>NW_024037047.1:17234225-17639500 GCF_015706575.1 Patiria miniata
AGAACATAAAAAACAATAAACAACAGAAAACAGATTGTTGCACTTCAGCCTTTCCAAACTACACAAATTACACAACAGACCAATTTTGTTCAGAATGATTATTTTTCTTTCTCAATCACCATCTGTTGGTAAATGGTAAACTAATCAGCCCTCCCCTCAAAACCCCCCCAAAATTAACTTGAGTGTGACACCCTACAGCAGAAGCACACTCAGAATTTAAGAACAAATACAGCAGCTCCCTTTTGAATGGGAAATTCAACGTCAATGCCCAGTTTCAGTGATTTCAAGTTTTAGGCTTGTTAATGCTTCATTCCAATTTTGTGAGCAAAACTAATTTATTACCTTAAGTGTAATGGCAGATTTCACAAATGAAGAACATTTGCGGAGTTTGTGACATTCGCATGGCTTTGCATTTGTGTGAAGTGTGAACTTGTCTTTTTTTATAAAAAATTACAGTTTGCAACTTCATATGGCCCATTTGTGATGTACGGTCATGAATCTCACCCTGCAATGCAATGACAATCTGCCTGATGTATAACACCTGTATTTTTAAATACAAGGATCCACACCATGTATGGCTGCTCATGAACTCTTGTTTGTGGTACAACCAGTCCTCGAATGTAGCTGAGCCCTGTTGAAAAAAATAAATAAATGACTTGTTAATTCCCTCATTTGTCATTTGCAGATTTAGACACTTTGTAAACATATCACACTTCAAGAATTAGTACACTGTACATTGTATACATGCACATGTACATGTAAATTTTTCCACCACACCATTCATATGTACTCAGTCAATGGTCAAGAGAAACATGTGATAAATACAGTGTACATGTAGAACAGCCCCCAAAAGAAATGTGGTTGCAATCTCCCATTCATTTTGATATTTGTCTCACCTACAATATCACTGATGTGGTGGTGTTCAACTGTGTGCACCCTGCCCCTGGAAACTGCCATGCTCCTTCCTTGACCGAGAGATTTGCTGCCATCTGTACTTATCTCAAGTTCTTTGTTTCCTGATTAGAGGAATTAGGTTTTGCAAATTAGATAGCTTTCTTAATACATGTACATGGTCGTCACGGTGATGGTCTATATGTATACATGTAAAGTAGCCTTAGTTTAGGGCCACGCTACTGGACTCCCTCCATATCAGTAGCCCTATAAACATGTGAAAAAAATCACAGGGGGAAATTTTGAAAACTAGTTTTTTCCCTTAAACTATGCGCCGTGAAATTTCACATACACTCTCACTTACCCATGCCAGGTGATTTCTCACAAAAAGTGCAATATCCTGATTTCTACTTTTCTCTTAACTCAAAATTTCTCTCCAACTTTGGAGCCAAATTTCACGAAAAGTAGAAATGAGGATATTACCCTTTTTGAGAAAGAGCACATACAAGGCATGGCATGGTATATGGTGAATACCCGGTGAAAGTGTATGTGGAATATCAGGGCTCATAGTTCCGGAAGAAGAAATATATTGTTCAAAATTTTCCCCTGTGATTGTGTACACATGTGTTTAGGGCCAAGGATTATGGAGAGAGTCCAGTGCACTAGGCGGCTACTACTACAAGTAGGCCTAGTAACTTGGACCCAAATATCACTTTTTTAATATGGCCGTTTTCCGTGACATTTTTTTTGGGGGGGGGATAAGTGTGGGAGGTCAGGGGGGTCGATGTGCAGACATTTTGTACCGCGATCCGTAGGGCTTTCACTTGAACCTTACTAGCCTATCACCCGACCATGTCCAAATATTAAAAAGGTGATATTTGGGTCCAAGTTACTTGGAATACTACTACAGTATATAAAGATGGTACATGTACATAATGTACCATTACTATACTGTACATCATGTACATGTTTGTTGCAAAATATACATGACAATTGTCAAAGGCTAACACAGTTACTCATTGGAACTTGATGCACTTTTTACCCAAATTATTATATTAAACATTTTAATAGTAAGCAAATTTCAAAAAAAATCATTCCAAACCATTTTTCACACTCCCAGAAATGTAAATTGTAATCATGGTAATCAGGTGATAAATCCCTAAAATCACTAAGTGTCACCGTCAGACTAGACCAGGTCAGACTAAATCATTTTCTTTGTCTTTGAAGACTGTAAACGTTACATCATACATGTATGAGTGACTTACGTGTCCGGAAATAATGGTTTACTTTTTCTTCTGTAATTGGTGGAAGATTTGCGGATGTACCTTCCCAGCCATCGAGAGTGAGGGGGTGAGGCAACTTAAATTGTTCTCCAAAGCGAAGCTTTCTCTCCCGGCTTTCACGTCTGCTCAGTTCTTCGTTACTGGCCGTGGGCACTATGGGGAGTCCCAGCTTCAATGCATAGAACAGCCGCTTTTGCAGACAGTCTTTAGAACCGCTTTTCGGAACGTCCACTTTTGACAGAAATTCCTGCAATGTTTTCACGTCGAACTGCCTGACACATCCCCAAAGTTCTTCATCAGTGACTTCAAGGTTCATGCTGAACAAATTACTCAACTTCTTAAAACGATAAAAATAAAATGATAATTATGGTTACACTTTCAAACTAGGCGCTCTTTGTACGTACGGGTACGACGCGACGTGACGAAATAGTATTAACAAATTTCCTTACCAACAATTTTTCCCACTGTCCTTTGCGCGCGCATGCGCAGTGGCAAAATCGAGCTATCTGTTATAAGGCCCATGGACAACGTTGAACAAAAGAGGGCGCAAATTGGATGCTGCCGCGATGGCAGGTAGTGAGTGTGATGTAGATTGATTGATCACTTTATTGAAACTGGATTTGACACGTAGGTATTTGAATATTGCGATTTTGTCGGCTGAATCAGTTGCTCTTGCAATAGACTTTTCTCCTAGTCATGCAAAAGCTTTTAATGTCAAATGCAAAGACAAGTTCAGGTCCTATTTGCCCCAAACATCCCCCCCCCAATCACATCAATTTCACGTTCTCTTGTGTCAACTACCGTGTCTTCCTCACAGCTGAATCGGTGCGGTGTTTCAACTGCGGCGAGTTCGGGCATGTCAGCCGCTCCTGCAAGAAACGACGACCTGACGATGACATTGACGAACGTGACCACGGTGAAGTATCGAACAAACCAGACAATCCAATCAATCCTCCCCCAACCTTTGTCCACAATAAATCGAGCGCCAAATATCCTCCAAAAAAACCCCCAAACCCTCAGTCCCACCCGAGCCAGCTTCCTCTGCTGGGGCCACCGGTCCTGCGCCCGCGCCTACTGCCGCGGTCGGGGCACCGCCTCCGTGAAAGCTGCGTCTGCTGCCCCGGCCCCGCCCCCTGGTAAACCACCAGGACTGCCTACTAAAACAGCCAAGCCGCGCCCAGTCAGGCAACTGGCCTCATTTCTATCCCGGAAACACCCAAATCCCACTCCAAATCTCCTAAAAAAACACCTCCACAAATCCCTCCAAGTCAACCATCCATCCAAACCCACCGGCGGAGATCCTTTCCGTTTGGGGATCACCCCTTCGGCTGTCACGTCTCTTCTCTGACATAATCGCTAAAGGAAAACCAACCAGAAGCAAATCGTCCTCGCCTCCACCTTCCAAACTTGTGAAACTGGCCCACAATTTCACCAAACAAACACTTAAATCCTCAATGATCCTCGCACCGGATGGCTCTCCTTCCCTTTCCCCAGCCCTCGACACCCAAACACCCGTGCCCTCCTCGACCGCCGCGGAAACGAACACCGTCACCGACTCCATGCTGTGGGAAGACACACACATACCGAAGATGATTTCATCCCTGAGACCATTTTCACCACAAAAGGTCCCCTCTCACACAAACAGACGATTAACTTTCTCACCCAGGTCGAAACCAAAAAAGAACTAGAAATGTGTTTGTGGACAAACACAAGCTGTTTCGGATATTTGAAATACTCTGTGCACGTGATGAACACTTGATGAAGTCACTTCAAATGTCATCTGCCAAGTGAAAAGTCAATCAGACATATAGTGCCAAAGTATGATTTGAAGAAAAACGTGTACAAACCCTATGGGGAAAAATTCATCTTTAATGTGAAGTAACCTTACACCTGATGATGTCACGATCACGAATTTCTTCTAGGACCATCTGTAGGTGGTAGTCTAAGTGTGTACTAAGTCTAACATCGATCAGATTTACGAAAGTGCCAAAGTAGAATGTTTTAAAACGTGTACAAACCCTATGGGGAAAAATGCATCTTTAATGTGACGTAATCCAACACCTGATGACGTCACGATCACAAATTTCTTCTAGGACCATCTGTGGGTGGTAATCTAAGTGTGTACCAAGTCTGACGTCGATCGGATTTACAGAAGTGCCAAAGTGGAGTGTTTTATAACGTGTACAAACCCTATGGATAAAAATGCGTCTTTAATGTGACGTAACCCAACACCAGATGACGTCACGATCACGAATTTCTTTTAGGACCATCTGTGGGTGATGGTCTAAGTATGTATCAAGTCTGAGGTCGATCAGATTTACGAAGAGGCCAAAGTGGAGTGTTTTAAAACGTGTACAAAACATATGGGGAAAAATGCGTCTTTAATGTGACGTAACCCGACACCTGATGACGTCACGGTCACGAATTTCTTCTAGGACCATCTGTGGGTGGTGGTCTGAGTATGTATCAAGTCTGAAATCAATCGGATTTAAAAAAAGTGGCAAAGTGGACTGGTGGAAGAAACGTGTGTTAAACCTATGGAGAAAAAGTCTGAAAAAGGAGAAAAAAAGAAAAAAAAAAAAAAAGAAAAAAAAAAATCTTAACGAAAACAATAGCTGTTTCGGTGAGTCACCGAAACAGCTAAAAAGACCCAGATCATCCAAAAATTCACCTCTGACGTCCCGGGACTTGTAAAACAACTAAAACCCCTGCGAAACCATCCACTCCTGCAAAAGAGCATGCAGCAGAGGGTTCAAACAACTGATCAGATCACTTGATATTTAATTTCTCTCTTTCTCCATGGAATTTCAATTTCTTCACTTGCTTAATTTCTTTATGGCTCTGTCGTTCCTTAATTTAAATACCGGGGATGCTCCGCTGCAACACTGAGCGCCTCTTTTCAATTCTGTGTTCATAATATTTGTAGTTATCCTGATATTGTGTTTTTGCAAGAAACGTATAGCCTCACGGAGCAATGTCCCTGTTGGAACACATGGCATTATACTCCCATATATGCCCCCGATTCGTTCAAAGGATCTGGTGTCACTACTCTCATTAAAAGTAGTACTTTTAATACTCTGGATTCCAGTGTAATTTGCCGCGGACACATCCTTTACACTTAACTCGAATTTCGGAATACTATTTATCACAGTTACAACGTTTTAATTCCCCAAACTGACAATGATGCAATTCAAGCCATTAGTGATCCCTTGGATCATTGTTCTCAGTGTTCCGATCAGGTCATTTGGCCGAATTCATAAAAACTAGCAATGTTTTTTTCTAGGCTTTTGCTTACATCTTCATACATAAAAATAAGCAGTTGCTAGCAAGCAAACGTTTCTAGTTTTAAGCAAAAGCAAGCAAATGCCAAATGTTCCGATCAGGTCATTTGGCCGAATTCATAAAAACTAGCAATGTTTTTTCTAGGCTTTTGCTTACATCTTCATACATTAAAATAAGCAGTTGCTAGCAAGCAAAAGTTTCTAGTTTTAAGCAAAAGCAAGCAAATGCCACCTGGATTAGCAATTGCCTAAAAACGTATACATAACAACCAGCTTTTGCTTGTGTTATTCAGCAATTGCTTGTAGTGTTACAAGATCCCCACATGATAGCTTGACCTCTCGCTTGTTAGTGATATTAGAGACATCAGAGACGATTTCATCATGTTTATGCCCGATATGATTAGTTTTGTTGCCTAAACTTACTTTAGAACTGTATATATAATGTAGATTGAGTACGGTATTGAAAATTCAAAATTGCATTAGAGAGTGGTTCAAAGATGTCTTTGTCTTATTTGTATGTTTCGTTTTGGACAGATTTATCATGATTAAAGTAGTGCTGAGTGAACACAAAAAGTTGATGTATAAAGTGATGCAACTGCTCTTTATTTCTGTGGAATATACTGTAGATTTAGCTACACATGTTGGGTGGGACTTTAATATTCAGTAAGAAAGAACGGTAAAAGCAACAATAGGCCTACTTGATCAAATCATTTCTAACAAATGTAAAATTACAGTGAAAAAAAGAAGAGATTTAGTAGAAAAAATACAAACCCTAAAGCGGGCATCGGCAGAAGCGCAACTGGAGGAACAAACTCCCGTTGAAAATGCGGAAGCCATTTTGTTTATGGTAGGGTTTTCTTGCCCTTTCAGCGCATCGAAGACAGGAACACAGATTGATCATACGATTTACCCTTTTCATTTGCGTCCGTTTTCTTCTTGACCTGTGCTTTCATGTTGGCAACCTTCTTCAGTATTTATTTGTCATTCATGTTTTCCCCGGTGTTTGTAGCAATTGTTTTTGGAATCCTGAAGTGCCCTCTGTTTCTTTTCCTTGCCACTTGGTAGTTGAGATTGGTCTTATAGCACAGGGTGTTTTGGGATGATTTTGACCAAAACTGCACTCACTTGTTGATCATATTTGACAACAGTTTGATCATGCAGCCATTTTGGAAATTGTGTGGGTAAAGCCAATCTGCTTCTATAAAAAAAACCTTCAAATTTACGCATGCCTCATCGCACATGAATAGCACTTTATAGAACCTACAAGCAATTGCTGGGCTAGCTTGAGAAAAAGCAAATGGTTATTTATACGTTTTTAAGCAATTGCTTTTGCTTCGGCTTCTGCTTGATGAACTTTTGCTTTTGCTCGGTGCATCTGCTTAATCGCAATTACTAGTTTTTTTATGAATTCGGCCCATTGTTCTGGGAGGCGATTTCAATTGTACTGAATGTCCTACTATTGGTCGTCTGTGTACGCCCACTGAGCACAGACGCCAAATCTTCACGGCTCTCACAAATGCCATCAATATGCTGTCTTTTTGTGATATCTAGTGTGGACTGCACCCGTCCGACAAAAAAAATTACTTGGTCAAGAAACAGTCCCTCCCGTCCTTGCGGAATATCCCAAGCCAGGTTGGATCGTTTTACTCCGATCTTCTCCATCTGTGCGTTTTTGCAAAATTATCCCTTGTTCTCTCTCGGACCACTCCGCTTTTTTCCTTTCTTTGACACCTCCCAGCGTTAGAGAGAGAGGAAGTGCATATTGGCACTTTAATCATTTTCTTTTAGAAGACCAATTTTTTTATTGATATCATCCGGTCCTTTTGGAAAGACTGGAGGAACCAAATTTCAGATTTTTCTGAATTTTGGTAGTGGTGGGACCTCGGAAAGATTCATATCTAAACAATTACTCAGATGTACAGCAGCAAAGTTGCCAAAGAAGAACATGCCTATTTTGCCAAAATTAATCAAACTATGGACAATTTGCAGTCCACGCCGGATGTCACGCCGGAAACTATTGAAGTTCTTAAAGAACAAAAGAATAACTTAAGAGTAATTTCGTGTAAATACTTCATATAAGTGTCCACGCTCAAAAAATCGAATTTTTTAAAACTTTGAGGGATGAAAGGACTTAGGAAGCAAGTTTTGGCCACTTTTGGGCAATTTTGAGGCTGCAAAAATTCATTTTTCGCGTTATTTTCAAAGGTCATCCAGCCAAACTGCAAAGTAATTTCACAAAAGTAACTATATCACGACAAAGTATCATCCTTACCCTTACAAGAAAAAAATAAAAACACTTCTGAAAATCTCCTTTATACTATTTTTTAGACCCTTCAATTGTAAAGTAGAATTGTAAACGTCCATAAAACAAGTTTCAATATTAGGAAGGCAATCCTATGCACGGGGAAAGTGAGAAGAAAACAAATCACCCAACTATGGACCAAATAACAACTTTTTTACTATCATGTTGCAAGAAATGGCCAGTAAAAAGGAACTTAACTTGTTTAAGTAATCATTGAACTGCAAAATATATTGCTTTTAATAACTAAAAACCGCCAACTACGTCCACAAACTATGAGCAGCTGATCTCCTGTGCAGTGCAAATGGTTTTTAATATTTATCGTCTGGTACCATACATTTTGCCTTCCTTAAGTACATTGTAAGTCAGGGAACATGTCAGTTCAACTAGCCATAGAGGGCGCACTTCGCCCAAAACTTGTTACGGCATGTACAGGGGGGGGGGGTAAATGTCTCCGAATTTCGTTTTAATGTTTGATTGTTGTTTCTAGTATGCCACTACATATTTTGAAGGGGGCAGAACATTAAAAAGTGAAAAAAGTGAAATAATACCCACCCCTAATAGCATGCAATACAAGTAGCGATCCGAGACCTGCCCCATGTTACCATTGTAATTATGGTTAATAATTTACAACTTTGATATTTAAGATAACCTTAGCAGCTACAGCATGTATTGGAAGTAGAGATCCAAGATCTGCCCCATGTGACCTTATATTTAATTATGGTTAATAATTCACAACTTTGACATGTAAGATATCATCATCAGATAGCATGCAATAGAAGTAGCGATCCGAGACCTGCCTCATGTTAATCTTTTTAATTACTGTTAATAATTTACAACTTTTTACATTGCGACAAAGTAGTTCATTGAATAATTATGCTGCGAGCCTGCACCAATCAGGAGCACGAATGTCGTAGGGTCTGGGCGCTTGCGGCTTTGTTTTGGGGCAGTTCGCAAGATGACTGCGTTGCAGTAAGAACCCTACATTTTGGTGCATTTGCAGAGCTTTACAAGATCGCTTCGTCGCAGCAGGAACGCCAAGTTTTGGTGCACAGTTGCTGACTCTTGGGCGGTTACCGATTCGTTGAATTGCAGTGCAGATGATTAAGAACGCTCGCGTGCGCTGGTGCCACAGGTTAGTATACAGGGTGAGTTAAAGAAAGATTTCCCTTTGGATAAGTTTTTGACACTCACAAAAACGGGAAAGGTTACCAGTTTTTCTCTTCAGCCAACATTTGGTCTGGGTATTGACCACAGTAAAGTTTTTACTGATATTCAACCTTGCATTAAAATGATACAGGCCTTCTTTGTGCCCACCCAAAAACACGAGCACCAAATTATGTTCACCTAGGTTGCGCACACCACCAAGTAGGAGTGTTACTGTTGCCATCAGTGTGAGGGAGGACTTTCTGGAAGGATACGGGCTTGGACGTGTCAGAGGTGACGTCACTGCACGGGGGCGGGACGTTAGTCGGCGTGCTCGGAGGGGTTTGAACGTCAGCAGAGTTAGTGTTGATGCGCCGCAAGGTGGGCCAGAATTGCCTCAAAGTGTGCAAAATTCAAAATTGGTGCATGCGACATTTTCAATTTTCAAACTTGTTTGAGAAAGAAAACAGCCTGAAGACAATTTTTTCCACCAATATGTTTTTTGGTAGGTATTGATAGTGTCATAAACCCCTGTGAACATGAAAACAGTACGAATGCCGCTCTTAAAACGATCAAAGTGGCAACTTTGAAAAACGCGTTGTGACTTTATGAAGGAGAAAGCAGTCAACTTGTAAATTTGACCAGAAACGCTCGAAAGTGTTCTTTTGTGTGATAAAGGATTCCCGGCGATTCCTGCCAAGATTTTAATCTGAACATTTGTACCAGCCTAAGCTTTTCATTGATGCCATTTTGTTTCCAGAATTTTCTATAATGCGTGTACGTGTGTTCACGACCATTATATCCATTTGTTCGATTACGTCTGACAACAGATTTTGACGATCAATGGCCGATTATGTCCGACCCATTATGTCCGACCCATTATGTCCGACGGCCGATTATGTCGGACCCACTGTGTCCGACTGCCAATCATGTCCGGCCCATTGTCTCCGACAGCCGATTATGTCTGACGACGATTATGTCTTACCCATTGTGTCCGACGATGTTGTATTATAATGGTCGATTTACGCCGGATTCATTAGGTTGTGTACTGCCATTATCGTTACATGTTGGATTGACCATTACATGTTGGATGAACCATTACATGTTGGATCCCCCCAAAAAGATGGACATGAAACAGTCGAGACAGCCTTTCTCTGGCTCTAGACAGCTGTCAACTGGGCCAGCAGTAGAGGATGATTGATGACATTGTTGTGACGGCGGTATGTAAAACACAGTATGTAAAACACTTTTTTGTGCACAAGTGAATAGGCTTTGGCTGGAGGCCCAACTTTCCCAGGGGCGGCTGACCCCCAAGTGAACTCCTACAAGAAAAGCGACCACACCATCTCAAACCACAAGGTTCACTTTAGGATTACATGTAGTTTCAAGGGAATTGGGCGATAGCTTCATAAAAAAAGTTAAGAAACAAAAAAAGGGACTTGCGCGTGAGCTCCTGCGCAGCCCGCAGGGTTAATTTGATGTGAGTCTCGAACACCTTGGAGAGTTGTGAGTATTTTTCCCGAATTTCTGAATTGTGAGCATTTACCATTGGGGTCTATGGAAGTTTATTACTGGTCTGCAACCTTTAGATGTGAGCGTCGGGAATAATTGTCAGGTCTGGGAACCAGACTATGGTCTTCGCAGTGTGCCACCAAGAGTTTGCAAGGGAGAGTTAATTTTGATAAATTAGGCCGTAATTGGGGCCCGTTGAGAGTCGAGTGGAATGTTTTTGTTGCGACGAGGTAGGTATTTGCATGTATGCACAACTGAATATTGAGTTTTCTGTTCCTTCCACTGTCACTGTTGTATCCATTTTTCTCATTGATATCAAATAAGATATTATGTGCTCTCAAATTTTCAATGTTTGAATTGCACCGACCCCAGCAAAATATTTGCACTGACGACATTCCGGTAGCCGTCCGGGTGCAAATTTTTTTAAAGTAAATATCAAGTGTTTTTTATGAAGTTGGTACTCAAATTCATTCAAAGACTCTGACATTTGTTCACATTCAAATAATTAACAAAGCAAACGTTGCAAAAAGATTGTGAGTAGGCCTATCAGTTTTTTCCCGAGACGAAAAGTAACTTGCATGGTCATATAATATCGCGTAAATATTGCAACACTTGATTGAGTTATAACAATATTCATTGAAACGAAATGCAGTCAGTGACTGCATGAATTCTCGTTACCCATTTGATTGACTATTATCATTAACATTTTCTGTCGTAGGCCTATGTGTTGTACATTTGAACAAGTCATTTTCGAATACATGTAATTATTTGTACTAGAGATGAGTCATCCTTGGCCTAATTGCCAAGACTGTTTACAATTAACTAAAAATAAACTAGCAGACAAACAAATTAACAAGGGCACAAAGGCTACAGTCCAATACGATGTCGAACGTACACCTCTGAGTCCGTTTGCGTGCCACTTCGTGCAAGTCCGTGCCGATGCGGGCAGATGCGCGCCAATGCGGGCCAGTGGGTTCCAAATCTCCTTTGTTTGAGTTACCAGAGATGAGTAATCTTTGGCCTTAATTGCCAAGACTGTTTACAACCAAGACTCTTTACAATTAACTAAAAATATACTAGCAGATAAACAGATTAACAAGGGAACAAATGCTACGGTCCAATACGATGTCCATTGTGCACTTCTGCGTTTGTTTTTTTGGTAATGGAATACCGCCTCTCAATGAGTCCGTTTGCGTGGCAAGTCCGTGCCGATGCGGGCCAATGGGTTCCAAATCTCCTTTGTTTGAGTTACCCGCGCCCGGGGACGCGCGCAAATCGGATTTAATCCATGGGGCCTAAGGACAAAATATTGTATTTTAACATAACCATAGACTTGGTGCTAAGTCGGTAAATATAATCGGTCACTGGCTCCATGCACGCAAAATATCACTGCAATGCAGGTAGTCTGGTTCCTAGATGATGCTGACTATTTCTGATAAAATTACCGACTTGGAGAAAACGTTTTCAATTTTGTACATAACATATGGGTGTACAGTCGAGTCTCGTTATAACAAACTCATTCGGACCTAGCCAAATTGTTTGTTATATCAGAATTTTGTATTAAGTATTAAGAGGAACATCAGTCCCATTCATTGTGCACATAAATGCACTGTCGGGACCAAACCAGAATTTTGTAATAACAGAGTTTGTACTGATGAGATTCGACTGTATTGTGAATCGCTAGCGAATTCTATGCGAGCACTCTGGATTGGTTCAGATTCTAGAGTGTATTGTGGTGAAACCTATCCTGACACCATTTGTGGCGGAACAGGCGGGTGTTGGCAGGAACCCGAGGGCGACTGGTCTTATTTATCCCAGGACTCCAACCTATTATCCCACAAACATGTTTATTAGCCTAACGAACGGATGAGCGGCTACCCATACGAAAGGGGGGGGGGCAATTAAAGAACGGTGGACTAAAACTAGGGGCTGTTCGTTTGGTGGAAATATACCACCGTTTTGTGATTGAGTAATTAATTGAATGGAATTAGAGCAATACAAGTAGCGTCAATAGGCCTCAAAGTGAACTCAGGTAACCCTCACGGCAGACCTATGTATCCCTCAGTGCATGAACCTGGTAACCCTCACAGTGAATCTAGTAACCCTCACATAGACTAGTGATTCCAAAGACGATTATAGATATGATTTATTCAAGAATCTCAATCCATAGATTTTTTTCCATAATCAAAGCTTAACAATAATTTACAATACTCTACGGTAATGTACAAATAACAACAATGCACGAGGCAATAAATTATGGACATATATGTTACATATAGGCAATAACCCTCACTGGTTATAACAAGGGTCAACTGCACCCTTTATAATAAACTTAGTCTTCTGTAACCCTCACGTGGTCAACTGCACCACGGAATAATAAACTTATACCAGTTTAATGCCTGTTATTATCACAGTTCAAATTACCCTCACACAGGAAAGGTAACCCTCAACCCGATTTACAATATAAGCCCTATGTACATAACCCTCGCACAAGGAAGGTAACCCTCAACACGATTTATCGTCAAAGCAGGCTGTACTATTATATTATATCCAAATAACCCTCACACGAACTGAGCGGTCCCAATAATCCTCACACAAGGAAAGATAACCCTCAACCTGAGTTATACAATATAAGCCTTACGTGCAATAACCCACACACGAAACACGATGTATTGTCAATGCAGGTTGAACTACGCAATCCAAATAACCCTCACGCAGGCTGAGCGGTCCAATAACCCTCACAGGAAACCAGTAACCCTCACAAGTGCTCAGAACACGGCAAAGAGTAAACTCGTCAGGCAAGCTCGTTCAATGATTACGGCAATGATCGCCTCAGTCGTAAAACCCCACCGAATAGGTGTCCAACCCACGACAAGCAATTTACCACCGAATCACAGTCTCACCAGCATCTCCAACCAAGCCCTTTTGTTCTAGCACTAATCAAGACACAACGATCAGCCTTAGTTTTCCCTACTACATGTAGTACTCCACCTAAATCTTTGTCCTCAATTATCTTAGATAATCGACACTGAATAAAAAACCCTAGAGCTAAAACTCTACTTAAATGCATTAGATAACACTTAGCTTAATGTTAACTAAACCCTGAGATTCAACTCCCGAACCCGGACGCACCAGAGCGTCCACCGTCAGAGATGAGCTCCTACTCCCGAGCAACAGCAACGAAAGACCTCAACAACGGCATCGCGATTTGACTCGTCCCTACCCCCTAAGCTTGGCGTCTTGCAACTTGGCAACAGCACCAGAACGCGTTCCTACTGCATTGACCCCATCTTGCGAACTCCCGAAATGATCTCTGGACCCCACGCTATAACATGCTAATTCGCGCATGGCCTCCGCAATACGCGATGCGGATTGGTCAATGCGCACCATGAATTATTCATCTCCTGATCACGCAGCATAATTCATTCATTATTGGTCCGCAAGTCTACATATATACCTGCACCCTATACAAGTCTACATATATACCTGCACCCTGTTTCGTCACAGTATTCTCGGCCGCCACCGAAGATCGTTCTCGTTACTTCGAGGGTTTGTACTTTGTGTTGTGTAACATTACAAAATGCATTATAGGGTATACACGACTCAAATAATCAAGTATATCACAATGATAAATTTTATTTCTATACACGATTCACCAAGCCAGTATTGGTCGTTAAAACGTCGCCAGATCTGCAAACATGTCCCTGACGTATTGAGAAGAACTCCCCAGGTAACGGAATGAATAATTCCTCATTTGCATAGCGGTGTGCGATTGGATACCACCGCAAAAATGCACTGCATATGTATTGCGCTGCTTGCATATATGAATAACGGTGCGAGAACGTAATCGTCAAGTCGTTAGATTTGTCGCAACTGGGCCGATTACGTACTAGTCTTATACCAGCCGCGCCGATGCATGTTCGACTTAAGTTCGACACTTCATTGATTTATTTTTAAAAATACGCTCTTCTAAGTTTAAAAAGTACTCAAAGGTTTTTTGTCTCCATGTGTGTCTGGGAGAAAATGGAATATGTACTCGCCAAAACTCTACTGAATATTGGTCATTACATGTACTAAGCACTCTGTTTCTTGCCGAATGATTGTTCAATTGATGTACTTAACACAATCAAGAAATTTATTTAAAATCAGATTCCAATCACCACGTATAATAGCATGAGTGTTATCCAATCGTTTAAAGTTGTGGGAATATCATTATAAAAACCAGGGTCATCATTATTTGGTCCATACAGGTTGACCAGAGTAATTATGTATGTACTGACCAATTTCAAACTCCACAATTAACGAGTTACCATTGTCATCATTCTGGACCCACTTAACTTTATACTCAAAATTATTATTTCAAAGAATAGCAACTCCCCTGGGAATTAGGCCTACTCCAAAAAGAACTAAAAAAACAAAACCATCACTCCAAACCCCAAAATGGGCGGAATTGATGGATGGTAAAAATGCCAACCTTGTTTACACAATCCCAGTATAAAAGTACCAAAAGGCAGATTTGTAAGCCCACTTTCCCTTAGTTTTTTTTTTTTGGGGGGGGGGTATATACTTGCTAATGTGGCATACAATTCCTATCTTTGAAGTTGACAGCAGAGGAAACAGGGAAAAAAGACAAGACGTACCTCCTACATTTAAAATACATAAAACTGTGAACATAGAGGGGATGGGGGGGGGGGGCGGCGTCGGCTGCACCACCTCTGGATCCGTTAATGACTAGTAAACATATGTACGCAAACGACCGTGCAAAATAGTACGGTTGGACGACCCTCAACTCCACTGAAATGTTTCTGGTTTGGCCATTATGTAGCACGATATGTGAGAGAGGGAACCCCCCCCCTCCCTCTTTTGTGTTGGTCACTGTGTTACCATAATCTCAGAAATTCTTTTGAGATATCCAGGGAGCCCTAACAATAATCTAGGGTGTGAATAGGGTATAGGGAGGTGAGGGGTAAAGGTTTGGCGCGACTTACTTATTAATTATTCTTTGCCAGTGTGCAACTGAAGTTCGCATCGGAAGAACCCCCTTCGTATACGTGCTACCACCCGGAATGCCGAGCCCAAGCAAGCTGCTTCGTGTGTTCGCCTTGATCTTGATCCTGATTTTCCTGTTGGAGGTCGACCAAGGAGGTTGGTACCTTTTTTGTTTTCATATTTTCCCCTTCCCCGTAAAAAAACTTGCCAAAGGCGGTTTCTGTTGTTGGGAGCCATATATACTAGGCCTATGCCTCGGATTTTTCATTATCGTTGTTCGCCCCAAATTTCAGCGACCTTCATATATTCGTAGACAGGTCATTACTCTCTGATTTCCGAACAGTGAACATCGTTTCAGTTGGAGTGAAAATTCACACCACCGAGCTGTAACTAGGAAAAGTTGATTTGGAGTGAAATTCCTTAACTCGAAACGATCGAGCTTCACCGGCTGAGTTTGAATTTTGGCTGTTCACTTATTTACGGCGTTAAATTCGAGTAATATTCCACTCTAAATCGTCGGATTAATATCATTTCACTCGTTGGAAATGTTATTTAAAGAAACAACAGGCGTAGTAGTACATTATTATTTCGGTATTAAAGCTTGTGGTGAAGTTTGGAGCAGATACGCCCAATTTGCAATTAGGCAACCCGAATTCGAAGTTCATCAGTAAGAAATCGTGTTAATTTCCAAAAAGTGAAACTTATTTCGTTAAAAGAAACCTAGGGACCAATTTTGATAGGGTATTACTGCAAGGAGAAAGTCAACTTAACCGATATTCGATTGATTAAATTCGTTCTAAAAGTCTAGTTAGTTTCAGTTCATTGTGATCGGAGCATGATTCTTTTTTCTTCACAAAATGTAAACACTATGTTTTTCTTTTATTCCCCCTTATGAACAAGAATGTTCGAGGAGACGAAGAAGACGCGGATCCCCTGAACCACAACCTCCAGGTAAGAACTTTTCTAACGTGACATCCCCATTTTATGACAAACAAGGCCCAAAGAATAAGTGTGTGAGCTGTAAATACTGCAATAAGCACTTTCACCGGTAATATGCCCCCTGGCTTACGGGGCAAATTTACACGCCTTGCTGTGTACACATCATTGTCAATCGAAAATGTATGTGCTTCAAAGTCATTAAGCGTTCATTTCGAAATGCGCACGTGTCTATCAACGTTTGTTCTTATTGCCCTGTGAACAAGACGGGGCACACTGCCGTGAAAGTGCTTATTGTTTTCTTGCAATCAGTAGCGTATAAGTACCAGATTTGGGCAAGGGGGGGGGGGGAGGGATGTGCACCCAAAACAGATGTCAGTGCCCCTGGTGCCCCCGCCCCTGTTAAAAATACGGAATTAAACAAAATATCATACAACTTTGGCTTCAGGGTCCCCCCCCCTGAAAATTTTATGCACCCCAGGTACCCCCACTGAGAAGTTGGGGCGGATCCATCTTTGGCCTCGGGGAAAAAAAGGGAAAAAAGATATGTTTTCCTCAACAGCACTCTTTATTCCAAAAATCGATCAATTGACTGGTCGTTGAGATTCACTTTTTAATTTCTTCTAAATGACAGAAAGCCATTCGGAAAAATTACAAGAGTTGCTTAGTACCAGTACGATTTTCAATCAAAGTAAGCTTTTAATAATAATTTGATAGGTTACTTTTGGGAAAATGCAAATGATCCTATATACGCCTGTAAAAGGTACATGCATTGTTCTCTTTTTAATCCCTCTTCTTTGGAATTTCCCTTGTGGGGTAAAGTACGTTCCACAAAGTAACACACCTACGTTCCCACACCCCTATGTTCCGACTGCACACGTTCCTATCTCTAACCCTAACCCTTACCTTAACCCTAACCCAAACGAATGTAACACTGCATTATGTGCGGTTTTTAAACTATTCTCTTTCCAGCTCCAGTTTTTGCATATTGCCCCGCTGATATGCAACACACTACTGATGATGCTAATGGAATGAAAATAGTTGACTATGCCACACCCCTGTCACCAGGGTTTTCCGTCAGGTACATTTTCAAATATTTTTTTATGAAGAGGTTCTACTTAAGTTTGACTTTAATTGTTGCTGTATGGAAAGATTCTGTTGCAAAGTGCTCTCCTTGCTGCCTTAATGTATTTTTGTTGCATTGTGTATACAACATATATTTATATGACTATCATGCAAATAATTCCGAATATGACCTAATCTAACTTTGGCATATCTCTCTTCTGGACAGACTGTTTCGTACCGTAAGGCACTCATCAGCAGAATGACAAAACAAAAAAAAACAAAAAAAAAAAACTACACGACATCGCATGTACATTTCATAACTCTTTATGACACCATGCCAAATTTACAGGATAAAACATATTTCTTACTTAAAGAAAACAAAACATTAAAGTAACAAACAAAACTTTTGCCTACTTTTTCATTTGTTTTTACGCCATGAAACTTAGTGGATAGCTAGATAATAATAATAATAATAATACTGAACATTTATATAGCGCTCTAACTGTCATAGAAAGTACCACAGCGCTTTACACAAAATTGACGAAAATCCCCCCAAAAAACCACCAGAAAACAGAACAAGAAATAAACCACATTCAAAATACATGAGTAAGTAATAACAAATCTATCAAATTAAACAGATCAGTTAAACAGATCAATTAAACAAATGGGTTTTCAGGGATTTTTTGAATGTTGCTAGTGAGCTAGAGTGGCGGATGATATAGGGTAAATTGTTCCAGAGTTTTGGGGCAGCAGCGTGGAAGCTTTTTTCTCCAGTGGAAGTGCGAGTTTTGGGTACATGGAGTAATCTGGTGTCAGTAGATGATCGGAGGCTTCTGGTTGGCTTGTAAAGCTGAATGAGTTCGGTTAAGTATGAAGGTGCAGAGTCAGTGTTAAGACAGAAGTTTGAAGTTGATTCGGTTGGGGATTGTCAGCCAGTGAAGATCGTGGAGGATAGGAGTGACGTTGTCATATTTTCCAGCCCGATAAATCAGTTTAGATAATGGTTCTAGTATGCAAACTCCGCAAAGACTTCACCATGACGACATCGGTTGATTTTTTGTATGATTTTTTTTCATATTTACAATTTTAAGTGCATATTGTAAAGTCCTATGTCTAGAGAACTGAAGTCCGATTGGGTTGAAACTGTGTATGTAAGTAGACCGGGATGTGTTATAGGTAAAAATTGAAGTGACTCATCATGACGTCATCGTGTGAGTTTTAATTTTTTTTTCATTTTTGGAGATTCAAGCCATATCTCACGATCGTAACTTGGAAAATTCAAAATTCTTTTCGTATTATGTTTGTTAGGTAATAGGTATATTCACAATTTTTTTTTTTAAAAATGTGTGATGTCATCATGACTTCATAAAAAAATGCGATTTTCAAAAAACACACATCAGGGAAAGTATGATCGCCATGAAACTTGATGGATGGCTTGATAATGGTACGAGTATGCAAATTCCGAAAAGACGTCACCATGACGTCATTGGTTGATTTTTTTAATTTTTTTTTCATATTTACAATTTCATTGCGCTTCCAAAATTTAACACTTTTTTTTCATTGGATTGACTTCAACCTTGGTACAAACCAAGGCCACAATGCAAAAATGTGTATTGATAAGTTTTATCAAGATGACGTCATCGCAGGACATGTGGCGCTATCATAAAGCATTTTTATTGTCTCATATTGAGAAAACTATCAGTCCAAATGGGTCAAAATTGCGTACAAAGGTAGTCCGACACGTCTGATTTAATATTGGTTTATTTCTGTTGGACGATAATATATCTCACAGACACAACATGCTAAATTTAAAAAAAAAATGGACCGTATACAATGTCCTTTGAAACGTTTTACATGCATAGTCTGGGACGTGTTATTGAAAAAAAGCATAATGTTGAAAGCAGACATAGATCTCTAGTTAGCTGTTACCGAAACAGCTCTTGTTTTTGTAAAAACAAATTAGTTAGCTGTTTCGGTGTACACGCCGAAACAGCTCTTGTTTTTTTTCGCTTTTAGAGGCGTGGAATCCATTTTTAAAATGGCGGGGGGGGGGGGCACTCAATGTGCCCACTGTGGAAAATTTTGACCACTTTTCATATAATCAATCCAACTTAGATAGCTCTTCTAATGTGTTGGATCTAAAGCCGCCTTTATAGTTGGAAGTGATTGTTGGTAAACCCTTTTTTTCTTACACTATGCATTATTGCCTCATCTACATGTATATTATTTAATTCAGTAACTGGTTCTGTCGTCTGTAGAATTATTGTTAACCTCTCATCCCCTACAGCAATTTCTGAATTGGGGTATAAACTGGGGTACCTCAGTTATACTTGGAAAGCCTATTGTTACTTTCAAATACCTTATGTGTTTGCCATGCTTTTTTTTTTATAACGGACCCAAAGGCATTGAACCCTTTAACTGGTTAGCCTACCGATACTTGCCCGTGCTCTTTTGTGTAAGTCATAGTGTCACCAAATAATGTCATATAAGTTATGGGCCAATCAACATTATAAGAAATCAACCACAAAATAAACAAATTGTGGCCAGAGTCAGTAGGCCCCTCACGCCTCTAAAAATGAGTTTGGGGTGGCTCCAAATCTGAATTTGTTTTCTTTAACCAACCAAGTTTGTGTGAAGTTTACTCATTTATATAAGGTAGGCACAAGTTTCGATGGTGGGAAAATGATAAGTAGCATTCCCCCATTTTTTTAATGGATGCCACGCCTCTAAAAGGGTAAGTTTGTGATGGCTTCACATTCAAAAAAGAAAGATGTTCGTAAATATATTGTCTGTGTGGAGTTTAATCCGTTGATAAGAAGGAGGCACACCTTTTTTTATAGGAGCATTATGACTACCCACATTTTACTATGGCTGCCACGCCCCTAAAAGGGTGTGTTTGCGATGGTCGGCTCCACGTCTGAATTTTTTTTCTCGTGAATCAACGTTCTTTGGGAATTAGCTTTCGTTTATGAGATGTGGGCACATTTTCCCCATAGTGGGCATAATGAGAGCCCCGCCCCTTTTTCAATATGGCTGCCACGCCCCTAAAAGGGTGTATTTGCGATGGCTCCACATCTGGAATTTATTTCTCATGAATGTCAATGGCTGTGGAAAAGTTCCATTTCTCTACGAATGTGGGACCAATGGTTCCATGGTGGGCATAACGAAAACCCCGCCCTTTTTTTCTAATATGGTTGCCACGCCCCTGAAAGGTTGTGTTCGAAATGGCTCCACATCTGGATGTTTCCCCCTCATACATATAAACGTCTGTGGGACGTTTTATTCGTTCATAAAATATGAGAACAATTTTTCTCAAGGTAGGCACAATATTTACCCCCCCTTTTTTAATGGCTGCCACGCCCCCCCCCGGTACTTTTTTGGTGGCACCGAATCCGGTAAACACTTAAAGTCTATATAATTATGTCTTTGTGAAGTTTCCTGCTGTTTTGACAAGTGGGAACAACCGTTTTCACTGCGGGCGTGATGAGTCCTGCCCCCCTTAATTGATGCCCCCCCCCCCTTAAAGGGTGAATTTGCGATGGCTCCACATCTAAAACATTTTCTCGCATGAATATGAACATCTGTGCCAAGTTTCACGCTTTTATGCAAAAGTGCACAATTCATCGATATTTTGTCACATATCACATATCTTTTTGTTCTCATTTTTAGCTGTAAACGCTGCGCAGGGTTAAGATTTTTGGGCTTTTCCGCAAAGTGCGGAAAAAACTGTTTTTTTAAATATTTTTGTAAAGATTTTTCTTTCTTCTTCTTCCTTCTCCTCCTCCTCCTCCCGCTCCTCCTCCTCCTCTTCTTGTCGCCTAAATCCCATGAACTTTGTACACGTTTTTTCTCAGTGCCACTTTTGGACTTTATCATTGTCATACATCTTTATATGCCAAATAGTGACGTCATCGTGACGTTACCATGGGTCACGTGACGTCATCACAACATTTTTAATTCTTTTCGTGTTATGATTATTAGGTAATAGGTATACGTAACTAATGTTGAAAAATGTGTCACGTCATCATGACGTCATCAAAAATGTGGTTTTTTTAAAAACACTTCTAGGCCTAATGGAAGGTCCGATCGTCATATCATGAAACTTGATGGATAGCTAGATAATTGTACTAGAATGTAAAAACTAAAATGACGTCACCATGACGTCATCGCATGATTTTTAAGAATTTATTAATATTTACAATTTCATTCCGCTTCTAAAATTTACCACTTCCTTGCAAGCGTTATTGAGATGACGTCATCGTAATGCATGTGACGTAATCATAAAGGTGCATTTGTATATATTGAGAAAACTATCAGTCCCAAATGGGTTAAAATTGCGTATGAAAGTAGTCCGATATGTTTGACTCAATATCGATATATTATTTTCTGACGACTAGGTATCTCACAGACGCTGCATAATAAAAGAAAAAAAATGGTATCGTATACATTTAAACGTTGTACATGCATAGTCTGGGACGTGTAATTGATAAAAATACATGCATAATGCGGAGAAGCCCTATGTTTTGTTGTAAACAGACATAGATCTCTAGTTTCCTTTTTTCCTCTCTTTTTCAGACTTTTTCTCCTTAGGTTTTGTACACGTTTCTTAATTCTACCCATACACTTTGGCACTTTCCTAAATGTTACATAGACCACCACCCACAGATGGTCCTAAAAGAAATTCGTGGTCGTGACGAAATTATGTGTCAGGTTACATCACATTAAAGATGCATTTGTCCATATTGGGTTTGTACACGTTTTAAAACACTCAACTTTGGCACTTTCGTAAATCCGATCGACTTCAGATTTAGTATATACTTAGACCACCATCCACAAATAGTCCTAAAAGAAATTTGTGATCGTGATGTCATCAGGTGTTCGGTTATGTCACATTAAAGATGCATTTTTTTTAAAAATCGCTTTAACTTCTGAAATACAAGTCTGATTTGAATACACTTGGTTAGCACACTCACAGGGATGTGATACAGATGGCAACATTTAAGACCTATAGCTACAGAACCATATAGGTCTGATTGAATTGTAACTTGACACGTACTCATGCGAGGATGTATTACAGATGAAACTTCAGGTTATGGCATTATCAAATGTTATGTGACATCAATTAAGGTTGCAATTTTCTAATAAAGGTCTATATCTACAGAACTATATACTCTATTAACTTGTAACTTGATATGTACGTACAATGTGCTGTTTTAAAATGGCATTTGAAGTGACGTCATCTATTGTTCATCACGTGGACATAATATTTCAAATATCCGAACAGTTTTATGTTTGTCCACAAACACATTTCTGTTTTTGGCTTTTCCGCAAAGTGCGGAAAAGCCTTTGTTTTTGTTCTCATTTATTTTTAGCTGTTTCGAACAGCTCTTGCTTTCGTTAAGATTGTTTCTCCTTTTTCAGCCTTTTTTCTCCCTAGGTTTTGCACACGTTTCTTCTACAAGTCCACTTTGGCCCTTTTCTTTTCTTTTTTTCTTTTTAATCTGATTGATTTCAGACTTGGTACATACTTAGAACACCACCCACAGGTGGTCCTGGTTTAAGAGAGTTAAGATCGGTTTCGGATTGGATTCAGTTTATATCTGTAATGTTTCTGGTCGGTTTCGCCTGGTCAACCCGACCCGATGAACATCATTATTACAGTGACGTTATCAGGTTTCAGGTTACGTTACATTAAAGATGCATTTCCCCCATACATTTGTACACGTTTTTCTTCAAACAATGAACTTTGGCACTTGCATATGTCTGATTGACTTTAGACTTGGGCAGACACTTAGACCAGCAGCCGAAGGTGGTCCCCGATGATTTTTATAATGATGACGTCATCATGTGTTACGTAACGTCATATTAAATTTGCAATTTTTCACATCGCTATATCTCCGGAAGTACAAGTCTGATTGGGTTGAAATATAATATGCACATTCACAAGGATGTGTTACGGATGAAAATTGAGGTGACGTTATCATGACGTCATCAAGAGTCATGTGACGTTACATTAAATGGGCGATTTTCTGAGGCCTATATCTACAGAACATTGGTCCGATCGGGTTGTAACTTTATATGTACGCATACCGGGATGTGTTAGAGATGAAAATTTAAGTGATGTCACCATGACGTCATCAAAAGTCATGTGACGTCCACTAAAGGGGCATTTTTCTATTTAAGGCCAATATCTACAGAAATATATGTTCGATAACTTGATATTTACGTATAATGTGATGTGTTATAGATGCTGTTTTGTGTTGTCTGCAAACATAGGTCTAGTGTTTCTATTGAAGTTACCAGAATTGTCAATGTTTTTTGATTTACAGCCAATCAGCCGGACAAGCGTCAGGTACTACATTTAGCGAAGGAGTTCACACCATAATATATGTAGCCAGTAACACCGCCAACCAGAGGGCATACTGCACGTTTCGTATCACCATGAAAGGTATTTATGGGATAGGTGCACAGTCATTCTGACAATTTCAAGGACAGATCTGAGGGGATATATTGAAATCATCAAATCTTGATTCATTGCTCCATGCCTTGTTTTATGCATCTACTTAAACACTAGGTAGAATCATCTGAGCGTTATGCATGACTAGAGCAGCCCTCCCTTGAAACTTAAACTTGGACAATCTTCAGTTACGGACATTATTCATACCCAATATATGACTCAGTCGTTTAGTAAGTCAGTTATTCAGTCGGTTAGCCAGTCGGTATGTTGGTAAGTTGATCAGTCAGTCGGTCCGTCTGCCAATCACTGTTAGTTAGGTGACTCAGTCAGCCATTCAGTCAGAATGTCAGTGAGCCAGTAAGCTAGTATGACTGGGGAGTCAGCCAGCCAGCCAGTCAATCAGTTACTTGGGGAGTCGGTCGGCCAGTCAGTAAGTCAGTACGGCCCATTTAACGTCGGAGGATAAAATATTTTGTTACTTGAACTTCTAGCACCATCGAAAGTAATGCGAAGAACGCACAAAATCAAAACGTGGTCTGCCGCTTCTACTTTCTAGCCCTTACGAAAAAAGCAAGCGCGGTCGGCAGGTGTAGCGTGAATATCAGGTGTTATGAAATACGGACTCATTAAGGTATTGGCATGCTCATGCATAAATAATTAGGAGAGGGACCGGTCACGTGAAAGGGTTTTACCAATAAAAGGGAAAATTAGTCCAATTTTCACACGAGTCCGATTTTCATATCACACCGGTGGTGGCGCGACAGGGCAGCAGGTCAGAGGTTATTTGTATGTTTGTTGCATGCTAAAAAGTAACATCTGCAGCGTGATGCATGCTGCATGCACGCACTCGTACCGGCCGGTCCGCATCGGATGAGTCGATGTGCGGTTGTAAACGGGTCGAACGCAACCCAGAAGTGTTCACACTACGGCTTTTAACACGTGTCGGACTTATCGACACGGATCGAGAAATCTCAACCCACCTCCCGAGTAGGGTATAAGTTTCGACACGGGTCGAGCGCTCTACACGGGTCAGTGCCGTGTTCAAATGTTGTAGTGTTAATAGTCAAAGATGTTAGGGCGTTATAGGGGCTGTTTGGTTCAGATTCTTCCAAAAGCACCAAATTCGGCACAGATGTCGTCCATACCATACTATTTCGAATTTTGACGGGCGCAAAGACAGGCACCCCACGGGGCCGCCATATTGGCAAAATCTAATATGGCCGCCAACCGGGTCAGAGGTCAATCAAACTAAACGAGCTAGAATCATAAATAATACCACTTTTCAGGTATTTTCGGGGTCGAGCAATCTGAATCTGATGTTATTTTAATGATTTGAGGCAAGACAAACGCCCAAGGGACCGCAATATTGGCAAATCCAAAATGGCCGCCACACACCGCAGTTAAAAAACTAAACTAGCTAGAATCATGAGTAATACAACTTTGGAGGGGTTTTCGGTGTCAAAGAATCTGAATCTGAGGTTATTTCAATGATTTGATGCAAGACGGATGCCCCAGGGGGCTGCCATATTGGAAAAATCCAATATGGCCGATAGCCAAGTTTATAGAGGTCAGTCACAGTTAAAAACTAAACGAGCTAGGACCATTAATAATACCATTTTACAGGGGTTTTCAGGTTTGGAGAATCTGAATCTATTGCTTTATTAAAGATTGTAGGTCACATTTTGCCCTAAAGGTCATTAGGGATTAGACTTTTCAATAAAGATTACTGTTTGAACCATTTTTATTAAAATATTTGAAGATGATATCTGCAATGACAAAATGCTATATGCCGCTGTGCGCGTTTGAATGGAGCTGCATGTTTACAATATGCACATGAACCAGTGATTGATGATATTACCACCTATACATTTTGGCCCGCCCTCTATGATGCTCGGCCAGAAATGAGTACTGTACTGGTCATCACCACCGTCCAATTATGCACATTTCTCCATAATTTGTATAGGACCTTGCATATAGAAACCCAGTGTGATTGCATTTCTACCTTCCCTTGCGTGTGGCAGCCACAGTGCAAGAGAATGGCGCATGCCACTGAAGCATCATTGAGAGTGTGGTCCATAGTGGTTGCCATGTACTGGTACCATCTTTGTGCCAGCCCCACTCCATGAAGTCAGGCATTTCCTGCTGGTCAGAGGTGGCCTGCAGTAGCGGTTGCTTTATATGTTCAAACAGCACGGCAGGTAGCTGGGATGCTTCCGACAAGCTGCTTCCAGTAGTGGAGAAGCGATGTCTGGCCCATTTGACACCTGCAGCTGCACCACACCCCTTGCTCTGCATGACATGGCGAAGCAAGTCGTGTCGCACCATGTCAGGCTTTAAAAGAGGGGTGGTGCCAAGGACTTTGTCGGACCAAGATCGGAGTAGATGCTATGGACTAGTGTCACTGTACTTTTCACCACTTCCAAAGCCCACCCAGAGCTCCAATAGGCCGATCGAGGATCTCCAAAACAAGCTTGAAATGATCTCGGAAGTGATCGCAGTGACTCTCAATCCTTCAGGCTCAGTGGGTCGCATATCAAATTACTCCGGTGTGCCCATTACATTCTTATAATGCTCTGAGTAGGCGGTCTGCTTGTCCAGGTAAAGTGACGTGAGAGAGACTTAATGGGCGTACCTCCTGCGGCTGATGTGATGCTCTTTGAGTTCAGACTGTGAGCGAATGTCAGGACCTCAGCCTTAGAAAGGACAGTGGCCCTCCCATCCTCCATGCCCAGAGTGAGGCAGGTGCTACCCTGTCACATTGATGAATGTCTTCAATGTGCAGCACGCAGCACGCCCATCATATTTACAAACTTCTCTTCTCCTAAAATAAATCGGTGGTATTGACTTTGAGAGCAGATTGGTGATATCATACAGTGACTAATCTAAACACGCCGGTTTGGCCTGGATTGAGGAATTCAGTGCTCTGCATCGTCAGTTCCATCACGTGCTTGAACATTGAAAATAAGGATGTGGCCTTGTGTAGGAATATGGCGTAGATGCCGATTTCAGCAAGGGGCTTCGCTGACTCGTTTGCTAGCACTGAGTTAATTGTGTCCCAATCAGGTGATGATGTCACCATCTGCAGGCCTGCGTTGCTTCTGTAAGCTGGTATATGTGCCATCCAAGCCTCATCCTTTCTTGACCTTGTCAACTCGCACATCAAGGGATGGCCTAACTTCGTTTGTCAAGTCTGGGTGCAAATTTAGACATGAGTTCAATTTGGGAGAGGCTGGATCATGTAGGAGTCAGGTAGCTTTTGAGTTGATTTGTCGGAGAGGTCAAGCTTGATGAGCCCGCTTCACTGCAGGGTTTCATGCGAGAAATGGATATTTACGGTTTGGGCATATCACTGGAACTCACCAAGTGAGAGGTTGCCCTGAGCCTCAGTTATCTGTGATCAACATCGTTGGTGGTGAAGACAATGAAACAACCGTTGGTTGATAGCACCACCCATCCTCAGCATGGCAGGCACACACCACACGCGCCTGTACATCCTTTAATAACTTGGGACAATTTTCTCGCTCCAATTTAAGATTGTTTATATGGTATGTGTAGAGATGTCAAACTTGCCGACATGTACAGCCAATAGGAAAGGATTTTTTTTTTATATGGAATGACGCACCAGAAACACCAGGTTTTACCCAAACGATCTCGAGTGGTAAACTTGACCTAAAATAATTAAAATAACATCAGAATCAGATATTTCGACCCCCCAAAACCCCTGTGGTTGTATTGTTTTAACTGCGAGTACCTCCAACCTGGTTGCCTAGGGCATCTGTCTTGCCTCAAATCATTACAGGTGGTATAATTTAAGATTTTAGCTCATTATTTGTTTAACTGTGATATATGTGGCGGCCATTTTGGATTCTGCCAATATGGCGGTCCCTTGGGCGTCTGTCCTGCCTTAAATCGTTAAAATAACATCAGATTCAGATTGCTCAACCCCGAAAATACCTGAAAAGTGGTATTATTTATGATTCTAGCTCATTTAGTTTATTTGACCTCTGACCCGGTTGGCGGCCATATTGGATTTTGCCAATATGGCGGCCCCGTGTGGCGCCTGTCTTGGCGCCCGTCAAAAATCGAAATAGTATGGTATGGACGACATCTGTGCCAAATTCGGTGCTTTGGAAGAATCTGAACCAAAATATCCCTAAGACCCCCCGACTATAAAAGGTTATTCCATTTTACACGTGTCGGACCCGTGTACAACACGAAGATTTGTCGTAGTGTGAAAAGGCCCATCAGTCACTCAGACAGTCACTTGGTTTGTCAGTCAGTCAGTCAGTTAGTCAGTTAGTATAATTATGTTTGTCGGACATATGTCCAGCAAAACCCCCCCCCCCCCCCCCAAAACCCCAAACACCAACTGAGCTAAATTAAACTTGTGACTGCAATGTGAAGTGAATCGATGTGACAGAATCGATGTGACAGTAAATTTATCTTTTTTTTTGTTTTCAGTCCTTCGATGCCCGATCATCCTTGGAGGTTCTGATCTCTTTTATAGTTGCACCAAGACCAACATTGCAGCATCGGTGTGCAAATTCCATTGTGGGACTGGATTCACTCTTACTAGTTCAACGCTATTGGAATGTCAAGACAATGGCGAGTGGTCTAGTGATTTCCCTAGATGCGTAGGTAAAGAATTGACACAAGAACTTAAAAAAAATAATGCTCCTGCCCCACCTCCTTTTCTTTGCCTCACCTTAACCCCCAATGCCCCACGCCCCAAAGAAATAATTTTAATAATAATAATATTAATAATTACTCTGGACTGGAGTCTGGATGTGCCCTAACCCAATAATCCCTTGTCGTTTTTCCACGAATGTCGGTTTGTTTACTGATTAGACACGAGCAACAAGTATGATCTAGTTGCAATAAAAAAAATGCCTCTAAAGGGGGGTTGTGACATTAGGGAGACATGAAAATGTCTCCCTAATGACCGATGTCTCCCATCGTGCGAAGAAATTACGATAACGTGTCTCCTTAATGATACTTTACACGTATAATAATTATTATTTATATCAGGCTTCCATCGGTAAAAGTAAATCAGCGTATTGTATGCTTTGATAAAAAGTTCCCAGATGATTGCAATAATGAAATTCCCGGTTGATTGCAGTCATCCAGGCATTTTCGCTGGTTCCCGCACGATTAAGAGGCATAGAAATTCACAGTTGTCAACCACCCAACAGAGCGTAGCGTGCGCGTACCGACGAACACGGAAAATATGCACGCAGAAGCTGCATGCGCGATGCATGTGCGCGAGAATGCTAGGTATACGCGAACTGTTGTCAACAATATTACAGTGGCAGCTTCAAATCGAAAAAGACGAAATGAGGACAGTGTCTTGAATAAGGGAATAAATGTGTGCTCGAGAGGTTTTGATCACTCTGTTTAAGACTGCTTAGAGTCTGGGTGATGATAATGGCCTTTCCCATGAAATATGCAAATAAGATAAGCGCATGCGCATTACTACCACAGGTTGGCAGAGCCGAAGCCATCAATACTGTTTAGCAGTGGTGGAGTGCTGGTTCAACCAAAACCTGACGGTCTGAAGGTCAAACAAAACTGTAATCAGGCCCTTGTCCGACCCGAAATATTATAGATATAAACCAAAACCGAACAGAAATCGAGCTGAACAACATAAAACCGACCCGACACGAATTCAGGGAAAACCGACCCGAACCGACCCGAAACCGAACCGACCCGACAAAACCCCGAATATCTGGCTTAGGCAACTAGGTGTGTTGTCCCTTTTTTGTGCCTAAAAGTACCGTCGTCGCGTGAAAATCCTGGTCTCTCTGTGGCTTAATATGGTGGCTTTAAAGGAACATCGCACATATATATTGACGCCAATATTGACGCGAATATATACGACATGGCCTCCATGTCGCAATTATTTGCGCCAATATTGACGCCAATATTCACGACATGGACCCAATTTGCAAATATTGACGCCAATATTGACGCCAATATTCACGACATGGTCTCCAAGTCGCAAATATTAACGCCAATATTGACGCCAATATTCACGACATGGTCTCCAAGTCGCAAATATTGACGCCAATATTGACGCCAATATTCACGACATGGTCTCCAAGTCGAAAATGTTGACGCCAATATTGACGCCAATATTCACGACATGGTCTCCATGTCGCAAATATTGACGCCAATATCGACGGCAATATTCACGACATAGCCTCCATGTTGCAAATATTGACGCCAATATTGACGCCAATATTAACGACAGGCCCAAGTTGTAAACCCACTCATGCGTGATTTTTTTTTAACAGCAACTTGGGGTATCCGTTACCCACACAGTCTGGCACCCAGACACACCTACATTCACGACATGACCTCCATGTCGCAAATATTGACGCCAATATTGACGTCAATATTGACGACATGGTCTGCATGTCGCAAATTTTGACGCCAATATTGACGCCAATATTCACGACATAGCCTCCATGTCGCAAATATTGAAGCCAATATTGACGCCAATATTCACGACAGTCCCAAGTTGTAAACCCACTCTTGCGTGAAGTTTTTTTCACAGCAACTTGGGGTGTCCTATACCCACACAGTCTGGCACCCAGACACACCTATCTCTGGCTGAACGTTCGTCGTGAGGCGCAGCGCGAGCCATGAATGTACATGTCCATTGGACGCAAGGTGACCGTTTTAGCCGATTTTCGGTTAACTTTGACAGAATTTTGTAAAAAAAACACGAGAGTTTGACAGGAAATTTGACAGAAATTCGGGAAAAATACTCACAACTCTCCAAGGTGTTCGACGCACACATCAACTTGAAGTTTATTTCATCATCTTTCATTTTCTTTTCAATTTTTTGGGGGTCAATTGATGACTTTTAGGAGAAATTTCCATCCGAAGTTGATCACCCCTGAAAATAGTCCTGAAGCCCATCGCTAATTTGAAAAACGATGCCTACACTCCATTGCAAAATAGAGCGCTTTAAGGGCCCCAATTTCTTCCAAATTGAACGGAACTACAAGTTCACAGTCCTGTGCACGGCTTCCACCCATATTTCTTACAAACCCTCAAGTTCATGGCCCACAGCATGCTCAAATACTGAAGATTTTGAGGGCATGCAAATCGTGATTTGGCCGGCGTATGCAATTTCGGACCGATTTACTGGTTTGCAACCTATAAAGAAGCGAGGTTTTGAAAATTTCCCCAAACCACTTCTACGGCACGAGGAAGGATGGATGACTCATATTTCATCAAAAAATAGCGATAAAAAATCTCTGACTGCGATTTCTGGCCTGAAAACAAGCCCTCTTGCTGTAGGGCGCCCCAATAGGAGTTAATTGAGTTTTTGCTCCTTCCAACCCCAAATTCCCCCCCCTTGTCCGCTCGAAATTGCTGTGATCGGACGACGGTCCATCAGCCCCATTCAGATTTTGGGCGCATTTGTTGCGGAACCGTCATTGGTGACCCCTTTTGAAACGCTGCCCCCCCCCCCAGGTCCCCCCCCCCAAAAAAAAATGTCGTGGAATGTAAAGCGCAGGCGTACACATTTGACAACAAACGATGAAAGGCGCCATTTTGAAATTATAGGTAGCAGACAACTGATTTCGGACCGATTTACTGAACTGCAACCTTATATCATCATCCGGACGAGCTTTGGAACTGTGTCGCCTGCTCCTTGCCTAATTTAAGTGACTCTTTTTTGAATCTGTATCAACCTCCTGCAAAGATTCTGACCAGGACATATCCCATCATATCCATGAAAGAACTGCCCCAACCACTAGCGGTAACGTTCGAAAACTCTGCTGTGTGTCTTTAAACTCTAGGGAGTTTAAAAAAACAAAATGGCTGAATTCGAAGCACTGGTCACCTCTTTGGAGCTGGCTGTGGTTGCAGTAACAGAAACTTGGCTAGACTCTTCAGTGCCCTCCTCACTGTTTGCAAATGACAATTACTCCATCTTTCGGAAAGATAGGAGTCGGCACGGTGGTGGTGTCATGTTGATGATTTCAAATGTCCTCAAACCAATTGCTGTGGATTTGCCAACGGATGACAGTGCGGAAATAGCGTTTGCCCAACTAATCATTGGATCCGAGCAGCGGCTATGTGGGGTCTTCTACCGTCCACCATCTGACCATGCTGGCATTGACGTTCTTGAGGCAACTTTGATGATCCTTGACTTGGACAAATATGCGGGTGTCATCCTTCTGGGTGATTTTAACATCGACTGGTCCCCTAGTTGTTCAAGTGGTTTGAAAACATCTTTAGAGAACTTGGCTGATTTTTTTTTTTTGTATCGACCAACTAGTGCACAATGTGACTCGATCTTCCAAGGACTTGTCATTGAACACGCTTACATTTAGGATTGTATTTCTGAACTTAATGTCTAAAGATTTAAAATAAATAAATAAGTAAATAATAAAATAAAGTCGGTTTTCGGTCGGGTCTGCACTACACTTATGCAAACTAAGTGGTTTTGGTGATTTTGTTTGTATTTCCTTTTTGTTTTGAGATACCGACTTAAAGCAATTGTGACTCGAGTCAAGTCTCAGCACTACGAGACTAAATCTCAAATACAGATTCGTCACTTCTTCAAAACGAAACACTGAGCTGCTGAATCAACATTCGTCACTTTGTGTAATTAGGGTAATTAACGAACGATACAATTTTGTGTCTTAAAATTTGGTAGATCTTTTGGAGGATATCATAGAATGTAAGAAGAGCCAAAAATTAGTAACTATTTATTTAAAAACTGATTCTTCTTATACATGGACATGATTTTCCCCGTTTTGTTCTTCAGATATTGAGCCACCAAGGTTCACGTCTTGTCCAAGCAGCTTTTCAGTGGAGGCAGGCAGTAGACAAACACGTGCCGTGGTGAGCTGGGAGGCACCAACAGCAACCGACAATGTGCCGTACAGTCGGAGGATATTTCAAACCCAGGGGTCACCCCCTGGAAGTCACTTTAGCCAGGGATCCCATACAATCACCTACGAGGCACGAGATGGCCAGGGTAACACAGCAGAGTGCACCTTCACCGTGACAGTACGGGGTGAGTTTCGGAAAGGAGAATTTGTTTGTCTGTAGAGGAAATTTAGCAAATGCAATAATATACTGCGATGATTTTATTATTTTTTTTGCAGACCAAGTGACACCTTTTCGTTTGTCGTGTCTCTTGCGTCTGCCCAGCCCTCCCGTCCCTACTGTACGGACCTAGTCATTGATCAGTTTATCAATGAGTCATCAGTAAGTCAGTCAGTAACTCATTCTGTCAGACAGTGACTCAGTCCGGTGAACAGGAAAGTTAGTCAATCAGTCAGTCAGTAACTTCTTCAGTCGGTGATTCAGTCATTCAGTCAGCGACCAAGTCAGTCAGTCAATACCTTTCAGTGACTCACCCAGTCAGTGTCTCAATCATTTAGTCAGTGACCTACTCAGTTTTTGACTCGGGGAGTTTCTCAGTCATTTACTCATTCAGTCACTCGGTCAATTAGACTCATCAGTTACAACAATTAGTTAGTCAGTCATTCATTCGGGGAGTCGGTCAGTCAGTCAGTGGCCCAATGGATCAGTCAGAGACTCAGTTCTCAGTCAGTCGTCAGTCAGTGACTAAGTTAGGCATTCAGTGACTCAGTTAGGCAGTCAGAGACTCAGTCAGGCAGTCAGTGATTTAGGCAATCTTTTACTCAGTCATATGTTCAGTGACTTGGTCATGCGGTTTGTGACTCAGTCAGGAGGTCGGTGACTCTTTCATGTGGTCAGTCACGCAGTAAGGATGTCAGTGACTCAGTCAGAAGGTTAGTGACTCAGGCATGTAGTCAGTGAGTGACTCAGTCAAGCAGTCCGTGACTCAGTCAAGAGGTTAGTGACTCAGTCAGGCAGTCAGTGGCTCGGGGAGGAGGGGAGTGACTCGGTCAGATAGTCAGTGACACAATCAGGCAGTCAGTGACACAATCAGGTGGTCAGTGACTCAGTCAGGAGGTCAGTGATTCAGTCGTGCAGTCGATGACTCAGTCAGGCAGGCAGTGACTCAGTCAAGAGATTCGTGACTCAATCAGGCAGCCAGTAACTCAGTCAGGATGTCAGTGACTCAGTCATGCAGTCAGTGACTCAGTTAGCGGTCAGTGACTTAAGCAGTCATTGAGTCAGTCATATGGTGAGTGACTCAAACATGCGGTCTGTGACTTAGACAGGAGGTCATTGACTCATGTACGTGTCAGTGACTCATGTATGTGTCAGTGACTCAGGAGTTTTGTGACTCGGTCAGGAGGTTAGGGACTCAGTCAGGCAGTCGGTGACTCAGTCAGACAGTCAGTACACTCAGGAGGTTAGTGACCCAGTCAGGAGGTCAGTGCCTCAGTCAGGAGGTCAATGACATAGACATGCAGTCAGTGACTCAAGCAGTCAATGAGTCTTTTCTATACCACAAAGTCGGTCCTACATGGATAATTGCAGCGTATGGCGCAATACATGTACATGCAATAATATAACGAATAAAACAACTCAGTGGAAGGAGTCACTAATGTAGTTTAGTGGATACTTCGTGAACTGTCATTGCTTTTGTGTTCATTCATTATTTCTTTAATTCGTTCCCTTTAATATTTTTTTTGGTTTTATTGTAGGGCATTTTTCTTTTGTAGTTTGGAAATGTGGTTTGGAGAATTTAAACAAGTATCGATAAGTGTATCGTTTCAATTGTGCATAATAGTGGTAAAGAGCTGGCAATTTTTCGTGTAAACGGAGGGACACAGTTTTCAAAGTAGGAGACCTAAAATTCGAAATAATCTTGGAAGATAAGAAGGGTTTAATAAAACAAAAATCACGTATTGTAAGGTTGTGCGTTTACATAATTTTCATGGATGTGACCTTATATCATTAGAGTGGTCTCGTTTTGGAATATACAGAGGTGAAGGATAACTAAGGTGACGAAAATGTGTAGGTACACGTTGACCTTTGCGCTATTGTGCCCTACTGGTTGCCAATTCCAATATTATGACCCAAATTTAACGCGGACAGTCCTACTAGAAATATTAAAGCCATTGACGACTTTGGGTATTCTGAATATTGATGACAGTAGTAACTGTATTTTGAATATTGCTAACAGAAATAATTCAACGCAATCGACACAATTTTAATTAAATGGGTTATTTAATCTTTGCCAATAAGAGCAAGAGTAAATATATCGACACTATCATCGCTGTATCATATACCGGTTGATATTTACTAAAAATATAAATCAAGCGATTAGCAAAAGGTAATCGGTTAAACAAAAAAGCCTATACAAATGTACTGTTAGCGCTGGCAGAGGAAAAATCACAGAACAACCTAAGAATTTGACAATTAAAACCACAACGGCCTAACTTATTTCTTTAGATACTTCTTACTGTTCAATCGAATTCAATGCAAATCATAACTGTGGTTTCATGTATGACCCATCTCCTTTTACTGATATTATTTTTATTAATACAAATACTGATTAATAGCCCTAACAGTCCTAAATCCTCCGATTTCAATACGATTTTGCGTACCCCAAGGGAGTTAGGGTTTGCCCTTCGGTGCCTAGAAATGTTAGTATGGACGGTTACACGAAATAGTGATAACAACGGCGATGATGCCGTTGATGACGTAAACTTGATGACAAGTCGTTAGATAGTCGTATTTTGTGTGTGTACTTCAGTCGATCTACATCGGTGCGGCTGGTATAAGACCAGTCTTTATTATACAGCTCTATGGTTGCGACACAGATATGTAAAGACTTGACCGGTACGTTCTCCGAACGATATTCATATATGCGTGCAGCGCAATACATATGCAGTGATCTATGCGGTGAGATCCAATGGCGCACAGCAACGCAAATGAGGACTTGTTCGTTCCGTTACATGGGGAGTTCTGCTCAATACGTCTGGACATGTTTGCAGATCGGGTGACATTTTATTGGCCAATCCCTCAGCTTGGTCAATTGTGTATACAAAATAAAATGTATCATTTTGGTATACTTGATTTATCGGAGGCGTGTATGCTCTGTAATTAATTTTGGAATGTTACACAGCACAAAGCACAAATGAGAATGACCTTTCGTAGCGGCCTAGAATACATGCTGGAATCTGAACCAATCAGAGTGCTCGCATGGAATTCGCCAGCGATTCAAAATACTCCCATATGTTGTGTACAAAGTAGAAAACGTTTTTGTCAAGTCGGTTGTTAAACATCAATAGTCAGGATCATATATTTGATCTGGGAACCAGACCAAATATGACATTTTGCTTGCGCAGAACCAGTAACCGATAACGTACGTACGTGAACAATAACCGACTTGGCACCAAGTCTATTGATGGCGATGAAGTAAACAAAGAATCTCGCCAACTAAAATAAGTATTAAAAGACTTCAATAAATTTGAGCTACATAATAAGTTTTAATTACATAACAAGAAATACATACTAATCATGTAGATAACAAAAGTATGAAATATTTAAATGAAACTTAAAAACGCGAAACACTTTAATATTAAAATGGAAAAAGTGACGGAATTGTTCATTTGATGATAAAAGCAGGGTATTTGGCACAAAGTCAGCGTATGTCTTGAGAAAGATATTTGGCTTTAGGGCCATTGCAGTTTTTTCCTTTGAAACAAAATATAGGTATAATAACAATACAATGACAGCCATTTTGAAAAGTTAAATATTACTATTCTTACTACCTAAGGTTTTTTAAATGACAAATCTGCGATGGCCCTATAGCCAAATATCTGCAGTTACAATCAAAAAGGTGAGCTTTGGGTGACAAAATGGGTCGAACATAATCAGGCGTCGGACACAATGGGTTGGGCATAATCGGTCATTGCTCGTCAAAATCTGTTGTCGGACGTAATCGACCAGACGGACATAATGGTCGTGAACACACGTGAAAGTTCACTCCATTGCGGTGTCGTTTGGGAAAAAATCACTCGGCCATCGGTGTGGAATCACAAATATGCCCTTAGCTCCATCCCTAGGGAACTTCACAAGATGCGTTTCGCGCATAACCAGTTGTACTCAACCTCGTCCCCAGTGCTTACTTTATTTCCAACCGCGTTTCCAATAGTAAACCCTGGATAGGAAACTTTCTTCCTGTATCCTGATTGGATACCGCAATTGGCTAGTAATGGATTTTTATCGTGTACTTGGTGCTATATATTCACAACGTGCAGTACGTGTTTTCGCGATCATTCGTCCACGCCTTCTCGAAAATACTAATTTCCTTTCCAATTTGCTCATATTAATATGAAATATGATACTGCATGTTGTGATGTTTCAAGTGTATAACTTAGAGGTTTTGTTGGACTGATCGAGACAGACAAACTGTACTATTGTGGTGCCATGCAAGCATGCTTTATTTGACCTTTCAGTGACCTTATCTATGGAGCGCCTAGTAGCACAGAATAACACAAGTGATCTCGCATGTGATGGAATGCCTAGGATACAAATGAATGGCTATGGATACTACATCACTCCCTTTTTTTGGAACATGAAAACAATCAGGAATGCCAAAGTTGTTTGTTTTTGGTAAGCGCTGTGTGCTCGTTCAAACAAAGGAGGTTTAGGTCAAAACAGTGAAAACACATTATAAGAGATCAAAACAGTTACATGAAGTTTACGCAGTTATATAAAGTGCAAACGGTTACATGTTCATAAAAATCAAAACGGTTACATGTTAAAATCAAAACGGTTACATGTATATACAAGTTCAAACTGTCATGATTGAAACCAAGTGTTCTCTGGTGTTGGTAGTTTGAGTGGCCAAGTTATTTCACAGTATAGTCTTTGAAACGCGCTGGTGGGTGGCGTGCTCGAGGTGGGTTTCTGCGTGGTGCTTGATTGGGTGTTTGGGTAGGTGTATCAGACAGGTCATCCAGGTCAGACTCATCTGAGTCATGTGATGGTTGAGGTTGATCATTGATGCGCTTGAAGCGAGAAATGTTGCGAGTCACTCTGTGAGACCCGCGTCGAGCAGTGATCATGGATCCTCGCGTGTCGGTGACGATGTAGGGTTGAAGGTGATATGGTGTTTGGTCCTTTGCAACCATACCATCGCGGCGGATGAGAACTGTGTCACCCACAGTGATGTTTTTGTGTTTGGCGTGTTCACGCTTGTCTGCGTATGCCTTCATGGCAGCCTTTCGACGTTTGTCTTTGCGTTTGGCGTTGGGATTGGGAGTCGTGCGTGTAGTCTCCGGAAGGCGAGTGCGCATTGGCCTACCGAAGAGAAGTGTTGCAGGAGGGGTGCCTGTGGTCGCGTGTGGGGTTGCGCGGTAGTTTCGAAGGAGCTGGAAGAGGGTTTGCTTCCACGGCTTGTGGTCAGCAATGGCGGTGCGATAGGTTTTCTTTAGAGTTTGCATAAACCGCTCGACCTCTCCATTTGCGCGTGGCCAACGTGGCGTGACTTTGCGGTGCTTGAAGCCAAGGTAGTCTGCAAAATTGGAGAACTCTCCACTGTTGAATGGTGGGCCATTGTCCGTGCGTACGACTTGTGGCACACCGAACGTTGCGAATATGCGATCGAGTTTCGGGATGACTGCGCGTGCTGATGTAGATGAGACGATTTCAATCTCTGGAAACCTGCTGTAGTCATCAATGACGACTAGGATGTGCTCACCAGAAGGGAGGTCACAGAAGTCAACACTGACCTCAAGCCATGGACCGTTGGGGAGCGGCGACATTTGCAGTGGAGCGCGTGTAGTGTCCACCGTCGAGGCTTGGCACGGCAGGCAGTCGCGGATGGTTTGGTCAACCAGACGATCAATGCCAGGAAACCATATTTTCTCACGCAGCAGTTGTTTGGTTTTGGTTATTCCCTGGTGTCCCTCATGGGCGATGTTGACGACTGTTTGCTGGAGAGTTCGGGGAACGACAATACGGTGTCCGCGGAGTAGGAGATCGCGATTTGCGGTTGTGGTAAGCTCAGCACGTATCTTGTGTAAGCTTCGCACTGTGTCACTGGCCTGCTGATTGTGTGGTTGGGTGAGAAGTCTGTCCCAACTACCAGTGACCAATGCGTTGATGCAGTTCTGGAGAACTGGATCTTGTTGTGTTGCGGTTTGGAGTTCTTCCAGCGTAACAGTTTTGGGCACAGCGTTCTCAGCGATGAAGTTGAGATGTTCTTCCGCGATCTTTTGTTCTCTGCTTGGAGCTCGCGTGTGGGGCTGGGGGTGACGTGACATGTAGTCAGCAGGGTTTAGCTTACCCGGCTGGTATTCAACAGTGTAGTTGTACTCCTGGAGCTTCAGTATCCAGCGTTCGATGCGAGCTGGAGCTTGATTGTTCGGACTGTTGAATAGCGTGACCAGCGGTTTGTGGTCTGTGACGATGGTGAAATCGCCCCCGTATACATAGAGGTGAAAATGAAGAACTGCCCATGTTATGGCCAGCGCTTCTCGCTCGGTTTGCGAGTACCGTTGCTCAACGGGTGTTAGTGACCGACTCGCGAGTGCGACAACTGAGAGTTCGTCGTTGGCGTTGCGTTGTGCAAGAATGCCAGCGAGACCGACTGGACTGGCATCCACTACGATCTCCGTCTTCTTGGTTGGGTCGTAGTACGCCATGGTGCAGCACTGCGAAACGCGTTCTTGGGCTTGCTTGAGAGCCTGCTGCTGTTCAGGACCCCATGACCAAGGGACTGAGTCTTTGGTCAGTTCGCGTAGGGGTGCGGAGATGGTAGCTAGGTCGGGGATGAAACGACTGCAGTAAGTGACTAGTCCAAGGAAGCTGCGGACTTCACTGGCGTTTTGGGGCTCAGACACATCTTGGATAGCCTGAACCTTTTTTGGATCAGGTGAGACCCCGTCACGGCTGAAGATGTGTCCGAAGTATTCAACTCGGCTCTTGCTGAATCGGCACTTGTCTTTGTTCAGCGTGAGGTTTCTTTCGCGGAGACGGTTAAGACAGGCTTTGAGTCGCGTGTCATGCTCTTGTTGAGTGCTGCCGAACACGAGGATATCATCACTGATATTGAGGACTCCCTCAAGCCCCTGCAGTGTAGCGTTGATGATATTCTGGAACACTTCAGCAGCTGAACAAACGCCAAAGTTCAAGCGCTTGTAGCGGTACAGTCCTGCGTGTGTTGAGAAGACTGTAAGATGACGCGACTCTGGGGACAACTCCACCTGGTGGTAGCCTGCGTTAAGATCAAGCTTACTAAACACCGTGGAGCCGTTGACGTCCGCGATGATGTCATCGATGGTGGGGGTTACGTGTCGTTCGCGCTTGATGGCTTTATTGACATTACGCATGTCGACGCACATGCGTATCTCCCCGGGCCGTTTGGGTTTCTCGACTACATGGATTGGCGAGACCCATGGAGTGGGCTCGTCACGCACTGGTTCGATGATGTCCAAGGCAAGTAGCTTGCGTAACTCGGCTTCGACTTTTTTCCGCACTTGGAACGGTATGCGGCGATGAGGTAGAGCGATGGGCTGGACGGACTTGTCCTCATGGAGTATGCACTGAAAGTCTTTGAGCTTACCGATGCCGATGAAACGATCGGAGTAGTGCTCAAGCAACTGATGTATCTGCGGCGAGTCATCCGGTTGGATGTTGTACGCGACATGGATGATGCCAAGTTCTGATGCGGTGGTGAAACTGATAAGCGTGTCCCCCTGCTGCTTTGTCACGTAAAATGTCGACTTGATATCGGAAGACTTGTAGGCAACAGTTGCCTCGAATGTGCCTACAATCTCGAGGGGAGTAGTACTGCCATACGCGAAGATTTTCGTGTTTGTATGTCTCTGCAGTTTCGGAACAGACTGAAGAGTGCCGTAGGTTACAGCTGACATGACACTGACAGACGCACCGGTGTCAATGATCGCTTTGATAGGCGTCTTGTTGATGCGGACCGTGACAACAGGTTGCTTGGATCGGTGTGGTGCTTTCACACCGAAAACGTACTCATCTTCGGAGCTGGACTCAGCGTCGTGATCAACGGCATGTACTTTGGCTTTGCCGGGTCGTGGTTTGTCTCGTGTGCCACCGCGACTCAGGCAGTGTTTTGCGAAATGGTTCAGTTTTCCGCAGGTATGACACGTGACACCCTTGGCAGGACACTGTGTCTTGTGTGGGAATGTTCCACCGCAATTGCGACATGGCACGCTGTGTCGGGGTTTGGCCATGTGCGCAGATTTGCCCAATTGCTGACTCGAGCTTGACCGGTACTTGGAGCTGTGTACCTTGTGCACTGTCTCTGTACTGGGACTTGGATGTTTTTCCATGCTTTTTGCCTGCGTATCCGAAAGTTCGTAGGCACGTGCGGTTGTAAGCAGCTTCGTGAGAGTGAGATCTGCTTCACGCAGGGCGTAACGACGCAGCTTGGACGAAGAACAACCACGGATGATTTGCGACTTGACCTCGGAGTCCAGGTCATGGAACTCGCATTTTTGTGCCAGCTGTTGGAGCCTGGTGTTTAAATCACCAACTGTTTCAGTCGGAGATTGTTTCGCTTCTCTGAACACGAATCTCTCATATTCAATATTGCGTCGTGGGGAGAAGTACTTGTCAAGCTGCTCTTTAGCTGTCTTGTAATCTGACCCAGTATCAGCTAGTGTCTCGAAAATGTCCATGACTTCCTGGCCTGCATAGTGCAGTAGGAGTGCCCGCTGTTGTTTATCATCAACAATGTTGAAAGCTACAAAGAGGTTTTCCAGTCTCTTTACATACTTCTGCCATCGCAAGCCAACAGTAGATGGCTCGGTGTGTGGTTGAAAGTTCGGAAAAGATGGCAGATTAGGGCAGTTAGATGCAGCCATGGTGATTAGTGCACTGCTTTTGACGGTACAGTACAGCGTTTATACGACGCACACGGTCGTGTAACAGTGCATGTGATGCATACAGTACACACGTACGAGATTGTTCAACAGACGATCTTCCGAAAACTTACTCAGTTTTGAGACCGGAATTTCAGCCAACAAACGACGACAAACTGACAACAACTGACGACAGAATCAATGCTGGGTTCCTCAGCAACGAAAAGATCCCATCCTCGTCGCCAATTGTGATGTTTCAAGTGTATAACTTAGAGGTTTTGTTGGACTGATCGAGACAGACAAACTGTACTATTGTGGTGCCATGCAAGCATGCTTTATTTGACCTTTCAGTGACCTTATCTATGGAGCGCCTAGTAGCACAGAATAACACAAGTGATCTCGCATGTGATGGAATGCCTAGGATACAAATGAATGGCTATGGATACTACACATGTTGTCTCGATAAGATCGTAACAGTTTGATTTCAAAAATCGTGTTTTCGTAACTCACGCCGTGCTCGCGCTGCTACGAATTGACTCTGTTTTTACCCCAGACACCGCATACAAAAACAAACGCTAATGTGTAACGCATATCCAGACACCAGACTGTTCCTCATTTGCATACGTGTGCAAAAATCTTGCACATGCAAATGATCCAATACCAGGGTGAGAGAGCAGGTAGTGATGGGCGCATACTGTTCGACACCCTGGGTACGAGGTTGCAGTTGTACTGGTTGTCACATTTTCGGCCTGCGGTTGGTACAAAAAGTTGTACTTCTCCCCCTTAAGATGTGGCACACACCTGACCCGTTGCCGTTGAGTGTGAGTACACGCTTCATCCACCTTCATAGTTGGCTGCATATGGGCGGTTTTTGGTGTCGCACAGGAAGTAACAGGTAGGGAATTTTGGGGCGGCACAGGTGGTACAGGGATTAATATGTTAAGTATACTAACCGATGAAAAATAAATTATAAAACTGTCCAATGTTTTATTTATATTTTTTTTTATATTTTGTATATGTCTGCAGCTAAAACTCCTTCCCCAAGAGTAGGCATTGCATTGTTAGCTGTCGTCATAGGGGGCGCTGTTTTAGTTTGCTTCGTCTGTGTTTGCCGGTAAGTTTCTGGACTTGCGATCAGTTTCCATGCAAGATTTACACTTTTTTGTTTGTTTTTGTTCGCAGAAATAACGGAGCAATTACTCTTGCGAGTCTGTCTGAACTACTCGGCAGTGGCCGCAAATAACTAACAAGTGCTAGCTTTTTCAAGCCATAGCCATAAATTTCATACGCAGTCCAAGTTAATTAAAACATAAATACGTATTGTTGTGAACGTCAAAATATATTTACAAGAGTCTCCTAGAATGCAAGTCAGGTTTGGCCGTGTCGTGGCCTGGGCGGGGCTGGTCACTGGGTCAGACTTAATCACAAAGGTCATGCCGTGTTCATACGTGACTGGTTTATTATATAGGGCCATGTCACACTTCTGCGTATCCTAATTCCTTATGAGTTGCGCATTGACTATTTTTCATACGCAGTCGTACGCACAATACGCACCTCATATGCATCTCTATCGTTTTATGTAAGTTTTATGTACGCAGGCATACGCATGGTACGGCCCAGTACGCTGGATAGTTTTGGGCATGCACAAAACTACGCTGCGTACGCTGTTACGCAGGTCATAAGTTATAAATACGCAGCGCATCGGTCCCGCATCGGTCGAGCGCGGTACGAGTACGCTATGTGTTCGTGAGGGATAATAAGCCGTTCATACGCGGCAATACGCTGACCTCCTATATTGGACGTATACATAGCGACGTATTGCGCGAATTAGTACCGCTCGTCCTGCGAGCGGGCAGCGCATTGTACTTATTCGTAACTCTTGAGAAACGCACAGATGGCGAACTTGCGCACTGCATACGCAACTCATACGCATCTCATACGCAGTGGATGCGCTGAATTCGTTACTTGTTCGCTAGATGTGTGTCGCACACATGTCAAAGTAATCAACAAATTTCGACGTTTTTGATCGTACGGCTGCGTATTGAAAATTGTTGATAAGGAACTCATAAGGAATTGGAATACGCAAAAGTGTGACAGGGGCTTTAAAGCCCCTGTCACACCTTATGCAAGTACGCTATGTATACGTCCAATTATAGGCGGCTCATATGCTGACGGGGTGCGTGCCGGGAGGTCAGCGTATTACTGCGTATGAATCGATTATCCCCTACGAACACATAGCGTACTCGTACCGTGCTCGACAGATCCGGGACCGATGCGCTGCGTATTTATAACTTATGATCTGCGTAACAGCGTACGCAGCGTAGTTTTGTGCATGCCCAAAACTATCCGGCGTACTTGGCCGTACCATGCGTATGCCTGCGTACATAAAACTTACACAAAACGATACAGATGCATATGAGGTGCGTATTGTGCGTACGACTGCGTATGAACAAAATTTCCATGCGCAACTCATAAGGAATTGGGATAAGCAGAGGTGTGACAGGGCCCTAACTGCAAGACTCGTTGTCCACCCGGTGGAGTGAGAGCATCGGACGGTGTCATGCCAAAAACCGTCCGGTGCCAAATAGTGTCCGCTGAGCATGCGCAGTGGGCGCCAGACACTATTTGGCATGAATACATGCCAAATGGTGTCCGGTGCCAAATAGTGTCCGGACGCCGTCGATCGACCGATCACTAAAGGCTATTAGGGCGCACTGACACCACAAGTATGGTATGGTCAGAGCGTACTCGTCCTGCCGGACAGTTTTGCAGGACTAATCGGACAGTTTTTGGCAGGGGAATCGGACAGTATTTGGCAGGAAAAATCGGACAGTATTTTGCAGGAAAAAATCGGACAATATGTGGTAGGGATGGATAGAGGGAATCGGACAGTATTTGGCAGGGGGATCGAATCGGACAGTAGTTGGCAGGGGGATCGAATCGGACAGTATTTGGCAGGAAAAATCGGACGTTACTTGGCAGGAAAATTCGGACAGTATTTTGCAGGAAAAATCGGACAATATTTGGCATGGGAATCGGACAGTATTTGGCAGGAAAATCGGACACGATTTGGCAGGAAAAATGGGACAGTATTTGGCAGGGGGAATCGGACAATAATTGGCCAACCCAGAGGTGTGAGAGCTCACCTGGACCGTGGTCACGCGTGACTAGTTCATTTTGTAACCCCCTTGTGCAGGTCACAACAGTATAGGGCCCCAGTAAAACAAGCTCATGAAGACATCGCGGATGAGAACATAATTCAAGTCCGTAAGAAGAAGGATGTGAACATAATAACGAGCTTTTCAACTCAAGTCCCCCAAAAGGTACCTTTGAATTGACTTGATTCAATAATGGGACTGGAAACGAACTTTCAAACTCGATATGTATATACATGTAAAGTCTTAGGTAATATTTGTGGGATGGAAATTTACCTGGAACCAGCAAACAGCAGATTTTTTTTGCCACAGGCTACTTGAAATGCTGCGCACTGACATCATGGCCCTTCAAAAATCCATACAGCCCTTTGCCATCAACCCCCCCCTCCCCCCTTAAAAAAATATGACACAGACAACAACAATAGGTGGCGCTTTTCATGGCGGTGCTCGTGAACGAAGGGCGCCCGTACATGGGTACATTTTCTGTCTAATTTTAACCCCGACTCCCCAATTAATCAACAGCCATTACAAAACTTTCTATTAGGGTGGTTGCTTTGTTGAAGTCCAAGACTTTTCAGGGGGGTTGGGGTGTTGGATGAGGCATTGCAGTCTATGCAAAATAGTACTAGGCTTCAAACAATGAATTAAGATACCCAATATTGAGTGATGACGTTATTCAGTGATTGAATTTGGGAATTTTTACCCATTATGTTAAAAGTTAACATTGGTTTAGTCTGGGGCGAGATTGGTTAGTCCCCTCAGGTCCACCCTTGTAATGCGTTGTGCAAACTCCAACACACTTAAAATTTACAATTGTATGTTTTTGCTTCAACTGTGATTTCTAGCGTGTGGCGCGGGTCCAACCCCCCTCCAACATAGCCAGCAAATGAATTGGAGCCGTCTGGCATCAGAAATTCAGTAATGAAAGAAGAGTAAGAAAATACTAAAGATTGTGGTTGGGACCAAACAACCACAGAGCTGTTTCCAAAATATTTTTGATTGTCTATTGCATAGAATAAAATCAAATTGTTAATAAACGTTAACCACAAATATTCATACCGTCTTAACATAAGAACATTAAACTGGACATTAATAATAATGCAATAATGACTGTTGCTTCATGTTAATATACGATATCAACCCCATCAGATTTATAATTCATAAGATATGATACATTGGGTTTAATATAAACATTCCGGTAACACCAGAGGTAAGGGTCACATGACTTTAACATAACAATATTCATCTAAAACATTTCCCTGTCTATATACCTATCAAGTTTGAGATCAATCGGTGAATAAGACGGTAAAGATTGCCTCATTTACATATTAATGACATATTAATAACATGAGAGCAATAAGATGCAAAGTAATAATTATGCTAACATATTTATCATTGTTGTTTCATGCTAATATAAGGTATCAAACCCATCTGATATACACAGAAAACAGAAAGTGAGTAATTTGACTCAATATCGTCAAAAATGAGTCATTTTGTCCGTATAGTGACGCACTTTGGCTCAAGGTTTGACTCATTTATTACGATAATGAGTCAAATTACTCACTTTGTGTTTTCTGTGTATATATGTGTTCTTGATTGTCTATTGGACAGTTCAAAATGATTCATGATTTTTTTCCCAAAAAAATGTAATTACATGTATAGGTTTTCCCGGACAATTTTGGAAAATGTGCATTTGAATGTGTAAAACATCATTCAATTTGGCGCTGATTTTCAGAATTAGCGTATATCCAGGGTTAAATATCACAATAACTAGCATTTGATTTCATTTTGCATCATTCAAATAAATGAATGAATGTGCACAACGTTTAATTTAAAGTATTACACATACGACTGAATGCACCTTCATGGAATAACAATTATCACTTAATAAATAGAAACAGGGATTTTGAAGGTTGATTCGCACGGAAACGAATGCTTCTTTTACAAATTCATGTATACATTTTCTGAAATTGTCCGGAAAAACCTATAGTTACGTGATTAGCCTTTCGGTTTGACGTAAGTGTGACAATTTTTTTCAAATTTGTTATAATATATTATACATGCCTATACAAAATTATGATACAACTGTGATGGATTCATTAATTAATCAATGTATTGCAGGCCTAATGGATCATTACTGTGTTTGTTCTAATAATGAGAGATCAATATAGGTCTGATAGTTCTATGATTCTTTATTGGACCATGAAACATGATGAAATTATTACAAAATAATTAACTATTAATATTGAAATTATAACCTTGAACAATTGGACTTTCGGTACAACCTGAAGTGAGGGTCACATGGCTTTGACATTGCCTGAAGTACGTTTTCAGTCCAATATGAGGAAATGTGCAAAGTTCTGGATGCATATAATTGATTGACTTGTTGCGATATTGCGGTCACAATATTGACAGTTTAATATTCATGACGTCATAACATGAAAACAATAAATTACACATAAATAATAATGCAATATATTAATCTTTCAATGTTCCCTCCTAATACTTTGAGGTATCAACCCCATAACATTTATAATTCATAAGATATAATCATTAGGGTAAAAGTACCAATTCTGAGGATCACATGACTTTGATATTCCAGGAAACGCATTTATCGTTCAATACAAGAACATGTGAAAAAAATTGTAATCATACATTATCGAATTGTTGAAATATGGTGGCAACAACTTTGCCTCATTAAATATTCATGACGGCATAATATGACAACAATTAAGTGCACAGTAATTATAGTGCAACTATATTATTGTCTGTCATTATAGTTTTGTATTAATATGAAGTTTCAACCCAATCACATTAATAATTCATTAGATCGGTCCAATAGTTCATTTGTTACAAGACTGTAAAAAAATAACCTTCAAATTGATGGCATACATCTTCAAATGATGGTTAATGACTATGGAAAGTTGAATGTTGATCGGATTTAAAATAATACCCAAAATTGGCTTTAAGAATGAAAACGTGTACAAACCCTATGGGTAAAAGTGGAAGAGGGAAAAAAGAGAGAAAGGAAAAAAAACCCCAAAACTAGAGATTGTCGTTGTGAACAACCACAGAGCTATTCTTCTAATTTGAACCACAGAGCTGTTCCCAAAATGTTTTTGAATGTCTATTGGACCGTACGAAATGCTGACAATCAAAACAATATTAATAGAAATTGATATTATAATCTTTAAAAATTGCACTTCCGGTATAAAACCGGAAGTATGGGTCACATAACCTTGACATTGAAGGTGGTGCATTTTCACTCCAATATAAGGACATTTTGCAAAGAACTGCAATGTACGGAAACTTATCGTATTGTATTGTTGAGATTATGATGGCCACAAATTTGCGTCATTAAATATTCATGACGTCAAAACATAAGAACAAAAAATTTAGCAGTAATAATTCTGCAGTATAGTGATCTGTGAATGTTGGGAAATACTATTACAAGGAATCAAACCCATCAGTTGTATAACTCAGGAGATATGGTAATTAGGGTCTAAAATAGCACTTACGGCGACACCGGAAGTAAGTGTCACAAGACCTTGACATATCAATTTTAATCTATAACACTTTGCTGTTTATATCTTTTTAAAACTACTTTTTGTATGAAATGTTCGAACGCATTCCTGTAGTGATTGGGAAGGATAAGCAAAAACTGATTTATTTGATTTAAAAACAATAAAATGTTTGTGATTGAGAAATTAGTTGAAAATGATTGGCACTTAATAATTAATCACCGAAATGTTATATAAAGTTTAAATATTAAGTTGCAGTAAAAATGTAATTGTCTATCAGACAAAAAATGATTTAGTCGTGATAAAGACTGGTGTGTGATGGCCTAATACTCTGTAGCTAGGGATAACTGCTAAATGTAATAGTCCTTTTAATAAGTCAATCAGACGAAAGGAAATGCTCAATTTTGGAAACGGAATGAAATTGTAAATATTAAAACCCTCCGACACAGAAACTAGCCCTTTTGGGGACCCAATTTGGTTAATTACCTTAATTAAAAAAAAGTTTTCAAACCAATTCTGGTGATCTTCCATCTAATCCTAGCCACAGACACCCACTACGGAGATATGCAGTCACCTTTAGTGACCCCGGGTCAGGCATATCTGAGCCTGAAAACCTGGGTTAAGGACTGACGCAATTTCTGCCCCCCCCCCCCCGGGGGGGGGGGGGGATTCTGCATACTTGTACCATTATCTAGCTATCAACCAAGTTTTATGACGATCAGACTTTCCCTTATATATGTTTTCAAAAATTGCATTTTTGATGATTCATCATGACGTCACACGTTTTTCAAAACTTTGTGCAAGCGCCTATTATCCAACAAACAAAATACAAAAAGAATTTTGATTGTTGCATGTTGGGTTCGTGAGATATGACTTAAAGGTAAAAACATCCAAAAAAATATAGAAAATCCCACGATGACTTCATGATGACCTTACCTCAATGTTTGCCTAAAACACATCCCGGTCTACTCACATACCAAGTTTCGACCCAATCCGACATTCAGTTCTCTAGATATAGGACTTTACAATATGCACATTTAGGGTGACGTCAAGTGACCTATGATGACGTCATCATAACGTCACCCCAATTTTCATCTATAAGACATCCCGGTCTACCTACATACTAAGTTTCAACTCAATCTGTAGAAATAGGAATTTGTTATATGCACATGAATGATGACGTCACGTGACCCATGATCTTTACGTCATTCTTCGGGACACATGTTTGCTTTAGGGACTATGCCTATGATAACTTTGAAAAATGTATGACTAAGATGAATTGCAAACGTGAAGGGTGGAAAATACGTGTACAAAGTCTATCAGAGTTAGGCAAAAAAAAAGAAGAGGAAGAAAAAACTAGAGATCTATGTCTGTTTGCAACAGAACATAGGGCTTTTCTGCATTATCCTTTTTTTATATCTATAACACGCCCCAGACAATGTATGTACATGTACAATGTTTTAAAGTATACGGTACAAGATTTTTTTTTTTAATTATAAAAGTCATGCGATGACGTCATGGTGACGGGTTGTGTCAAATGTTATGGTAAATAATCGTTTGCAATTTCAATCCAATATGCGATATGTTGTTCTTGAGTTATCGTCTCCACAAAAAGTGCTGACCAGTGGTTGTGTAGGGCGCCCTCTTAAGGAAAAAATCATAGAGGGTAGAAAAATCTGGCACATGCACTGTTGGCCGTTGGTTATCACGGTTCCAGTCGGTTTCCACTTTTTCTGTCATTTCATCACGACTTATTATCGAACAAAGTTTTGTTTCAGAACCAATTTTTTTTTCTGGAGTTTTTGTCTCCAAAAGAGTGCTTCATTTTGTTTGCAATTCAAATAGACTCAGATTCGGAATGAATTTTTCGTAATTCTCAGCACTTCTTTCCTTTTATCATATTGATTGTATTCTTCCACGGTTCACATCAATTTTCAAACGTGCTGTGTCAAATGTTATGATTAATAAGCGTTGGCAATTTCAAACCAATGCAATATGTTGTTCTTGAGTTATCGTCTCAACAAGGAGTGTCAAAAGATAATACAATTCGGAGTGAAGTTTTCGTAATTAAATTAAACGCTTATGCCTATTTTCTTTAAAACATATTAAATGTATTTTTCCACGGTTCACGTAAATTTTCCAACGGGTTGTGTCACATTGTATGGTCAATAATCGGACGCAATTTCAATCCAATGCATTATGTTGTTCTTGAGTTATCGTCTCCACACAAAATGTGTCAGAAAAGATACAATTCGGAATGAAGTTTTCGTGATTTAACCGCTTAGGCCTATTTTCTTTAAATCATATTAAATGTATTCTTCCACAGTTCACGCCAGTTTTCAAACGGGTTGTGCCAAATGTTATGGTCAATAATCGTTTGCAATTTCAATCCATAGCGACATGTTGTTCTTGAGTTATTGTCTCTACGAAAAGTGTTGTATTTTTGTTCAATGGGCAGATTGTGGCCGCGTGCTGACCAGTGGTTGTGTAGGGCGCCCTCTTGGCCGTTGGTTATCACGGTTCCAGTCGATTTCCACTTTTTCTGTCATCACATCACGACTGTTTAGCGAACAATGTTTCTTTTCAGAACACATTTTTTTTCTAGAGTTACTGACTCCAAAAGAGTGCTTCATTCCCGCAGGAATCATGCCAACTTTCAAACGGGTTGTGTCAAATGTTATTATTAATAACCGTTCGCAATTTCAAACCAATGCAATATGTTGTTCTTGAGTTATCGTCTCAACAAAGAGTGTCAAAAGAGAATAAAATTCGGAGTGAAGTTTTTGTAATTAAATTAAACGCTTTCTAGAATTAATGTTCTTATTTTATGAAATTAATTGTCCCACCTTTCTCGTGCTTGCCAATGTGGAATAAATCTAAAGATGCACATTAAACAATTACGTGTTCATTGTGATAAAAAGACTGTGTAGGATTGGTAAGGCATCACTTACGCATCTGTCCGAGTAGCGGTTACAGCGCCACCACGCGGCGGCGGGCAAACGCTGTCCGCATGCCTTGTGTGTTGGGCTGGCCGTATCCAACTGATCTTCAGGTATGAGATTTGATTTGTTTAGATAATTTATGTTTCATCCAAACTTCAGATTTTGTGTGTGTAAAATTAGTTTGAAACTTCACCATAAGCAAGTTTGTGTCATTAAATTGTATCCAACATGGAGCCGCCCTTAACGCTATGCATTTCTCTAGGATAGAATGATACGGATAAATTCCTAATGCTCATGTAGAAAATATTCCTGTGTGGTGTGCCGAAAGTAGGACTAACCTGTCCACAGTGTATCTTTCTTGGAATATAAGGCAAAGTACACAGCATTTTTAGGCCTTTTTGACTGGAATACGGGCGATTCACAATAGTGCGCCTCCAAGAGTTTGCAGAGCGTTGGCCAATTACAATGCGCGAAATCAGTCGACCTTTTCCAAACGCGTATTGGGTCGACAGATTTTGCGCATTGTAATTGGCCAAAGCGTTGCAAACTCTTGGAGGCGCACTATTGTGAAACGACCGTATTGTGATACGGTAAAGGGCGCCCTCACTCGTTTGTAGACATTAATACTATGCATTTTCCACTAGTGTACTGTATTTAGCATATCTAGTGTGATGTAGATTGATTTATCACTTTATTGAAACTGGATTTGCCAACTTTCAAACGGGTTGTGTCAAATGTTATTATTAATAACCGTTCGCAATTACAAACCAATGCAATATGTTGTTCTTGAGTTATCGTCTCAACAAAGAGTGTCAAAAGAGAATAAAATTCGGAGTGAAGTTTTTGTAATTAAATTAAACGCTTTCTAGAATTAATGTTCTTATTTTATGAAATGAATTGTCCCACCTTTCTCGTGCTTGCCAATGTGGAATAAATCTAAAGATGCACATTAAACAATTACGTGTTCATTGTGATAAAAAGACTGTGTAGGATTGGTAAGGCATCACTTACGCATCTGTCCGAGTAGCGGTTACAGCGCCACCACGCGGCGGCGGGCAAACGCTGTCCGCATGCCTTGTGTGTTGGGCTGGCCGTATCCAACTGATCTTCAGGTATGAGATTTGATTTGTTTAGATAATTTATGTTTCATCCAAACTTCAGATTTTGTGTGTGTAAAATTAGTTTGAAACTTCACCATAAGCAAGTTTGTGTCATTAAATTGTATCCAACATGGAGCCGCCCTTAACGCTATGCATTTCTCTAGGATAGAATGATACGGATAAATTTCTAATGCTCATGTAGAAAATATTCCTGTGTGGTGTGCCGAAAGTAGGACTAACCTGTCCACAGTGTATCTTTCTTGGAATATAAGGCAAAGTACACAGCATTTTTAGGCCTTTTTGACTGGAATACGGGCGATTCACAATAGTGCGCCTCCAAGAGTTTGCAGAGCGTTGGCCAATTACAATGCGCGAAATCAGTCGACCTTTTCCAAACGCGTATTGGGTCGACAGATTTTGCGCATTGTAATTGGCCAAAGCGTTGCAAACTCTTGGAGGCGCACTATTGTGAAACGACCGTATTGTGATACGGTAAAGGGCGCCCTCACTCGTTTGTAGACATTAATACTATGCATTTTCCACTAGTGTACTGTATTTAGCATATCTAGTGTGATGTAGATTGATTTATCACTTTATTGAAACTGGATTTGACACGTAGGTATTTAAATATTGCGATTTTGTCGGCTGAATCAGTTGCTCTTGCAATAGACTTTTCTCCTAGACATGCAAAAGCTTTTAATGTCAAATGCAAAGACAAGTTCAGGTCCTTTTTGCCTCAAACATCCTCCCCCCCCCGCCCCGATCACATCAATTTCACGTTCTCTTGTGTCAACTACCGTGTCTTCCTCACAGCGGAATCGGTGCGGTGTTTCAACTGCGACGAGTTCGGGCATGTCAGCCGCTCCTGCAAGAAACGACGACCCGACGATGACATTGACGAACGTGACCACGGTGAAGTATCGAACAAACCAGACAATCCAATCAATCCTCCCCCAACCTTTGTCCACAATAAATCCAGCGCCAACCCCCCCCCCCCCCCCCCCGAAAAAAAACCCCTCATTCCCACCCGAGCCAGCTTCCTCTGCTGGGGCTGCCGGTCCTGCGCCCGCGCCCACTGCCGCGGTCAGGGGCAACGCCTCCGTGAAAGGTGCGTCTGCTGCCTCGGCCCCCGCCCCCTAATAAACTACCAGGAATGCCTACTAAAACAGCCAAGCCGCGCCCAGTAACGCAACTGGCCCCATATCTATCCCGGAAACACCCAAATCCCATTCCAAACCTCCTAAAAAAAAACCTCCACAAATCCCTCCAAGTCAACCATCCATCCAAACCCACCTGCGGAGATCCTTTCCGTTTGGGGATCACCCCCTGGGCTGTCACGTCTCTTCTCTGACATAATCGCTAAAGGAAAACCAACCAGAAGCAAATCGTCCTCGCCTCCACCTTCCAAACTTGTGAAACTGGCCCACAATTTCACCACACAAACACCTAAATCCTCAATGATCCTCACACCGGATGGCTCTCCCTTCCTTTTCCCAAGCGCTCGACACCCAAACACCCGTGCCCTCCTCGCCCGCCTCGACCGCCGCGGAAATGAACACCGTCACCGACTCCATGCTGTGGGAAGACACACACATACCGAAGATGATTTCATCCCTGAGACCATTTTCACCACAAAAGGTCCCCTCTCACACAAACAGATGATTAACTTTCTCACCCAGGTCAAAGCCAAAAAAGAAAAAGACCCAGATCATCCAAAAATTCACCTCTGACGTCCCGGGACTTGAAAAACAACTAAAACCCCTGCAAAACCATCCGCTCCTGCAAAAGAGCATGCAGCAGAGGGTGCAAACAACTGATCAGATCACTTGATATTTAATTTCTCTCTTTCTCCATGGAATTTCAATTTCTTCACCTGCTTAATTTCTTTATGGCTCTGTCGTTCCTTAATTTAAATACCGGGGGTGCTCCACTGCAACACGGACCCCCTATTTTCAAGTCTATGTTCATAATATTTGTAGTAATCCCGATATTGTGTTTTTGCAAGAAACGTATAGCCTCACGGAGCAATGTCCCTGTTGGAACACATGGCATTATACTCCCATATATGCCCCCGATTCGTTCAAAGGATCTGGTGTCACTACTCTCAATAAAAGTGGTACTTTTAATACTCTGGATTCCAGTGTAATTTGCCGCGGACACATCCTTTACACTAAACTCGAATTTCGGAATACTATTTATCACAGATACAACGTTTTAATTCCCCAAACTGACAATGATGCAATTCAAGCCATTAGCGATCTCTCGGATCATTGTTCTCAGTGTTCCGACCGGGTCATTGTTCTGGGAGGCGATTTCAATTGTACTGAATGTCCTTATATTGAAATATCTTATCTATATTGCTACAGAATAAAACTATAGTAAATTCTTAAAGGGTATAGTTTTTTTTGACTCTCACTGTATAGAGGGAGAGAGACTCAAAAAGAGAAGAAAGAAGAGGGTGAGACAAAATCAGTTACGTCAGGCCGTAGCCTGCAAGGATTAGTTGCACATAAGACAGTAATTATTATCGGGGTTCGGTCGTACTTTACTAAATTAAAAAGCGACGGGACCAAGAACTGCAACGAGACAGCACACGCGACGAGACAGAGGGCGCGCGACGAGTGAGAGGGGAGCAGACCTATGCAATTGCACGCCCTTTAAAACCAGATGAGTGTTACTGCTAGACGGTGGAGGTATCGTATCGTATTATCGGAGTCTCACTCTGTTACGAAAATCACATATTTTTTGCATTCAAGAAAGAGGATAAAATTCACGTCCATTGGCGGCAATCGGGGGGGGGGGGAGGGGGCAGGTAGACCTCTCCCCCACTTTTTAAAGTGGGGTGGGTGATATCATATCGTTTGTCCCCCCCCCCTCCATTTTTTCGTCCCCGAATAACACTTGTAGCCTATATTTGATTATAGCTCAGAATAGCTGATTCAATTACTATACACACTCGAAAATGTTGGATGTTTAAAAGATGATCTTTTGTTTAAAAAAAAACTGGTTAAAGTGGTCAGAAATGGCCTCAGATTGCTAGAATCTAGAATTATTGTTCGGGGCCCTTAAGCGGGCCCCGAACCCAACGCCGTATAAGGGCTTCGCGCTCCCATTAGTTCTGATCAAAGTATTTCCCCCACCCCGCCACTTTTCAGAAGCGATAGACGCCTCCCCCCCCCCCCCCTTTGAGAAAATCCCGAATCCCCCCTGTACACTTTGTTGACACAATTCTAACAATTTTCGACCGCACAGTGCTCACGATTGATGCTCACGCCTTGACGCAACATCCGCCATTTTGGGTTACTCACGACGCACGCGCATTGAACGCGTTTCCCCCAGGTATTTGGCATTGGATTTACTTCTTTTGAATTTTATTTTCTGACCATTTTGTTTTTGTTGCTTAGATTTAAACGATCATATTCAGAGCACTGGCCAACACGAACAGAATAACTAAATTTTATGGGGAATTATTAAAGAACATTCATAAATACCTCAGACAGTTTAGCCATTCCTATTGGTCGAGAGCCCGTCACGTGGCCGGTATTAAACGGATGATAAAGACATGGCTAGCTGGTCTTAAACACTTTTCCAGTGTCACAATAAAATGTGGACTCCTAAAAATCCAGTGCCTCTTATCGTTTCATTGGTTGAACGTTCACAATCCTCACGTAGGCATGCGCAACACTACCAGGGAGTTAGAATTTTATAGTTCTAAATTCAAAACGCAACGCGCCAGGTGCGTTCTGCGCGACATCGCGTAGAACATGATACGCGCGCGTCAATCTCCATAAAAGGGTTGTTTTCATCTTACTCGCCAGCTGAACACTCTATTATTTTGCAGGAGGGATGTTTCAAAAAGCATAAAGTGAATTTGTTGAACAAAATCGGGGTGTTTTGAACGAATTATATGATTTTTTTTTACCGAAAAGGTATTTATGAATGGGAATAAATATGTACTCCGTCGGTATTTATCACTCTGTTTAATACCACTTAGAGTCTGGGTGCTGATAATTACCCTCGCCTCCGGCTCGGGTAATTATCAGCACCCAGACTCTAAGTGGTATTAAACAGAGTGATAAAAACCTCCGGAGCACACATTTATTCCCTTATTAATATTAGGAATTAACAAATCAACGGGAGGCGGTTGACGATATGTCGGATCAGCTGCTTCGAGGCATATTGGCTAATTACGCGTGTATGTAGCAGACAGTCTACACAAACAAGTGCTGTAAACCTTCCCACTTATCACGGACCAATGACAGCTTCCAAATCTATCTTGAATTACAACCAGTCGTGGGAGGAGGACTGGAACTTCGCCAACCTTATAGGCAGCATGAAGTTTGAAGGAAGCTTAAAATTACCTTCTTCGCTTTTCCCTTGATAAGTTGTCACGGAAACACGGGACTTTTAGAAGAAATATGATCGTATATGATGATTATTGAGAAACAATGTCATTGCTGAAAGACGTCTTTCCCTGAAAATGAGTCTTACGACAAGCGCTCCAACGGCTCCATTTTTTTAAAACCAATTTTATACCCTGAAATTCTTTCGCGTTGTAATGACAGTTGTGTGAACCTTTCATCAGTTCTTGATGAATGCGTTTTCGTACCCAACTGGGCCATTTCCTCGACGTTCCACAGCCTGAGGCTGTTCCCATGAAATTATGCCCAGGTTCAATAATAGGACGTGGTTTGCAGCTGGTATATATTTAAAAAAAAAAAGAGACTTTAGTTAGATTTAGTTCTGCTGTACACAAACTATCGTTTCTTGTCGGCCTTTTTCTATAGACCTTGAATGCGTTGTGATTGTTGCTTTGTTGCCCAATCATGATCATTATGCACGGTTTAGTGCCCAGACTTTGAATTTCGTAGACGGATTATTGTTGAGGTTCCAAATGAAGTCATTTTAATCAGTGTTGTAAACGTCGAATGACATCAGTCAATCGGTCAATCTTTGTTTTTCTTTGCATGGATGGAGCAGGAGGCGGTGACGTGTACAGCTTCCCGTGGGAACGTTACCCACGGGACTGTTCCCAGTCCTCCGTATTTCAATGCATGGAGTCTCGTGTGAACAGCACAAAGCCTGGTTGTCAGGGAGATCAATATAAACGGGACTTTTAGGTGAAAGTGATCGTATATGATGATTATTGAGAAACAATGTCATTGCTGAAAGACGTCTTTCCCTGAAGATGAGTCTTACGACAAGCGCTCCAACGGCTCCATTTTTTAAAACCAATTTCATACCCCGAAATTCTTTCGCGTTGTAATGACAGTTGTGTGAACCTTTCATCAGTTCTTGATAAACGCGTTTTCGTACCCAACTGGGCCATTTCCTCGACGTTCCACAGCCTGAGGCTGTTCCCATGAAATTATGCCCAGGTTCAATAATAGGACGTGGTTTGCAGCTGGTATATATTTTAAAAAAAAAAGACTTTAGTTAGATTTAGTTCTGCTGTACACAAACTATCGTTTCTTGTCGGCCTTTTTCTATAGACCTTGAATGCGTTGTGATTGTTGCTTTGTTGCCCAATCATGATCATTATGCACGGTTTAGTGCCCAGACTTTGAATTTCGTAGACGGATTATTGTTGAGGTTCCAATGAAGTCATTTTAATCAGTGTTGTAAACGTCGAATGACATCAGTCAATCGGTCAATCTTTGTTTTTCTTTGCATGGATGGAGCAGGAGGCGGTGACGTGTGCAGCTTCCCGTGGGAACGTTACCCACGGGGCTGTTCCCAGTCCTCCGTATTTCAATGCATGGAGTCCCGTGTCAACAGCACAAAGCCTGGTTGTCAGGGAGATCAATATAAACGCATTGGACCAGTGCGCACAATACACTGGTACCCTGATTACTCTGAACTTAATTGAACTTGTGACACATGTACTTGCCCTAATGGAAGCACCACCCAAGCCTTTCCTGCGTCGGTTCTTTCCAAACGTATATTAAGTTGTACACAAGTGAGAGTTGTAGATATGCATGGGCGTCACGAAGGGGGGGGGGGGGGATAGGGGTGCTTCCCCCACCCCAAAAAAAGGAGGGGGATAATGGGCAAAAAGAAAGAAAAAGAGGTGCGAAGTCATATTGCTGTTAATTTATTGGATAAATGATGAATCGAGAATATGAGTAAACAGGGATTTCTGGGGGGGGGGGGATGTGATTTGCCTCCCTCTTGAAAAAATCCTGGCGACGCCCATGTAGATATGTTTTTTTATGCAGCCTTATGCAACCTAGTTTAAGTTTGTGTCCAGCTGTCCTCTTTTTCACTACTCCCAGTGTCCGGATAAAACGTGAGCTCCCCCATCTTCCCCATCATCACCCCCACACGTCATGTTACCCCCATTAGGACAGGGGATACCCAAGGTACCTAAACAAAACAACAAAATAAATCGCCACCTCCCCCAAGAAAAGCGTCTTTTTATTTTTATAAACCAAAAGAGTAGAGCTCACGACAGGCGTTTAATCAAGGATAGCTCAGTTCAGATTCTTGATTCTCATAAAATACACAATAAAACGAAAAAGAAATCGCATACACATACAAATTACACCCCAAAAATACACAATTGCAAAATACACATTAACACAGTACACAAAAACTCTATAATGATTACATTCAGCCCGATTAGAGAAATCTGTTGTATAGCTGTCTCTCACAGCAGTAATCTCCCTAATCTGATTAGCAATCCTAATCCTGTCTTCATTACTACAACAGAAGGCATTCCATTCTTTTAAAACATTAGAGGTGCACATGTTATATTAGGATCATACAAACCAAAACCTACCCCCTCCCCCTAATTAAAGAGTAAGAAGCAAACTGGCCCACTTTACAAATAGTCGTTACAGTACGTTTATTAGAGAAATTCCTTTTCTCCTAAATACGGATTGGTGAAAATTGAATAACAAGATAATTAAAAAGGGCGGAAAACCCCTTGCGTCAGAATTTGGTTCTTGATCCGCCCTTGATGCCCTATGAACTGCTGTTGTCCCCTCCCCCCCCCCCCCCCCGCTGTAAAAAAATATTGTTTATGTCATTGCTGCTTGGTTCAATAAACTGTAATGCACAAACAAGCCTTTTAATTCAGCAAAAGAATCGATACCGAATCCGACGATATCGATACCGTGGCGGTATCGTCAATCGAGGATGATCACAGGTGAAAAAAGTCACATCGACTACTGGAAGACTTTATCACAGATGTGAATAGTTTCATTAACAAGTCCACTCATATGCGCCTCTTTGTCTATGCTGGCTGGGATTTACCATTGAAGCACTACTGCCTATTCAAAGACGTCTTCATTCTTTGTGTAATGTGTACACTAACATTATATAATTATAGAGTTAGTGGTATGGTATGGGAAGAGTCCAGAGATGAACTCTAAATAATTCTCAAAGGCTGTAGTCAAACTCGCATACGCGACGTCCGTTTGGGCGCTCATCAGCCGGGCATTGTGTCTGACTATGGAACCGTCTAGCTACCATCTTCTTACTGCATGCCTTCTTATTCTGGCTTTTTGTCGGTCTGGATCTGGGACATTTACGTCTTGTTACAATGTAGATAGATGGAAGGAATTGCATCAGATCATCTACGAACCAGGTAAGATTGTATGAAGAGAAATTGCTGTTCTTGTATAGTGGTAAGTTTTGTTCATCCTCTTTCACTCTGGTTAAAATGCAGCATTGCTCATCTGTCATATTAAGTCAGATGTCTCCGATATTTTTCTCTTGGTGATATAACAAGGTTCTCTCATTCTAGTATTACGCCTAGTCTGCGAACACAACAAAAAACACGAGACCTTCTCAGCTCTCGACGGCGGTTACAGCCCGATAGTCCAAAAGGTTCGATAGTCCGAAGGTTCTTTAGTCCGAAGGGTCATTAGTCCGAAGGTTCGATAGTCCGGATAGACGATTAGGTGAGACAGTTCGAATCGACAATAAGGTTCAATAGTCCGAATTGACAATAAGGTTTGATAGTCCGATTTGACATTAAGCTTCAATAGTCCGAATTGACAATAAGGTTCCATAGTCCAAATTGACAGTAAGGTTCGAAAGTCCGATTTGACGGTAAGGTTCGATAGTCCGAATGGACAGTACGATTCGTCAGTCTGACACTTGTCGATTCGGACTATCGGACCTTATTGTCAATTCGGACTATCGGACCTTATTGTCGATTCTGACTATCGGACCTTATTGTCGATTCGAACTATCGGAACGTATACTTTTTGTTCGGACTATCGAAACTTATTGTTAATTCGGAATAATGAAACTTCGGACTATAGATCCTTATTTTCCTTTCGGACTACTGAACCTTCGGACTAATAACCTTAATCTAAATTCGGACTATCGAACCTTCGGATAAATGAACCTTCGGATTATCGAATCTTCGGGCTAATGATCCTTCGGACTATAGCATCAAATGTTCGGATTAACTAACGAACCCCCTCTTATGGGAAATTTCTGCATTCGGACTATCAAACCTTCGGACTATCGGGCGGACAAACAAACACAGTTTTATAATTCCACGGATCACAATATAGGTAAATGACATTTCAGCAAAACTAAAACACTTCACATGTAAAAAAGAACACTCTCATAACATGATAACTAGCACTTATCATAACCTTTATTTAGACACCTCCTGCTTCCAATGTTAAAATAACATGCGTTATTATTGTCAAGAGTTTATAGTCTTGCCCTGCCTTCTACTTGGCTACCCTGGGGGAAATGTGGGATTATTCAGATATTGTTTTCATGATACGACATGGTTTCATTTTATTGGTATATCACGTACCTTAAATGTGATCCGTGGACAAAATTTTAAAACTTTGTTTTTGTTTAAAATTCCATAAATGGAAAAGTACTTGAGTGACTTGAATGATCGTTTTTCTAAAATGAGCTTATTAGTTGGTTTGTTACATCCTAGATCTGCAAAGCGGTACATGCAGAACTTGCACCCCAGTTTCCCCAAGCATAGGCATACCACTTATCACAGCATTTGAATGAGATTTAAAAAACTATTATTACAGGGTTAACGAGGTACTGCAGAAAGGTTTGTGTTCCCGTAGGTGGGTTTTAATTGTAAAGTTTCCGAGCGGAGCGTATGGGTGTAGGCTTGATGTATGCATGCTGGTACGCCAGACGTAGGGTCGGGCAGACGGCCTTTGTTTAATATCGAAAAAACACCTTAAACATAGTAGAATACACCAAAAAAATAGCAAAGCATAGTTTTGGTCGAAAATAAAATGAAAGGATGAAAAATTAATTAGACCGTTCAAATAAGGCGAATGGTAAGAACCGCGTGCCGTCAAAAACGATGTCACCGTGCACAGACGGCCACGTTTGACCGTCCAATGGAGGCACCGGCTCCGCTTGCTCCATGCGGCAAATCACGCTGTGCTATATCGGTCAGCGGCAAATAAAAAAACACGCTCACACTGTCCATCTCTATACGGCTGACATTTGGGGTACTTTCATCCCAAAGTGCTGGCTATTTTCTTGTAGTTAATTCGCACAGGTGGGTACGACATGACTTATAGGTACGAGTTACCTGGATTCGATTTCATGGGTGCGATTTTACCCGGGTACGAGTTGACCTGCTCCCTGCATTCGCTGTCTGAATGCCATTAAGCAGCGGGGTTACGCTGTTACACCGACAGTAAACGTCGGCGGCAATATCGTCGTCTTATTCGCAATAACTCGAACATAGTGTCTTATTTTCATTCATCTATTCTTTATATACATGGCAGTCTTTCATTTGTCGAGGAAAACTGGCGAAATATTTTAAAAACTGGATTGATTCAGACGGGTTGTAAGAAAAAAAATGAAAAGATTTGTTTTTCAAGCAAAGCTTTCAAATTTGGACAATCTTCGGCTCATCTTTGTAAAATTCATATGTTATGTTCTCACAATTGTTCACGAGTTTAGGCTGTCTGTAACTTGTGAAAATCATGTAGATTGTTTTTTGCTGAACAATGGGTTCGGAATGGTTGTAATACGTCGTCTGATATCAGAATAGTCTTTTGGTCTGGTACTCAGACTAACCAAGCGATGCACAAGTGCATTGGCATGAACATACGTGTCATCGCACCTGTTTGTTTTATTTTTCCATTTATAATGTCAGGCATTGACTGGGGTAAGGAAGCTAAACCCAAAACGTGTTCAGGCTGCAGTTGTGACGAAACCTGGAGAACTATTAACTGCGCGTCAGGGACAACTGTGTAAGTTAATTAATGTATGGAAATACACACCTGTGAAAACTAACCTTAAAAACAATGTAAAATTTCCAGAGTTGTAATGACTCGAGTCAATGACTCGACTCGACTCCGACTCGAGCCACAATTTTTAGTGACTTGAATCGAGGGCAAATGACTCGACTCGACTCGAGTCACTGCGAGCAAATGACTCGACTCAAGTCCCTCATCAGAATGACTTGACTCGACTCAAGGAAGGCTAATAAGACCCGAGTCCCCAAAATAAAAGCAAAACTTTGCGAAAGATATTTACAATGACTTTCACCGGTGCCGGTTTTTGTTCACGTCATGTTAGAATAATGTATACATATACCTTCGTGGTTCAATCAGTGTCCCCATTAGTTGAATGGCGATCAGCTGCCACCCCCGTTTTATTTTCATTAAGAGTCAAATGTTGTGTCAGCACATGTAGAAGCCCGAATGTAAAATTTAAAAAGCCACAAAAATGACTCTCTGTCTTGTTTTTTTTTTTCATTGTATGGTGTTCAAATATTTGTGAGTCGAATTGACCTAAGCTACATACTTGACTCGACTCGACTCGACTACACACTCGACTCGACTACACTTGATTCGACTCGACTCGACTCGGGTCACTTCTTCAAAATGACTGGAGTCACAAAAAATAGTGACTCGCTACAACTCTGTAAATTTCCCGTAGTTTGTACGCTTTGATTGTGTAAACCACGGGAATTCCAGTAAATATTTTTGCCATAGTGCATGTTGGTATACACAATGCATTAGCGCCCCATGGAAATGTAGAAGTTCCAATTGTGATTCGCACACACATCCAATGCATAAATAATGCAAACGGCAGTGAATGGATAATTCAATAGATATGCTATGGATAAACATTGCGCTATTGTAAAATTGTGAAAACTCCTTTCATATGTTTGGACACATTTAGTGGCGTCTACATTACATGAACCGCGGGCAAATTAAACTGTTTAGGTGCTTAAAAAGCTGCTCAATTCATGTGTTTTTGTTTCTATACAGGAGGGTGATAAATCATCAATTTGATTTCATTTACGAGAACACATTCAGTCCCAGTACGACAAGCATGTAAGTTAAACATCCATAGTCATCAAAACATTTGATGCAAATGTTGGGCTCGATCGGTCGATCTGAGCAATCGGTGGATTCTGCAGGACATTTCGGACTTTACTTACCTTTTTCAAAAAATCCTCATGAATCATGAAATTCCACTACTGTCTAAGTCGTATAACGTTCGACCGTAAAAAAAATGAGATTGCCTCAAACAATTTTATATCAACACAAACCCCTGAAAGATTATACAGTCCGTCAGATTTGTTTTATCCTGTCGTACTTTCAAGTTCTGTGTTATATTTAAAACTGAATTCGTTATTATTGTTATTTTTTTTTGGGGGGGGGTTGCATTCGCCCACAAATAGAACCGCCCTGCGAACCCGATTGCCAGTCCCTACATTATCTGTGCTGAGAGGATTTGGGCAAAGGTCTTCCCCACGAAAACCTGAATATTGTCGAGCCACAAATACCTCGACATCTGTACAGTATTTTGTTCATATTAATGTCAAAGCTTTCACAAGATGACACTTTTGGGGTACATCGTCACCAAACTGTTGGGTGAAGAAGAGTCAGTGTAATATCCGCCATTTGCTCATTTGTTTCTCTGAGTTTCTGTTTGATTTATCGGCATCAATTACTATTGTAGCCCAAGAATTGTCTTTTTATATCTTTGCCATTTTAGCATTATCGTTGGTGGAGACTTCAAGATTAATGCGGCAGCTTTTAAGAGATTATCGGAGCTTCGGGAATTGTAAGCAATGAAAGACTTCATCTGCACGTCACTGTACACTAAGCCAAGACATTCAGAGAAGTCAGAATTTGATATCAGAAAATGTTACTCCAATAGACATAAACCCAAGTTTCTCAATGAATATGAAAAAAAGCTTATACAAAGATGTAATTTCTGTGATCTCACAACGTATATTATGAGTTGTAGGAGGTATTTCTATTGCATTCAGTTTATTAGCAATCTCTATCGACAATTTCCAGTCACAATTTGAACCTAAAGACAAATTAATTACAGACAAACATTCGGCAGCGTCTATACGTTTGACAAACAGATGTGAAGGAGGGTACTTTTTTGACGGGGAAAAACGTTCCGATTTCAAGGAATCAACATAATAAGGGAGGAAAAAACTAGGCGTGTTTATGATTAAACTTGAAGACTTTTTCTTTTAATCATTGTTTTGACATCCACAGGACCATCGTAGACACAACGTTGACAGAATTTCCCGATTTGTCAAAGTGTGACGGTCTGGAATATCTGTAAGTACCGACACCTATCTTGACTCCTATTCAGGTCTGGACTCCTATTTAGGTCTTGCCAAAATGATCAATGTGCTTGGGAAACCCTGCACACCCCCACTTGCCTCAATTCACCTAGATTCGCCATACCAATTTGAATGCGAGAGTAGGGCATTTTACTTCAACCCTGCTATGCCCAGTGCAGTTGGCAGAGAATTATCAGACATTTCAAAACATTTTAAATTTGCCTGACTAAAAGGGTTTTGAAAGGTGAAATAGTGCTGGAACTTCGAAACTTTTCGAAAGGTTTCGGAAGGTGAAGCAACTCTGTGAGCAAATTCAGTAAGTTGCCTTTCAATACCTTTCGAAAGGAATTGAAAGGTGCGGTAGTGCAGTAACAATAAATTCTGGAGGATTTTAAAAGGTCCTGCATTTTTTGTCCTCCAATTTGCCAGAACCCAAATTTTGAGGTGTTTTGAATGGTCAAACCACAGGAGCTTAAACAGATACATTTTTTCTCGGGCTACACTTTGAATGGACTATCAGACAGGATGTGATCCAAGCACAAGGGCGTACATGCTTGCAAGTATGTTCATTTTAGCTTGCGTCCACCGAGCTGCAAGGTCGGTCAGTTTAACCCTAAAAGGACCGGGTTATTTTGACCATCTCTCGGCCGGGGGAGGGGGCGGATTCTACCCCCTTCCCCTAAGATCTCGGACATCGAGTGACGAAACATTTTGAAACTCGATACATGCATAGAGCAACAAAATCTATCAAAATATGCGCGAGGCTCGAGGCTAAAAAGTCACATTAGCTTGGGTCGACAATTTTATTTTTAAAGCTATAGCGGAAAAAGTTGGGGGGGGGCGGATTCCGCCCCGGCCCTTTTAGGGTCAAATGAATGCTAACCATAACGCCATTTATTATTATCTCAACAAATAAAGAAATCCGGGATTTATTTATCCTCATCAAGCTGACATCTCTATTTTCCTTTTATTACTGTGGAGTAAATTGAGAAATCACTAAAGAAAATTATTATGACGATAATCAAATGGTCTCCAGATTTAACATTAATATTATACATGAACATTTAGATTTGTGCGGTTTCGGTTTGCAGGGACCTGACGGGGAACCGACTAAAAATGACGCCATTCAACTATAGAGGGCTTACTCTACCCAAGAACCTCACTGCAGTGTAAGTTGAACCTTTATTGGGGTGGATATATCGTGTTTTGAAAATAAACTCTTCATTTTATTTGTATCTATTTTCTGGCCTACCCCTAGCCCTAACTCTAACCCTAACCCTTCATTTAACATGAATTCGATAATTTTTAATATTAGCTTCTTAGATATAAAATCTTGGTGGCGCAACTCATCCTGAATACCCGACGTGTGAGTGCGATATTAATATACAAAGGGAAACAAGTACCCGAAAATGAAACAAAATCATGATTTGGAATGCATTTCGTTTGAGGTTTTTGCTAATATAGGCTTTACCAAACCTGCTTGATTACTATAACACGTATGTATAGTGTTCCACGAACTACAGATTGCTAAACATATATGGTCACGTGTTTGCCAATCATAGTTAGGCTTAAACTTCCCAAGTTGATTGAATGTTACAACGTTGTCCGATATTTCGAATATGGCGGGCGCTGTTTAGTTTGTGTAAAGTCCGTTGTAAATGACGTACCGCTAGTGCTTGAACACCAATATCCAATATCGGTGGATACGTGCGCTTTATAAACCCGCATTATTGAAAAAAAAAATTAGGCATTATTATTAGCCAAACCAAAAAGCACCCTTCTATTGCGTCTGCCATATCAGGCGCGGAACAAGGGGGGGGGGGGGTAAAAAGCAACAACCAGCTCCGTCAAAATAAAAAAAAATATTCATAGAAATTTATTTTAAATAATGCGACCCCCCCCCCCACCTGCTCCGACACCCCCCCCCCCCCCCCCATGTTTTTGTAATGTTAATAATGTCCGCCTGTGGGCAAAATACGTACATATCCAGCTTGGTTAGAGGGTATTTGTACACTACTCTGTAATATAGTGGTAATCGTCGGATTTGAACAGGGCCCCTATTGAAAGTATCCCCCCCCCCACCTATTGGTTTTCGGTGGCCAGGTGTCCGAATAAAAAAAAACCTGTCTACATTTCAGAATGTTTTGCTGATGACCCCCCCCCCCCCCCCGCAAACTGTCCTGGATCAGCCAATGCATATCTCAAAAAGGCTAATAGTTTATTTGAACCAACCGATGAAGTATTTCATATCTGTTATCTTCCGTCATCAGGCACTTGATGGACAACCAACTTGAATGGATTCCTCCTCATTTCATGTCCAACACACAGGTTGAGTATGTGTAAGTACATCATTCGGTTAACAGGCTAGAATTCATATGTCAACATGAACACATTATACAAATAATGAATGTTCGTGGGTGTAATGGTAAGAATAATTTCATGAGGTGACAGATGAAATGTTCCATTCCTTCCATTGCACGAACGTGAAACATTCATTATTTGTTTTATACAACACCTTAATAAATCCCTGTCATCTGATTGGTTGACTTTTAATAGCCAATTTATTTAGGTTAAAAACTGTTTAAAAGTTCGACAAGTTCATCATATTTATATTAATGCAAACTGTTCGACAGGTTAAGAACAATATTATTCAATTCATCTCGATTTAAAACAGCGCCATCAGTGCACCAGCAGCAGTGACACAGTGCAATGGAAGTTCTATTCACAGTGCAATATAACTTCCATTGCACTGTGCGCTGCGCACCACGCGCGTGCTGTGCGTTGGTACGAATAATTCCATGACATGTGATCAGCGATCCATCAATCAGATGACTGGGATTTATTCAGGTGTTGTATAACAAGAAATGATTGTAATGTATTATCTATATTATCTTACATCAGTAACAGGCGCAAGAAACTTACGCACATAGTTTCTGTACAAAATTGTGGAGGGATTTTCGTAGAAGTAAATTGAAATCGACGAAAACCATGGATTATTGCATGAAGCGGTCAATAAAATCAGATGAGATTTATTCTTAGTTGATAAAGTGGCCTCGTTGTGTAATCTATGAAGGAAAAAAAACCCAAACAAACATTTAATTATATAAAGGCTTCCTTCGTTGGAAATCGTGGACATATCTTTGTTCTGATTGTTTCTTGTAGGCGTTGTAACAAAAATGCAATGGCACAAAAGACCTCTTGTTTTGGAAATCGAGTGATCAAATAATATGTTTTATTTTCAGAGGGCTTTGCGGGAATGAACTGAGTATTATTCCTACGGATGGTCTGGTGGGTGTGGAGAAACTTCACTTCTTGGGACTCGCAGAGAATCAGATAACCTCCATCTCAAGGCGCAACATTCGTCTCCTGAGATCCCACAATCTTAAACATCTGTACGTTTGAAACGGCTGGTTTGAATTTTTAGGCATCATTGCTACTCTCTTTGTTAATTGCATCTCGATTTCACATATATAAAATGTACGTGTAATCAACAGTCTTTGCACTAAAAAAATCGTTTCAGTGTTAAAAACCAAATTCTAATAATAACAAATAAATATGTTTTCCTCAGAAACTTGCAGATGAATCAGATAAGTACTATTGAACCAAGAGCATTGTCACAACTGAGGCAGCTCAACATACTGTAAGTACGAATGCGTTGTGATGTTCGGGGAAAACATATTTTATATCCAGTTATAATACTGCAGCAGGTGAGTTGATTACCGACCAAGACCTTGAAGTACATCGTATTGTCCGTCAAAGGGCCATGGGATGTAAATCTTATTTTATGCAATCCTGGGGAATGCACCTTTGTGTCCCATTTAACCTTAGTTTTAATTTTCAGTTTGCCATTTTTATTGGGCATTTTGGTGCCTTTTTGGTTTTTATGCTGATTTTGCATATTCATGAGCAAACGTGTGATGTAATTTCAGGCAGAAACTTCCATGTTACAGCAACTTCGTGCATCAATTTTGTTTTCTTTGGTGATTCGCTGTTATTTCAGTAGATGACATTAGGTCACTGAGCACAATTGTCCCACAAATGTTATCAAATGAGCAACTTTTGGGCTCACAATTTCGACAGAAAACCCCTCAACTGAGCAGCATCTTTCTGAAGTGACATCACAGCAACAGCGCCCTCATTTGTCAAGAAAAGCATGGAGTATTTGAATGTTTAAAAAAAGTGCGCCTTTCAATAAAATCAACCAAAAATGGATGTCAAATAGTTCTTATACATAGAAGAGGAGTAGAAAGTTGCACAAGTAGTTACCAAGTAATTACATTTTATGTCATGGGCACTTTAAGGGTACTTTATAGGACATTGGAAAACATATACCCGTTAGACGTTTTGAAGCACCTTTTTAAAAAAAAATTCAGGGAGTTGAACCAGAACTTGCTGTCAGATCTGCCACCGAAGACACTGGATGGTCTGCCAACACTGCTTCATTTGTGAGTATGCTGCATTTCCTTATCTCTCTGTAATTCCATTATCAAAATCATCAAAGTAATTCACTCAGTCTCCCTTTAAAAGGAAAACTTTCATTTTTCGTTTGCAATCACCACCTTTATAAGTGGCCCTTTGTCTTAAAGATGGAGATTTTTGCTTAAAAAAAACGAGGTGCAGGTAAATGAGCGTGGGTAAATAATAATATTGATACTAATCAATTTATGTCTTATTTTAACTGGGTAGCCCATTCAGTGGAATCCACTGATCTCCCATGGGGCCCAGTAAAGAGAAGACAATGTGAAGAAATTACAGTTGTAGAGGTGGGAGGAAAAGCCCAGAAGAGTATTCTGAGGAAACCCACGGAATCAGGTAGGGTCTGAAAACCCAATTCACATATTGACCCAGGCGGGATTGGAACCCGGGTCACAGCGGTGGAAGGCGAGGAAAGTACCGCTACGCCAACCTGACTCCCCAACGCCAACTGCATTCATACCGTGAACTATCGCTGTGCCCGCTCCTCACATTACATCACAATTACTAGTAAACTGAAAAATAAAGTTACACGTTCAAAATATTATTATCAGCTTTATATAATCCATTTTAAAACCTTGCTTTAGCTTGATCCTTAAAAGCACAGTGGTATTTGTGTAATAAATGTAAACCATATAAATAATAATGATATTTTGAATACAGTGCAAGTCAAAAAGAAAGTGACAAAACAAAACACAACTAGTCAAATCAGTTTTAAATTTGAATTCCAGTGTGTAATTTCACACATTTAGAATTCCACGGACAGCTTTTTAAAAAATAGCTTCTTTTAGTTTACATGTGTATTTTCTGATAGCAAGGATCAATTTCAGTAATTCTATTTCCAAGATGATTGAAGAAAAAAAAAACAGTTCACTTTCTTTTCGACTCACCCGCAGTTAAAATAATATACGAATGCCAATAAGTGTGTACCCCACCCCATCATTCCCACAAGGCAAACCCTCGTTAAAGAAAATGTAATAAATGAATAAATAAATAAATACAAGCAGCATGGGATCAACATAATAAATCAGAGGGTATGTTCTTGACACAGAGACCTGAAAGAAAACCAGCTGAAAGAGTTAAAGGAGAAAGCCATCACCAACATGCAGAGCATGACACACCTGTAAGCTTCCTCGTCTACTTCTTTTTTAATACTTCGCAGTGCAGACGTTTGAGTGAGAAGTATTTGACATTAGATACGTAGAGTGAAGCGAAGAACTGAGAACTGTTTAGAAGGTCATGGCAGATACACGTAGAATCAGACCCGGATTAAGTGTTTCGTAGGCCCTAGGCACCAGTGTTCCGTAGGCCCCGCTCCACCCTAGGCACTGGCACAAAATTCATGTTAATGTAATACCCAAGTACAAAGCACTGTACAAATCACGACAGGCCAAACTGGTATAGGTCCAAGCTCTAACAGCCTGTTGGCACCAATTCGGGACTCGGGGCGTCATTTGCTTCTCAAAGTGGGGGTAGAACATACATGTGTATCTTGATCAGTATTAATTATGCGAGTGCGAAGCCGAAAAGGTGTGGGGTTGGGGTCCGCTTAAGGGCCCCAGAAAAAGTTGGATTCTAGGCGCCCTGTGGTGCGATCTGAGGCAATTTCTGACGACTGCCAAAGTTTTAACACAAGATCATCATTTAAACAAATTTTTCGAGTTTGGAGTTATTAAAATCAGCTGTTCTGAGCTATAGAATCAAATGTAGGCTACATTTTTTTATTCAGGGACGAAAATCGACATGTTCCCCGTTGCCCACCGATCGACGCCTATTGTTGGCACCGTGCTTCAGAACATGAAGGGCCCATGCATACATGTTGTACAGCGTCAGTTGGTGAAATCGAAAATTCTGAGAGAGACCCTAAAACTTAAAAACAACTTTTCTCTGTGCGTGCGCGTGTGTGTTTGTGCGTGGATAGGCATATGTGTTTTATGGCACACTGCGGTGTTTTCGTAAGCCCCCCCCCCCCAATTTTTTTTTTCGTAGGCCCCCAAATTGTTCGTAGGCTACTGTGCCTACTGTGCCTATTGGGTAATCTGGGCCTGTGTAGAATATACTGGATGAAACCCCAAAAAAAAAACGGTTGTAAGTTTTCGTAACAATGAACTTGCCCGTAGATCATTGTAAATTCCTATGTCAGTTGTAGACTATTGGTCAACCTTGTTGTTCGCAAACTTGGTAGCACAGTGTGTTAAAAATATATAAAATCTGTTATTTTTCAACATAAATGTGTTTCATTTCTCCGCGAAGGTATCTGTCTGGTCAGGTTCCTGGACTTAGTGTCATACGATTCAATGCATTTTCGGCAATATCGAATTCCCTAGAGGAGCTGTGAGTATTCGGCTTTTTTTCTCATGTAGATTCATTTAATCATTCGATATTCTAAAAATTGTTCTTTTGTTACAATTTTCCACTTGAATTCGGTCTTTGAGTTATATTGTTTTCCGTACGACTTTTGCGATGATGGAAAGTGAAAGTGATCAATGTAGATGTACATGTATACGGATGTGTTCCAAGCTGTATGTAATAATGACTACGATAGTCAGCGGTGGAGATTTGTGGTCAACATTGAAGGGGGGGGGGGGACCAGCAAGCGCTTTGGACATTCGAACGGCGTGCGGGTGGGGGTCTGGGCGCCTTTTGACTCTGTGGCTGCCGTTTAAGGCCAAGAGAAAAAATTTAGCGCCCCACCCGGTTCCTTTTTGGAGGCCGCCTCTTTTTTTTTTTTTTTTTAACGAAAAAATTATAATTTTTAAACAGTGACATCATTTTGGCCTCTTTGTCTGTTGCATCTAGCCCATATAAAGCTGGTATGTCATTCCTAAGTCGAAGTGGCGGCCATTTAAAAAAAAAAGCTGGCCGCCATCTTGACAAATAACTCGGTCGGGGGGCCATTTTGGAAGGAAAAAAAGAAAAAAAGGGCCTCCTCCTTCCTTTTTTTCCAAAAAGGCAGGACGCTAGACCTGTTTTTTGTTTTATTTGGCCTAAACATTTTGTTTGCATTTTACACATGGGCATAATCAAAATGTTACGTCCATTCCCACCCTGTACTCATGCATTTACATAACTGAGCATAATTTTGGGAAACCACAGTGCAGGCTTCTATAAATTTACGCACTATGAAATAATAGTTGGTGGGAAGGTTTAGGGAGGCATGTCCCCACCACTGTGATCTCCGCCCATGGCTATAGCATATCCTGTACATTTCCATGTCATTAGTTTTTAAAGTTTCTGAAACATAATAACAAGCGATTAGTTTTCTTTATCGGCAGGCATCTTGGTGACAACTCTTTGAGTACTTTCCCACACGCGGTGTTATCCCTGGAAACATTTAACCATCTGACTCATATGTGAGTAAAACATTTTCGCATGTTTTTATAGTTAAATTAGTCATTTGAAATAGACATATTATAAAAATAATCTTTATGCCATTGATGTCTGACTTTAGGTTCAACTATGATTAAAAAAAAGCGAGACCAGGCAAGTATTAAAGCTGGTAGCAGAACGCATAAAGCTTATATTTGATTGGTTTGGAGTGGATAAAAACTCATTGAATAAAGCAAAAAAGTCATGATCAGGTCACAAACTGAGACATCGTGAGATGTTCGTGAAACAAGCGGCATCTTGACGTAACAGTCGCAACCATGCTCATATAACCCAAGACGTAGCCTTGGTCAAGGGATTCGTGTATAGTGTCCGTGATGGTATCTGGCCGCTATCCGTAAACACTAGCCGCGTGCTTATGCACTGTGCGGAGCGCAAACAGCGACCTCATGAGGCTTTACGATATGCACATCATCTGGGAGGAATAACGCCTTAGTCTGGTTCCCAGACCAAAAGATTCTGACTATTTCAAAACTAATCTTCGTCATCACTTCGTCGACACTCGGAGGGCGCCGGATATTTCCGGGCATAGATAGGTTGTATTTACCTGCCATGCCTGCGAAAAAACCAACGAGTTCACATATTCATTGCTTGCATTTAAAAAACGTGAAATTCAGTCACGAATTTGTGCATCAAGTATGCACTCGGATCGTCCAAGGGGCGAGCTTAGCTGCGTCATGCATGTACTACATATATTTTGAATCTGACGACGGTTACCCATGGCGGTATGCCAAAACTGGGCTTCGTCTTCAGGTCGCAACAAAAATCGACGACTGAAATGTTTCCGACGGTCGTAGCTCAGGCCCCAGCTTGATCCTTAAAAGACATTCACGGAATATTCTATATCGTCTCAAGATCGACCCGACGGCGGCTTTTAAGTACGTGCAAGCAGTATAGTCCCATGTTTCATGACCAATGGCACCATTGGCTACATAAAATCTAAAAAGTGGTCAGTAGCGTTAGCATTTACGGTCTATGTTGCTTACAATTATTGCAGCAATCCTCAAGTACGCTTTATTTTATCTTATTCAGATATTTAGGTAACAATATGATCAGCAACTTGACGCACTTCAGTGATGATGCCTTCCCGGGCCAGCCAATAATCTACGAGAAAATGCTGGCCGGACATCGGCCCTTCAGGAGTCTCCCAAATGTTACTCACTTGTAAGTTGTCAGACTACGTCTTCTACTTATTGGCAATAATCTACCTCACTTTTCAATGTTATAATCCAGGATATTAGCTGCCGATTATCTACCAATTGTGACATTTTAGTTGCTTGCAAAGTTGAAATTGATTGTTGTCCAAACAATGCTATACTTAAGGTAGCATATATTCCATTAGCCGAAGTTTGGATGCTTTAAGGATGCTGTTTAGCCGGGGACCATTCATTTGAGATGTATTAAGGATGTCGTTATTGTGATGCTTTATTAAGCATTTAAACGTTCCTATCTGTTTTCCTTTCTGAAGTAACACGTCGCCTTTGAATTAATAAAAACAAACTTCCATGTAGGCCTATAGGCTGTAGTTGAGGATCTCAACTATTTAGAATTTGTTGTTGAGGTAATGAAGTTAACGCACAGTGTTACAAAAACCGAAATTCCTTACGAAAGCTTTCCAGTATTGTTAGATTTTTTCAAGCTGTATTTGTAAATAAAAACATAGTTTAGACGACGGAAAAATATTGGTCAACCACATAAACACCTCTGATATCCTAATCTTGTACAAAGCTGGGATTTGAAATGCTTTGTACATGCAGGTATCTGAATGACAACAAAATCAGAGGAATAAACGGAGGCGACTTGTGCAACCTTGCGATGCTCGAACTTCTCAATTTAAACGAGAACGAACTGGACGAGATCACATTAAATGACACCACATTTGCCTGTTTGCCAAGTTTGGCCACACTGTAAGTCCAAGTTTCAGTAGTATTGTACAACTGAAGTCGAGACTTGAAATTGATTTATGACTTACTTAGAATATCAACTTTCTATTATATTTAACATCAGATTTTCTTTCTAATTATTAGGTCGATGTTTGCAAACATGGAATGAAAACAAAATAAACGTGAGCAAAGGATACAAAATGTGCATTCGTGAAATAGCCCTATCTTGCAGATGTATTTGTATCCAATAAGCAATGTTCTTGTCTATATTTGCGCTCTACTCCTGAACAGAAATATGTGGGGTGGACGTTTTCCAAGGAATTTCACTTTGTATATTTTCTTCGTTTCAGGCGGCTTTCATCCAACCGTTTCGGATCTATCCCAGCGGCATTACAGCTTCCCGAGAGAGTCCCATCACTCCAAATATTGTAATTTTTTTGACAAGTTGTTCCACATGCAAATGATTAAGATATATTTCATTGGAAAATTCGTGAGAATGGAAAAACACACGCTTAGAATACTTAATAATTCAATAAGACTAGATGATAGCCGTCCGTGGACAAACATGTTTGGATAATGACATGTTTAAATTACCATATATAGTAAAGTCTGTCCCGAGCCAATGTGGCTCATCAGGCCGGCGTTTATCTCCGGTTTCAGTAGCATGAAACGACTGAGAATATTTCTACTCCCCCTGGATGGGATGCTAGTCCATCGGAGGTTACTCCCCAGCTAATGCCGGTACCCATTTATACTCCTGGGTGGAGAGGGGAAAGTGGGGTGAAGTGCCTTGCCCAAGGACACAATATATGACCAGCGGCTGGATTCGAACCCCGGACCCTCTGATCATGAGTCACGAACCCTAACCACTAGGCCACACACTCCCCAAATTACCATATATATCAGAGACAAAATATGCATTTGCAACTTTGTCACTTAATTTTAAAGATCAATATTTTAACACCAATAAATTTAATTTTTGAAATATGCCCAACAAGTATGTGACAATTGCTGTCAAAAGTGGGCTTCCGTCTTTTTGCAACACCCAAAACCCGGTTTGATCAAACACTGGTAAGGAAAGTGTACCGGTCACACTTACACCGTTGGGTACATTGGTCAGCGGCTGATTTGACATTTTACTACCTGGGTAAAGCCTCATAAACTAGTCCCGATGGCGTCTTTTTTCCTCATACAGGAGACTCTCGCGCATGTGTAAGTTCCGACTAGGGTTTCGTTGTGGACAGTGTGAAAAGCCCTTACTATCCTCGCCCATTTTTTCTTCCCTGTCAGATCGATCAGGCATAACAGCATCAGCTTCATGGAGAGGGGAACCTTTTCCAACGTGACAACCTTAAGGCACCTGCATCTCGACCGAAACAGTATTATCTCCATCGAGGATGGCACTTTCCCAGAATTCGTCGAAACCATGTAGGAGAGTACAGAAGATACAAACAAAAAATGTCTGATTGAAGACAATATTTCTGAAATGACAAAGAAAGAAAATCTTGAGAGAAAGATCTCTTCCAGGACCCCTTGTTAAATAATGAAATAAAAGCCCACCCCGGTGGGCTTCTATTTTATCATTTAACAAAGGGGTGCAACCCTCAATAACATTTAATACTGAGCTAACTTTTCCAAAAGGAGTTTGACGAGTCAGGAATAAGTTGCAACACAAAGTTGCCTTGGCCTAATTGGAGTGGGGCTTAAACACAAATCATCTTGTGAAAACTTTGTATTGTAGCTATTATTTAATAATGTGGTATCCTGCCTAAGAGCTTTATTTATAGGTTTCCTATTAGGTTTACTTGGTATAATAAGCGCAATGTTTGTATCGTTTGGCATATTTCTGCAGTAATTTGACGGGGAATGATTTTTACTTCCTTAACGAAAACTCCTTCACCAACCTGACCAATCTGACGTCACTGATTATGGATTCCAATCGGATCCTGGTCCTACCAGAGACTGCCTTTGATGGATGCACCTCACTTAGCACGCTGTGAGTAAATAACCTTCCTATGTAACAACCTCCTCAGAAGTAACACGTGTCACCGATTGAGGTGTCTCTCGAAACTGATTTCCGGACTAAATGAGACCTTACCAGTCTTTCAAATTTTGTTCCCCCTTTCAAGTTCTCTTGCAAATAACAGCATTGGTCGCTTGCTGCTGACGCATATTGAAGATTGTCCAATCAGCACTCGTCTTAGTTTGTCCAATAACGAGGTGTCTTACGTGGAGGACGGAGTATTTGCTGATATCAACTCGACATCTGTTATCGATTTGTCGGCTAACCAACTTACGGAAATTCCCAGGGCAAATTCGTTCGTGAATCTGACATTTACAGGAGAAGCATCTTTGTGAGTACTTGTAGTTGATTGTTTTTAATGTGAGGTTTGATTCAAAATGTTTCCATCCTTTATCCAGTGTCATATGTCTGATTTAATATATATATAAACATTCTAAAACGCAGTGTAATAATTTTGTTACTCCACAAGGTATTACAATTATATTGTAATTGGGTCCACATTGTGGATAAACTATCAAAAAGAAGAGATGTTAAAATATATAATATTGTATTTTAAAAAACATTGTTTTACCTTTCCTCTTTCAAGAAATCTCCGAGATAATCGCATTACCTCCATCCGTGCTGGCGACTTTGAGAATATTGATTCACAGTCTTCATGCACTGTGTGAGTTTTTTTCTTCTCAGAATTCATTTGACTTATTTTTGACTGTAACCTCATTTTAAAAGCAGCCAAAAACACGCACACATTTCAGCTTTGCCTGACATGATTTGTTATTAGAAATTTGTGTCTTGATACATGACGACATACTAGTCTGGTCAGGCATTTTGTTCTAAGCAGTAGAACACTGGTCAATCTATTGAAAGTTGTTTGATATTTTTTTCCAAAACAAAATTATTACATAACTTTGATTAACAACGGGAAGAAAATATGTGTTTGTTGTTCGTAAATTATTTAAACCGTGTTCATGTTTTCAATATTTTCTTGTTATGTTGGATTTGGTGATAAAATAACAACTTAGCACATATTTATCTGTTTATCTTTCAGGGATCTATCACAAAACCAAATCTCGATGATTGAGCACGACTCTTTCCATTCCTTACGAGTCACGTGAGTAATTTATTGAAGAACATTTCCCTTTGCAAATATTCTTATTGTCTGTGCTTTTCTTAAATAGGGCCAAGCTGCGTCAGACTGGACAGATTCCAAGCCCAACTCCCGAGCTTCTGTTGTGTCAATTTCTAAATTTGGTTGATTTCCAAACTTGGGTCGATTTTCAAACTTTCCGATTGTATTTCTGTTATACACCGTATATTTTATGGTGAGCACCGTGTTGTATGCTTTCTGTATGTTTTCTCAGGAATCTGTTGCTGAATGACAACCCTACCAAAATAGTCCATCCAGATGCATTCAGAGATGTCTCATGCAGTGCCAATTTGTAAGTATATACATCCAGACTCTATGTAGCAGTTGTATCCATAAGGGAACGGCCTAAAGCCAGGCGCACCCCTTCCCAATTTTGCCGCTTCACTGGATCACCCCATCAACGGTACGTTTTTTTTTTCACATGATGTTAGTCACATGATGATAGATGGCAGCCGTCAATTTTGAATCATGTGGGTGCAGGCCAATAAATGTGCCCGAAATTGTCGACGCCGGCCAAATCACGATTTGCATGCCCTCAAATTCTCCAGTATTAGAGCATTTTGTGGGCCATGAACTGGAGTGTTTGTAAAAAAGAAGAGCTCGTATTTCTGTGAAATTTGGATGAGATAGGGTCCCACAATTGCTCTGCCTTGCAATAGAGCGCAGGCATCATTTTCAGAATGGCGATGGGCTACATGCCTGCCTTTAGGGGTGATCATCTTTGGATGGCATTTTCTCCCAAGCATCATTGGTTTAACCCCCAGACAATTGAACAGAAAGTTATAGATGATAAAATAAGCCTTATTTTGATGTGTGTCTAAAACACTTCAAAGACCTGTGAGTATTTTCCCTGAATTTTGGAAATTCAGGAAATTTTGGAAATTGAATTTTGGAATTTTGAATCACTTGGCTTTGGCACTTTGTTTACTGGTCTGCGACATTCTTCGTGAAGCTGATTGGTCAACATAAATATTGCGTCCGATGAAATCAAAGTGCTGCCCGCACACCCTTCCAATGCAGATATCGGATCCGGTTAAATCGCATGCAAAAAAAAAATTAAACATGTTTCGCCTGGTATACAGTCAGACCAGTCCCAATTCTCAGCGCACACCTCTTCACGATGGCCCAATGATCTGGTGAACCGGTGAAAGGAAAGGTGACATGTGAGCCGGGCTTAAGCCAGCACTGTACACAAGCAGATTGTTGATAAATCTAGCAGAAAATACAGCCACGGTCTATATAGCTAGTATTTCTATTTACCGCACGCTGGCTTGTCCAATTGCAATCGTGCTTGCTTTCTATATATGTTCTATCTTAGCTATTAGAAGCATTTAGAACTTCTCCACATGTCTCTGAAAGTTGACTATAATTATTCGATGACAAAGTATCCTTGTTGCCATCAAAACTCTAAAGCAGAAAAATTGACAACAACTATGTATCTTTATTTGGAATAAAATAAAGCCTTTCCTAATGGTAATAAGAGTTATTGTCTTACATGAAGGGATCTTTCTCGAAGTCAGATATCGGCACTTGAAAGCAACTCGTTCCAGTCCCTACAAGTCGGGTAGGTCATTTACTACTTATCCTATTATGAAAAAGCTCTCTGTCTGTTTGAGAATCCGTCACATTTTAAAAACAAGAAATGATCTGCCAATACATGTATTTACAATGTTGTCCTTAATCTTGTACTCCAGCATTTGAAACAAACCGCATTTAACGTTCTGCCAGTTGTGTATGTATGCCGTTGTATTATTTTTTCCTTTTACTTTCAACATTTGCTTTAGGTGGTCTTACAAAAACTACCTTGCTGAATATGCACACAGTTTGCTTGTAATGATCGAAGTGTGAATATATGCTGTCCTTTACCTAAAACACGACTTTGATAATTTCGTCAGAGAGTGTGAACATTTTGTGCAATTACCTTGGCCTATATTCACCTATGTGTCACCTATATTCGGCGAAACATTGTTTACCCGGATAATTTCAGCCAAATCCACTGGATTAGGCTAATATTGTGATTTTGTCTTTGTGTTTAGAAACTTGTTGCTGAACGACAACCCCATACGAGTAGTTCATCCACTGGCATTCAATGATGTATCGTGCACCAGCAATCTGTGAGTACCAGTTTCTTTAATCTCTACAACAAAATACCAAATGTCTAATCACATCATCGCCACTCGGCTGTCGTCGTTATCCTCCTTCCCACATTGGCATCAGGGTCGCAATGACTCGACTCAAATCCGGTTCGAGTCGCAATGTTCATTTACTCTACTAGGATTGAATAATTGCAGGTGAATGACTGGACCTGGCTTGAGACATAGTAAGAATGACTCGACTTGACTCGAGTCAAGTCTAAAGCTGATCAATAGTGGAGTCAGTAAAATGCAAGGAATTGAGTGTAGTAGATAAAGATTTACATGTAAATGTCGACTATAACGACTTCACTGTGCTCCAGTCACTTCCTTAGAACGACTCCACTCGATTCGAGTTACGTAATTCAGTGACTCGTTACAATTCGGGTGACCATTACAACCAGTTTAGGCCCTAAACTAAATATATATTTGTATCATTTTCACAGTGAGATGTTCAGAAACAACTTGAGCGTCTTACGATCACTTTCTTTCAACAAAGTGAAGTGTGGAAGCCTGTAAGTTTTATTCCACAAAATCTCACTTTCGATTTTCTATATTGTCTGTAAACATCTTCAGTGAAGTACCCAAGTACAATGCGTTCAAACGATAGCAATGACCCGTAGCAACTTACATAAGCGTTTATAATGGTACGAAATAGACTCAGCCTCCTTCACATGCCACCGGCCAGTAGCCCGGTAATTCGGATGTAGCCTATGCACCTTAATAAATGTCAACAGTTTTTAAGGATGGATTTCAATTTACTGTGTCATGGTGTAATTGGTAAAGATGTAAGTCATTTCATTTGCGTCGTGAGGCCACAACATACAAGAGAAATATACAAAACGAGTCAATTGTTATATACATTTTCCTTTTTTGTGTGACTTCCCCCTTTTCTTCAGTTTACGATATGTGTAAATTTCATAAACTTCAGGAGTGAAAAGTGGCAAAACAAAATACATCAATAAACTCAATGGTGTTGTTTTTTGTTTCAGGTTTTTAGGCAGTAACAGTATTGCAATGGTCGAAGTTGAGGCTTTTCACGTGACAGTATCGCAAGTGTTGTAAGTAAACTATTCCTTGGCGAGACGACAAAGATTGATAGCGCTTCAACAAATCGACATTTTTTTTCTAAAAAATAAATGTTCAATTTGTTTGTTTGAATCATTCCAAATAACCGTCTCTCCTTTTTGGACCTCTGCAGCCAAAAGGGTTTTTCCATCTTTAGAACGGCTTTGCGATCACTCTGGTTCCCGGTCCATGAATTACCGATGCTGATTGTGGGGCGGGGACGAGCCTACTCCGCTCGAATGGAATTATTGTCGGGTAGCCAATAATTCGAACAAAATTATACAGTGATTGAATGTGACATTCAAAATTGAATAACATTTGTGTTGGTAAAAAAATAGCAATTAAACAAAGAAATCTAGTTTTCGGAATGAAACTTGATAATAGCACGAAGAAAGCAAATTGAAGGTGGCATGATGCCAAAACTTAAATACCATTTTATAAAACTTTGGTTCATATCAATTGGAAATTTCCGTTTGTTTTATAACAAATATTGAAGTCTCGGTGTGGCCACGTGGTGATAAAATTCTCCACATTTTCCAAATATGGTTATAACTTTTTTTTCAATGGGCAAATAAGGCCAAGATTCCAAATAATTCTCACCCCTGGTATAAACCACAAGCCTTTAGACTCCCATTGGCCAGACCCTAACCACTGCAGAGTAAGGAGTGTTGAAAGACAGCAGCCCCAAGAGGCGCCTAATGCCTTTGTGCAGTAATTGGAGATCTTACTGGCCAACCCCTTTGTGCCGCCGATCTTTCTGTGTCAACCCCTCGTGTCGCCCAGAGCTCAGACAGGTCGTAAACAATCCTGGCCCACACAAAGGCCATGTGACCTGCCTATATCTTGTGCATGAGGGGGTTATTGACCTAGAAACAGTGTGGTGATAACATTCTCCATGTTGTTTCACGGTGTGATTTTTTGGTCACTCGACTCCGAGGGTTAAAGTAAGAAATCATGTTCAACAAACATATTTTTTTTTTTTGCTCAACATTTTTTTTTATTTTTAAAGGGATCTGAGCAACAACCGTTTGAACTTCATCAAAGGCACGATGTTCGTCAATGGATCCTTAGTGAACATATTGTAAGTAAATGATTGCATCATTGTGCAGAGAATAAACCTGTCAAAAGTAATGGCGTTTTTAAAGCGCTTCAATTGCGAGTTTGAAAAGGGCGGACTCACTATTAGGCTTGTTCAGAAACTTAAATTGTGCTTGAATTGAAATGCAATGTTCGTAACAAGTGTGCGTTTGGTTGTGATTTGCCGAGAAACTCTGAGAGACATACGTTTATAAACATTAAAGTTTTTAAAATTAAAGTTCTTTTTTGTTGCATAACTGAGGTTATGCTTTAATCCAATGGTAAATCACATTTCATTTTAATCCCAAGGGATTTGCGCAGTAATCAGCTGGTTTCCTTACCGCGGGATACCTTTGAAGGTGTCAGCATACAGCAAATGTAAGTTGTCGTCCGTTGCCAGACACATGTAGGCCTATACCCACTTTAGCTCCCCCCCCCCCCGCAATGCAACCTCTGTCAAGGAAGGAGTACATATCCAACAAGCCAGCCCTCCTTTACACTTTTTCAATGTCAAGAAAATGTTGGAGTAATCACCAACCTTTGGGAGTCAGGTTGGCGTAGCGGTACTTTCCTCGCCTTCCACCGCTGTGACCCGGGTTTGAATCCCGCCCGGGCCAATATGTGGATTGGGTTTTCAGTCCCTGCCTGATTCCGTGGTTTTCCTCAGAATACTCTTCTGGGCTTTTCCTCCCACATCTAAAACTGTAATTTCTTCACATTGTCTTCTCTTTACTGGGACCCATGGGAGATCAGTGGATTCCACTGAATGGGCTACCCAGTTAATATAAGAAATAAAATAAGAAAAAAAAACTTCTCCTTCTCGTCTAACATTATTTCCCGCCCATCCAAGCGTGGATATTTGAAAATATAGTTACAATAGTCATCGATGTGTGAAGATGAACATCAGTTATATTCCAGATTCACGCAATCATAAGTTGAGTTTCTTTTGTTATACAGTCGTTTGGATGACAACAGATTGACCATTGTTCCAGACTTCTCTGCCTTGAGACTGATGATACTGCGCCTCAATGGTAATCTTATTGCATTCATACCAGATGACGCATTTGCCGAACAATCAGCACTGCAAGAGCTGTAAGTACGATATTGGTGCAGACGTTGACGGGTTTTCTATCTGAATATCCAAATTTATATCATTTAATATGTATTACTCACTTTTTTTGGAAAACTACGGAGGTATGCTAAGCCGGGCTTATGAATGTATGTTCAGGCGTCTTTGCGGAAATGATGTGCCTTTCACATTTAAAAAGGTATTCATCTCATTATTTATACGTATTAGATATCTTCAGGAAAACCTAATCACGGAAGTACAAGGTGCTGTTCTGGAACCTTTAACAAGCCTTGAGATCCTGTAAGTTTGGGCGTAATTAAATATTTCTATATTTATAAATTAAGTAACAATTAAGTGTTTCTATGGATGACTGGTCATTCTATTCAGTGTATCAAGACCAACAGGAGTTGTGAACTTTTCCTGGCAAATAGAAAAGTATATCAGGGAACAAAACAGAAAGCCCAAAACCCATTCAGTACAAGGTTATATAACCTTGGGAAAATATCACGGAACAAAGCACTTAGCCTGTACACCCAAGACAAACACATTGATGCGTGTACAGCTTCATTGATAGTTGTGCCTGCAACAAGGCAGCAGCATTTTGTACTTGACAGAACCCAAAATGTTCACCCGCCGCCGGCGGCCGCACCGTCCACTTTTCAAAAAAGCGTTATTACAATAAGCATCACCTGGCGATTCACAATGCAGTGCGCCACCAAGAGTTTGCCACGCAGAGTTCATTTTCCCCCGTGCATTGTGGGAGATGGTCGACAAATTCGCAGCGCGGGACATTTGAAATTGTTCGTTTTTCCAGTCAGTTGTTTCGTAAGCGTATGATTTGAAAATCTGTTTGCCCCCTTTCTTTTCATTTTATCAATATGGCGTTTTTGGTAAGGCGGCAGAACGCCATGCCCCAATCTGTGACAAGGTATCTCAAGTTGTCTACTGATACGAATTTAAATGGGCCATGTTTTGTCGACCGTTAACTTGAAAAATGGACTCTCCGCGGCAAACTCTTGGTGGCGCACTGCATTGTGAATCGCCCGAATTTCAAACTTACTTATTTGGTATTAAAATAATGACCAAGAAAGACATAAATGTTAACATAATATCGCTACATGATTTTAAAATCGAGCACAAAGACATTCAATGGATAAGGCAGAAAAAAAACCACCAAATGTTTTCCGAACCGACAGTGAATTGGTACTGTTAATATGTCACAAATCATCTCACCTTTATTTCTAGAAACCTCGCCAATAATCAACTGTTCTTCTGGCCGATGTATTCAGGCATGCAGAATCTATTATGTCTGTAAGTTACTGTTTGTTTGTTACTGGTGTAATTAATATAGAACCTGAATTAGTGGCGCGCTTATGCGCCTATCAAATGTTTCCCCACCCCTCCCCCCAGGTCCGATGTCGGGATTTGGTCACGTTTTTCATGACCCAGGGTGGAGATTTTGGTCACTCAAATTACATTGTTAACATTGGCGTACTAATGGAAAGGAAATCACTAGTGCGCCCCATGTATGTAAGTTGGGGCATGGTCGGGAATTGTCACTTCAATTTTGCCCGAGGGGTGGGGATTTTGTCACTTCAAAAGTGACAATCCCCACGTCTTGGGTGGGGCAGCCCGGGAGGAGAGGGGTGGGGAAACAATTGATAGGCGCATTACGGACCCCTTAAATAGGAACATTAACCAGCAAACATTTTAAAATTTGCAATAATTTTTGGTACCTTGATTTTTAAAAAGAATAACACCCTCGAAAAAGGCCTTGGTAAAATTGCTACGCATCTGTATTTATGGAAACTTGAAAAATGCCTGACGTGCCAAAAATGACTTTTCACTTCCAAAAATCCAAAATACATGTCTACTTTTGGAACTCGGTGTACTCGTACAAAGATGAACACTTATGAAGTGATTTTGTGGCGGTCATTTGGTGAAAACTGAAAATTATATAGGACATTAAAATGTCTGTTAGGGTGACCATTGTTTTAAAATAAAGGACTCATTAGCATGTTCACACACACAAATCGAAAATGACCGCTAATAAGGACTGCATTCAATCCAGCCCGACTAAATCTACAACCCATCGGCTGTAGGTAGGTCATTATACATTTTCGTTCCCACGCAAGTTCACGATGTGAAACCAAACGTGATCGAACGAGGAGACATTGGAACGAAAACGCCGGATGAGAAAGGGCTTAAGTAAAATTCGTTTTGACCCATTTCCCAGATATTTCTTATTTCCCTTTTTTTATGAATACCAAGATAAAATTTCAACATGAATGTATCTTGGGTTAATTATTGGTAGGAATCATTCTGTCAAAAGTTATGGCAAGAAAAATGGTAACCTAGTGTAAAATGCCCGTAGGCGGGTCGCGTGAGGGGTCTGAAAGCTTGCCGCGTGACCTTTTACTTTCAGACTTTTTTATGAACTTAATTTAGTCACGTTTGCGTTTTGCGGGAAACTTAATACTCCTGGAGTGTTTCATAAGAACGGGGCAGAATCCGCCCCACTGCCAATAGGTGACAGAAACTCGCTTTTAGGGTTATCCTTGCGGCAGGTATATCTTTCTATTTATGAAACTATAAGATTTGAAGCTTTGCATGGTGGGGTATCGGTATCGTTTCGGTTTGCGGTAACACCATGTGGTAATAACTACTGCTTAGAAGATATTAGTTCTGAAAAGAACTTGTCCTGCTTTTTATCAACTTTGCTAAGTAGTTTGTTTTGTTCTGATAAAAACAGTCCTGCTGTAAGTTCTAAACGAACTTGTCATTTATGAAACTATTACATATACATATACATATATTACATATACATATATTTATATCATTTTTTCTTTGACTCCCAGAAATTTATCTGAAAACAACATCCAAGCTTTTGGCCAGGAAGCGTTTTTTTCTCTCCAATCTGCAAACAAAGTGTAAGTTTTAGATTCTATTTTACCCAAGCTCCACTATTAAACATCAGGATGTGATATGTGCTGGAATGTCAAGGGTCTTCATGATTTCATTACAGAATTTTGAAGTCACATTGTCCTCTCCATAACATCAAAAGTGAACTAAAAACTATTCCAACTTTGCATGTATATACACGAATTCATTGTGACTTATGTAAATAGATTAATGCTCATTGTGATGTTTGAATTGCCTGCATTTGAAAGCTTCTTTATTTTACTGATTTGCCTTAGATAACTTTCGGTTATGTCACATGCAAAATTAATTTCAGAGTTTTATAATGTGATGACTTTATGAGAAAGATTAGTATCGCAATGTGCTTTGGAATCATCTCTCATCTCGGCGTCTGTAACATTTAACGCATCTTTCGTTTGTCCAGGTTACTAGGCGGAAACCCACTGGGTTGTACGTGTAACACAATATCATCACTGTCGCACATTGCTAACAGCGTATCGTCAGCCGTGTGCGCCATGCCCACCGCAACCAGCGGAATAGAGCTTACCAGCGAATACATCCAGGACATTCTCAATTCAAGAAGCCGTGACGTCCATCTTTTTCAATGTGGTACGTGTATGAATATATCACATGCGGGCAGTTACATATTGATTTTGAATATGGCTTCATTATTATATAGTTATTTGTCAGTCTCTTCATTTTTTTTTCTCTCAAATGAACCACAAAGGGTTACGAGTTTGTGGTTCCTGACTAGCGCCCCTCGAACAAAGATAATGACTAAATGGGGAACCGCCAACATACAGCTGGATAGCTCAGCTGGTAGAGCACCGAACGGTTTTCTGGAGGTCGCAGGTTCAAACCCCGCTACAGTCACTGTCTTTGTTTAAGTTTTGAAAATTAGAATGTTGAATATTGAGTCCTGAGACAGTTCAGCTAAGATACCGTGTTCTCAAATTATAAACGAGGAAGATATGGGTTAATAATAGAAACGAATGATTGGTTCATAGAGTTGAGTGTTAGACTGGTTACCTGCCCTAGAAATGAGTCCCGAATACGTTAAGAGGTTTTCCTCCTAATATAAATTATATGCAGGACTGCCTTAGGTCTGATTCCCGCCTTCTGAATACAAAATACAGCGATAATTTCATTGCAAACCAGATTATGGCAAAATGGCAACAAGTTGAACCACTAACGTGCAATATGTCTGTGTTGATGAGCTTCAATTTTCGCTGCATTCTAAAGTTTTTCTGGCAGCTATCAATTAAGAGACGGGCACTAACTTTTAGTATTTTAATATATCATGCCTATGCGGACGAAATGCTCGAAAGTTGCCTTCGTGGAGTCACTGGCGATCGTGTCTACTCGTTATAGTATACAATGAGGGCTTTATTTTGTTCAAATGTCATCCATGCACGTTGTTGTTTATGTTGCTTACGCGCAGAGATGATCCAACCAACGACGGGAACTAGCTACCGGTCCCCATGTATTAAGGGGGCAGGGGCAGGGAAACATACAGTGAACGTCGTTATACGGGAGCATTAATGTTAATATATTATTGTCAGACATCTTTTATCCTTGTTTGTTGATATTTGTTGTTTATATAATGCTATATATAATGTCCGTCATGGTTTAATTGGTTTCATAATTGGTTTCATAATAATTACTTTCGTAATGTGAAGCCCTCTTTGATATTTCAGGACCGTATGGCGTACAAGCAAAGAGCCCCGTCCCTGGTGAAATACTGCTCAAATGGACAGCGCCCTCAATGCTTAACTTCTATTTGACTGAAGCTGGTTGGATCAATACTACAGCCATCCCAGTCAATATAAGCGCAGTCAATATAACCGATGTGCCGGTCAATATAACAGAGAGTCAGCATGCAGACACCTTCAGTGATGAGTGGTAAGCTATAGGAATGTAGCATCAGTCAAATGACGGTGGTAGCTCGCGTTACGCAACAAGATTAAAGCAACATGCTTTTACAGTGAACATTTATTATATCCGATGACTTAATTCTTTGCTTTTACATCAATTGAAGTCGCAGCTATAACTGTTTCCACGTTTTATTATTGCAAATAATTAACCAATCCAACAACAATTAAAATCTAATTCATTGATACAAGAGATACTCTTATTCCATGAACATTGCTATGGACGATGCCAAAGCAGACACTGTCATTTGGTGCCAAAGACTACAACAGCCCATTGTTTCGCACGCACAGGTTGTATGAGATTCTCTGCAGTAGTCATAGTGCTCCATCGGTGCGTAAGATCACTAATGAGACACAGATAGTTTTGTCAAATCATGATGGAGTTGTATATGGGGGCGAGTACACCTGCCAAGTCATGCTATCGGTCAGTGGTTATACCAGCGCGCCGGATGAGTTTGTTACCGTCGTCGTCGACAAATATCTACTTGGTAAGTTGGCTTTCCAAAAGTATTTAATGAAGTACCGTGGACTCGGTAAGGATTTCATTTTCAGAAGTGGATGGATTTTGGGATAGTATTTATAGCAAATATTGTTACACTGACCTGTTTAAAGTTTTGTGTTCGTAGATGATGGAAAATCAAGAATAATCCTGTTCTTGTAATCTGGTTGCCTGACCCTACTTCAGACGAAATGGACCTATTTATAGACGTCGGGGAAGGGTCAGGTCAAAGAACCAGACTAGATGGCTTGCACCCGTTCATGGATTGTAAACAAAATGTGGACTAACTAAATTTGGTAAATTGGCGGCACACAACTAGTGCCATGATTTCACAAGATGCTTGAGGTTCTCATTCACTTAGAGTCAAGTAAGGTGTTTCTAAATAATTTAGTAGTTTTGTTTAATGTTTGCAAACGTTGTATAATACTTTTAACAAAAAGACAAAAGATAGAAAGTGACTTGAACACAATTGCTACTTAAACGACCTTATAGTATATTGGACTATCGTATTCGATATAGGCCTATGATTTTTTATGCATCGAGATACCTATGAAACTCCAAAACAGTACGATTCTTCTCAAGAAATTCAACAGGACATACTTATAATATGAGTGAAAAGAAGCGTTTGTTTATGGTGTAAATCGAGGACACACACGTGGAACATCATTGATGAATCGAGGACTGGAACCAAATCGAGGACGACCTCGATTAGAAAACGTGTACAAAACCAATGAGAGTATAAACAAAGGAAAAGGGAAGAGGACAATAGAAAATCCTCGAGTTACACCATAAACAAACGTGTTGTAGGACGTGTGTGGGTATACTTGAAATTGTCCGATCATAAACCCGTGAAACATATTGAGATTTGATACGCACTGTCTCACAGGTGGCATTATATCTTTTCACACAGATGATTTAACGCAGAATGAAACATCGGACATCGTTCTCAACATCACCTATCGAGATTTTAGGTAAATACCAGTTTTATTGAAACGAAGTATTTTGACCTTCTTTTCTTTGACGATTAGCAAAGATCGCCGTGTTTTTTGTTTTTGTTTTAAGACAAAAAATCCTTCCAGTTAAGCCATGAGAAAAAAATACACTAAAAGTGTCATGTATTTGAATTTAGATATTAATTTTTAATTAAGGGTATGTATTGAAATCTTCAAAGTCTGGTCGTCATTTCCTCTCCAGCATAGAAAACATCGACTTCAACGCTGTGGAGAAAGCACCAGTCTCCAAGCCAACGTACATGCTATCACCATACCGAACCTGGCTGGCTCTATCAAACAATTCGTCCGATAGTATGATTGAGTCCTGGTTCCGTGATGATTCTTCCATCAATTCGGTCCACGAGGGCAAGCTGGTCCTGTCAACGACCAACACCACAAATGATCACCAAGTGTTTCGGTAGGACTTGCATTGCCCTGTGCAATCTATACACTTCATTGGCAAATTAAATCTCAAAGTCATAAGCAGCGACCATTTTGAAAAATAAAATTTCATGAGTCATTGGATAAGCACTTTGCCAATACGTACATGTACAATGAACCTTCTTTTGTGACTGATTTCATAAAGGGGCCATTTTTTTTTAAAATTAATAGCTTATTTTACACCAACACTTACTTTGAATGGAATGTCGAAAAGGGTCACATTCGCCTGGAGATATACCAACAATTAAAGGCTTCTATATCAAAATGCTACTTGAACAGTCTGGTCACATAAAAGCCACATAACATCCTATATATACTTAATCGAGACTATATTGAAAAAAAAATCATGTTTGTTTGCATCATGTTTGTTTGCCTTACCTTAACATATGTACAGCAAATAACGCCATCGAGTTATGAGTCAACTCTGTAAATGTCAGTCAAGCACCGCTGATGATATACAATGTAACAAGGAAGTGATTATTCGCAACGCCTTCGAATAAAAACTAATGTGTAACTTTATCAAGACTAGCTCACCAACGCGTCAGTCAGTCCTTAAAAATGGAGCCGCTGCAATGGCTCGATTTTCAAGGACTGACATTTTTCAAACCCTTATTCCTTGGTGCAATAATTACATGAAAAGGGCAATTTGTTTTCAAGGTAAAGGCGTGTACACGAGTTAATATTTATATCCACAATGCGGTATAAATTTGTATACTGTAGTGCAAATAAACTGTACTCTTTAAGGTTGAGCAATATTCTTCTATTGAGCTGGACAAGTTTCTCCGAATATATCATGCCCGCGAAGTGAATCCTGAAAGGGCAAAATTTGGCAACTGAATATGTATGAGTTATTATAGTAAAACAAATACAACATGGTTTATTTCGGGTGGATAGGCCTATTATTGGAAGTTGACAAACTAGTTCGCTTGCTTCGCCTCGGGAATTAGTTTGTAAACCTGCAATACCTCGGGGAGCTAATATCAACTATCCACCCTCAAACCATGTTATATTTGTATAATATCGTTATAGCTAACCCTCAAACCATGTTATATTTGTATAATATCGTTATAGCTAACCCTCAAACCATGTTATATTTGTATAATATCGTTATAGCAAAATTTGAGTTAAGTCTGCCCTTGTCGTTAATCTCTCAAGTGAGTTCTGTTCCTCTCGGTTGCAGCTTTTTCTCCGAGTCATTTTTTCCTGTGGATGGACTTGGCTTCGGAACACAAGGACAGCGAGATTGCACCAATCAGCTGCATAATTTTGGGTAAGATGATCAAGGGAAAAAATGGTATGGCAGGGGTGTGGTTAATTGTCGACTGCATGCATTCACATTGTGAATATGAATCGCAAGTTTAGGAGATGTAACATTTGACAATACCATCGAAAAATCCCGTCCGAGCCGGTTGTATAGCTTAAAGGGAATATACATCATTTGCTTTTGTTGTAGGTTTCAGAAATGGATGGATTTGGGAGGTTAGTATTTTATAGCAAATATTGTTAAACTGACTTTTTGACGTTTTGGGTTCGTAGATGCTATAAAAACCAATGAAAAACAATCATTTTCCTGTAGTCTGGCTCCCTGACTCCATTTAAGATGAAACTGAGCATTATATAGACGTTGGCGAATTATAAGGTCAGAGAACCAGGCTGGCTGGCTTGTACCCATTCACAGGTGTGTCATCGATTGCAAACAAATACAGAATTAAAACTAAATATGGTCGATTGGGGCAAGTATTTGAAAAAAGCCAGGTTTTTCAAACGCTGTTCGGCCGACCAGTGTTAGAAATTGATACAAAATACCACTTTTCTTGAAACTGACAGTACACCAGGTGCCATGATTTTACAGGATGCTTTAGACTGTCATTCACTAACAGTCCAGCAGGATATTTCCTAATAATTTGGTAGATTTATTTTTTGAGGTTTGCAAATGTCGTATTTTCCCTTCAAGTGAGAGAGATCGATGTGAATTCACACACCATTTTTTTTCATGTTCACATCCCCTCAATTACTTCTGTCTTGCAATATCGAATATCAGAGCTAGGAGGTTGACATGCAGGTTCAACATATTTTATGTTTGGTTCATTGGGACATCAAATGATGTCTATTATCCTTGGCGAGGCTGTGATACCAGACAGTCATCAGACTCAAATGTCAAAACTGCTAAAAAAAAAATTGTCAGGTCAAACTAAACGACCAAAATATGAAACACAACTTTTTTGCGAATATAACTATTTAATTTGGTACTATATTGTTTAGTTTCACGAGCGCCATCCACACTTGCATCAACTTCACCGGGTCCGAGACGATAGTCCTTGGCGGAGGCGAGGAAGTCTGGCTGTATGTCAATACAATTCTGCTGATGGAACTACACAGCGATCCAACAGGAACAACTACCCCTTGCAAGAGAACCGAGCTGGTTGGAGCGTCGGAATACGGTATGGATGCATGACAAAATATTCACAATTTCTCTCATCGTCTTGTTTTATTTTTCAATTACAATACATGTATAAGTTTCATTTGGACCATTGGAGATTGATTTCTTGAAGTTAAGATGAAGTCAGCATGCATTGCTGTCTTGCAATTATTCTAGGTAAAGTTTATATGTAATTTGAAAATCCATTTTATATAGATTATAGTTTTATACATCTTGTATTTCTTGAGTTGTTCATCGGAAAACGAGTTGTTTATTTTTGTTCAAAAGTGCAGCATCGGCTGGTCTTGCATTTTAATATTCTTTCAGTAGAGGGCGAGCCACATAAATAGTGGTCTCGAAAATTATCTGCCACCAAACTCGTTGGGGGGGGGGGGGGGCAACAACTCTAGAAATACAAAGTGTATTAAATTGAATTTTCGTGTAGTGATTTGTCATTATGTTTAACATTACGAGATGTAATTTCATAAGAAACCGTCAACCAATGAAGCTATATTGACCGTAACAATACAGTGTTTTGAGCGCGACAAATGCAATCCGAATGAAAGTCAATGCTGATTTTTCCCGTGTAAAACACTAAATTGTTACGACCATATCATTTGTATTGTCGGACTGTTTCTCGTGATTTTCAATACACCTCTTGACACACATCATGGAAAATCAGTCAACGAAAATTCAGTTTAATACATCTTGTATTTCTTGAGTTGGAAAACGAGTTGTTTATATTTGTTCAATAGTGCAGCATCGGCTGGTCTCGCACTTCAATATTCTTTCAGTAGAGGGCGAGCCACATAAATAGTGGTCTCGAAAATTATCTGCCACCAAACTCGTTTGGGGGGCAACAACTCCAGTAATACAAAGTGTATTAAATTGAATTTTCGTGTAGTGCTTTGTCATTATGTTTAACATTACGAGATGTAATTTCATAAGAAACCGTCAACCAATGAAGCAATATTGACCGTAACAATACAGTGTTTTGAGCGCAACAAATGCAACCCGAATGAAAGCCAATGTGGATTTTTCGCGTGTAAAACACTAAATTGTTACGACCATATCATTTTTATTGTCGGACTGTTTCTCGTGATATTCAATACACCTCTTACACACATCATGGAAAATCAGTCCACGAAAATTCAGTTTAATACATCTTGTATTTCTTGAGTTATTCATCGGAAAACGAGTTGTTCATTTCTGTTCAATACTGCAGCATCGTCTGGGCTCGCACTTGAATATTCTTTCAGTAGAGAGCGCGCCACATAAATAGTGGTCTCGATAATTATCTGCCACCAAACTCGTTTGGGGGCAACAACTCTAGAAATACAAAGTGTATTAAATTGAATTTTCGTGTAGTGATTTGTCATTATGTTTAACATTACGAGATGTAATTTCATAAGAAACCGTCAACCAATGAAGCTTTATTAACCGTAACAATACAGTGTTTTGAGCGCAACAAATGCAATCCGAATGAAAGTCAATGTGGAATTTTTCGCTTGTAAAACACTAAATTGTTACGACCATATCATTTTTATTGTCGGACCGTTTCTCGTGATATTCAATACACCTCTAACCCACATCATGGAAAATCAGTCCACGAAAATTCAGTTTAATACATCTTGTATTTTTTGAGTTATTCATCGGAAAACAAGTTGTTTATTTTTGTTCATTAGTGCAGCATCGGCTGATCCCGCACTTTAATATTCTTTCAGTAGAGGGCTAGCCATATAAATAGGGGTCTCGAAAATTATCTGCCACCAAACTCGTTTGGGGGGCAACTACTCCAGAAATACGAAATTTATTAAATTGAATTTTCGTGTAGTGATTTGTCATCATGTTAAACATTACGAGATTTTATTTCATAAGAAACCGTCAACCAATGAAGCTATATTGACCGTAACAATACAGTGTTTTGAGCGCAACAAATGCAATCCGAATGAAAGTCAATGTGGATTTTTCGCGTCTAAAACACTTAATTGTTACGACCATATCATTTTTATTGTCGGGCTGTTTCTCGTGATATTCAATACACCTCTTACACACATCATGGAAAATCAGTCCACGAAAATTCAGTTTAATACATTTTGTATTTCTTGAGTTAATCATCGGAAAACGAGTTGTTTATTTTTGTTCATTAGTGCAGCATCGGCTGGTCTCGCACTTTAATATTCTTTCAGTAGAGGGCGAGCCACATAAATAGTGGTCTCGAAAATTATCTGCCACCAAACTCGTTTTTTTTTGGGGGGGGGGGCAACAACTCCAGAAATACAAAATGTATTAAATTGAATTTTCATGTAGTGATTTGTCATGATGTTTAACATTACGAGATGTAATTTCATAAGAAACCGTCAAGCAATGAAGCTATATTGACCGTAACAATACAGTGTTTTGAGCGCGACAAATTGAATCCGAATGAAAGTCAATGTGGATTTTTCGCGTGTAAAACACTAAATTGTTACGACCATATCATTTGTATTGACGTACTGTTTTTTTTTGAGTTTCAATATCCCCTTTTACACACATCATTGAAAATCAGTCCACGAAAATTCAGTTTAATACATCTTGTATTTTTTTAGTTGTTCATCGGAAAACTTGTTGTTTATTTTTGTTCAATAGTGCAGCATCGGCTGGTCTCGAACTTTAATATTCTTTCAGTACAGGGCGAGCCACATAAATAGTGGTCTCGAAAATTATCTGCCACCAAACTCGTTTGGGGGACAACAACTCCAGAAATACAAAATGTATTAAATTGAATTTTCGTGTTGTGAATTGTCATTATGTTTAACATTACGAAATTTAATTTCATAAGAAACCGTCAATCAATGAAGCTAAATTGACCGTAACAATACAGTGTTTTGAGCGCGACAAATGCAATCCGAATGAAAGTCAATGTGGATTTTTCGCGTGTAAAACACTAAAATGTTACGACCATATCATTTTTATTGTCGCGCTGTTTCTCATGATATTCAATACACCTGTTACACACATCATGGAAAATCAGTCCAGGAAAATTCAGTTTAATACATCTTGTATTTCTTGAGTTATTTATCGGAAAACGAGTTGTGCATTTCTGTTCCCTAGTGCAGCATCGGCTGGTCTCGCACTTAAATATTCTTTCAGTAGAGGGCGCGCCACATACATAGTGGTCTCGAAAATTATCTGCCACCAAACGCGTTGGGGGGGGGGGGGGGAGCAACAACTCAGAAATACAAAGTGTATTAAATTGAATTTTCGTGTAGTGATTTGTCATTATGTTTAACATTACGAGATGTAATTTCATAAGAAACCGTCAACCAATGAAGCTATATTGACCGTAACAATACAGTGTTTTGAGCGCAACAAATGCAATCCGAATGAAAGTCAATGTGGATTTTTCGCGTGTAAAACACTAAATTGTTACGACCATATCATTTTTATTGTCTGGCTGTTTCTCGTGATATTCAATACACCTCTTACACACATCATGGAAAATCAGTCTACGAAAATTCAGTTTAATACATCTTGTATTTCTTGAGTTATTCATCGGAAAACGAGTTGTTTATTTTTGTTCCCTAGTGCAGCATCGGCTGGTCTCGCACTTTAATATTCTTTCAGTAGAGGGCGAGCCACATAAATAGAGGTCTCGAAAATTATCTGCCACCAAACTCGTTTGGGGTGGGGGGGGGGTCAACAACTTCGGAAATACAAAATGTATTAAATTGAATTTTCGTGTAGTGATTTGTCATTATGTTTAACATTACCAGATTCAATTTCATATAAAACGGTCAACCAATGAAGCTATATTGACCATAACAATAGAGTGTTTTCAGCGCGACAAATGCAATCCGAATAAAAGTCAATGTGGATTTTTCGCGTGTAAAACACTTAATTGTTACGACCATATCATTTTTATTGTCGGACTGTTTCTCGTGATATTCAATACACCTCTTACAGACATCATGGAAAATCAGTCTACGAAAATTCAGTTTAATACATCTTGTATTTCTTGAGTTATTCATCGGAAAACGAGTTGTTGATTTTGTTCAATAGTGCAGCATCGGCTGGTCTCGCACTTTAATATTCTTTCAGTAGAGGGCGAGCCACATAAATAGAGGTCTCGAAAATTATCTGCCACCAAACTCGTTTGGGGGGCAACAACTCCAGAAATACAAAGTGTATTAAATTGAATTTTCGTGTAGTGATTTGTCATGATATTTAACATTACGAGATGTAATTTCATAAGAAACCGTCAACCAATGAAGCTTTATTAACCTAACAATACAGTGTTTTGAGCGCAACAAATGTAATCCGAATGAAAGTCAATGTGGATTTTTCGCATGTAAAACACTAAATTGTTACGACCATATCATTTTTATTGTCGTGCTGTTTCTCGTGATATTCAATACACCTCTTACATACATCATGGAAAATCAGTCCACGGAAATTCAGTTTAATACATCTTGTATTTCTTGAGTTATTCATCGGAAAACGAGTTGTTCATTTCTGTTCAATAGTGCAGCATCGGCTGGTCTCGCACTTTTATATTCTTTCAGTAGAGGGCGCGCCACATAAATAGTGGTCTCGAAAATTATCTGCCAACAAACTCGTTTGGGGGACAACAACTCCAGAAAAACAGAGTGTACTAAATTGAATTTTCGTGTGGTGATTTGTCATGATGTTTAACATTACGAGATGTAATTTCATAAGAAACCGTCAACCAATGAAGCTGTATTAACCGTAACAATACAGTGATTTGAGCGCAACAAATGCAATCCGAATGAAAGTCAATGTGGATTTTTGGCGTGTAAAACACTAAATTGTTACGACCATATCATGTTTATTGTCGTGCTGTTTCTCATGATATTCAATACACCTGTTACACACATCATGGAAAATCAGTCCAGGAAAATTCAGTTTAATACATCTTGTATTTCTTGAGTTATTCATCGGAAAACGAGTTGTGCATTTCTGTTCCCTAGTGCAGCATCGGCTGGTCTCGCACTTTAATATTCTTTCAGTAGAGGGCGAGCCACATAAATAGTGGTCTCGAAAATTATCTGCCACCAAACGCGTTGGGGTGGGGGGAGCAACAACTCAGAAATACAAAGTGTATTAAATTGAATTTTCGTGTAGTGATTTGTCATTATGTTTAACATTACGAGATGTAATTTCATAAGAAACCGTCAATCAATGAAGCTAAATTGACCGTAACAATACAGTGTTTTGAGCACGACAAAGGCAGGCATGCCCCATACCACCAAACATGAGTCTGTATTGCATCGTCCTAAATTGACACTACACTGGCACAGCTGCGTTTTGCGTCACATCGGGCAGTACGCGCGACGCACGTGCCAATCTCCATATAGGGAGTTCTATACGACTTCTCGCAAGATCGACATACCATAATATAGCTAGAGGGTTTTCCCCCGAAAAACATGGCTATAATTGAATAAAATCGTTGGAAATTAAACATATTTGACTTGTTTTGACTTTTGGACCGAAAAGTTCAGATTTTTTTGACCGAAAAGGTATTTATGAATGGGTTCGGCTCGGGTAATTATCTGTGCATCCAGACTCCAATCGGTCTCATACAAAGCATTTAAAAACGGCCAAGCACATATTTGTTCCCTTATGGAAGTGAAGCAACCCACCATATATAATTGTCATTTTTGTCTGTGTTCTCATATTTATAGGCGAGGGTTTCATTGTTCCGGAGTTAGGAACTCTTATCGATGGTGAATGCCTAGTGACAGATATATGGTCCGATGAGAAGATTGACGTCAATCTGAAGGCAAGTAACAGGCACCTTATTCACTTTAGGTTTATATAAAGATATGTTTTTATTTAGGATATTTGCAACAAATTGTTCCGTTAATTTCTTTCAATTGCGTAAGTAGCTTTACCTTTTATAGGCGCCCTCTATTGACAGATTGCACGTACCGGTGTAAAAGGTAATTCTGTCCCCCGGTAAAAGTGTCCGGGGGGACAGAATTACCTAGGTAAAAGTGTTCTCCCTTGCCCATAAATTCTGTCCCCATCCAGGTAATTCTATCCCCTCCAGGTAATTCTGTCCCCCAGGTTTTTTTGTCCCCCTCTTTTGAAATCCGGAAGGTTATTGTTTTGATGAATTCACTCTACAAGGTATACATTTTGGACTTTTAGTCTGCCCTTCATGAATATAAAAAATATTTAATTTAGTCTATTGGATGATACGTGAACACAATGTTTTGATTCGGAGTACGGTGAAGTCTATCGTGATTCTACCGCGATAGGTCAACACAGCGGCGATGCATGGCGATGGCCCTCGTCTCATTGATAGTATGATACAACGTCTCCTTGGATTGGTCTGTGTTCCCATCATAGCGCGTAACGAAATTTCCTATTGGACGAATTTCCATTGTAGAGGGAGACGCATATGTACACATGTTATAATCACTGCCTCAAATCTTGCAGCATGTACTGGCGCGTGCGACACGCTGCTGCTCTCAGTACATACTGCATGGGGACACATTTACCAGGGGGACACTTTCACCGTTGGGCAGGGGGACATTTTTATCTGGAGGGGGACAAATTTACCTAGGTAAAAGTGTCCCCCGGACACATTTACCGGGTCACGAGCCGGTAAATGTGTCGGGGGGGGGGGCACATTTACCAGGGGGGACAGAATTACCTGTCACACCGGCTTATCAACTCTCACACTCACAGATTGGTGACCTGTATCGCTTGGATATTTTCCACACGGAGCGCAACCCATGCTCGTCAGCCTTCTTCCTTCAAGTTGGAGGAGTCAGGTTCGATAATGATTGCCGACCCATCGATTATACCTTCTACGCTGCCGAAGATCTGCGCGTTGGTGACGTCATCGGTTCTTTCGCAGTTTCAGATGCCTTATCAACAGGATATGTCCACCAAGTGACAATTTTGAATGGTATGATGAATTCTGCTAACATAACCAATGCTGCTAACAAGTTTAATATTGATTTGTTTTTGCCATCCTTATTTCCTTCCATAATTGTCGGGTGGCTTGGGTGGCTTGTGCGTAAAGCGCTCGCCTCTCACCAGGGTGACCACGGTTCGAATCCTGGCCGCGGATCGCATGTGAGTAGAGTTGTGCGTTGGTTCTCTCCTGTGCCACGATGGTTTTTCTCCGGGCCCTCCGGTTTTCCTCCCTCCGGAAGAATCAAACACTTTCGTTCTCAGGCTGTGCTCCGTGGTCATATATGGGTCGTTGTGGCCGGTAGCCATAGGCGCCTTCACGTGCCAGCGGCCCGACCACGTTGTAGCCGCGTCCTTCGCAATTCAGCATACCAGCTGCGAGTAAGGATGATTAGCCTCCCAAATTATTATTATTATTATTATAATTGAAAGATTATTTGATCTGATAAATAGGGCTAACATTTTTTTTTTTTTTTTACGGTTGGTATCGATGGTTATTAATTCTTAAGTGTAGAAAACGCTCATCGTGTTCTGAGCCGACCATCCCATGTTGTATCAGTGACATTTCATACACATTCATCCCTTTATAAAACTCGTCTTTTGCTTAGTAGTGTTTTGTGAGGTTGTTTTATTATTGTTGCAGTGGACGAGGCCCAACAGTTTACCGTGGCTAATTACAGCGATGAGGATACCAGTACAGCAAGCCCGTCCTCTACTGATGCCCCACTAATCCAGACGGTGCTGGGCCATCACTTCTTTCCATGTAACCGCTCATCCCAACAAGGCATGTTCTTAGGACTGACTTATTTTCAATTTCGAATCTTACTTGTTGCGTGACATTTTAATACGTTTTTATCGAACACTTAAAAAAAGCTACGCTTAGCGATGTACCTTTACCTGTGTTAAAAGCAGTTTTTGTACAATATTTAGAAGACCAATAATTGAAAAGAGTGTAAAAAGGCCAATTGTAAACAGACGGTAACTTTACCCTGAACGGATAGATATTTGTTTAAGTTCAAAGCCTCTTTTAACTGTGCAAGATATTCATAGCGTAAGAAGATATGTAACGTTAAACCAGACCTTAACGGCGACTACGCAAAACCTAATAAGTTAATTGGCCCACCTAATTTTTCCCACGGCGGCGTGAAACGCAAAATGGGCTTGCGCTCGCTATGTTGGTGGGTTGGTAGGTGGGGAGGTGGGTTTGAGGGTTGGTGGACTGCTGGGCACTTTACTCGGCACATTCTATCCAGTGTATAAGCCTTTTCGGAGTTCCAACTGCACATTCGTAACCTGTGACAACGCGCATTATTTGTCTCAAATGACCTTTGACAACATCGCGCCACTGACTTTACAAAAAGGCTGTTTGTGCATTGTGGGTACTGTCAAAGGTCATTTGAGACCAACAATGTTCGTTGTCACAGGTTACGAATGCGCGCAGTTGGAACTCCGAAAAGGCTTATTATACTGTGTCCATGCCACGCGTGTAACACAGCTTTGCAAGTGGATTTTTGTGTGACACTGATGCGCATGCGTCTATTTTGCATAGATCACGCCCCATTACTCTCGAGCTGCCATAACCCGTCTCCACGCATACCCACCGTGGGCTGTACCACTTTGTACTTATTCTCTCTTTTTTTCGGACCAAGTGCAAATTCCCTGTGATGTTTTTAAATTATGAATATTAAATTGTTGCAGTTCTCGCAGACACAGAAGAATCGTCCACCAGCAGTGAACTCAGTAACATCCACACCGACCGTGCCATCCTCCTCCTATCCAGGCCATTGGATTACGAAGTTACACACTCGTATCATCTGAGGTTAAAGATAGTGGATGCTTTTGCCAGAACCAAGGAATGGTTCGTAGTTATCAAGGTAATACGTTTTTCTTAGTGAGTAGTGTAACACAATGTAATTTTGAATTCAAAGTGGAACAGTTATTAGTTGGAACTATATCGAGGATCAATACATTAATCTCTCGATAGGCTCAAATTATACAATATCACATTCTCAAAGGTTCCGAAAAAAATCAATGTTGGTAATTTAACTACAGGCGAGTGAAATACTTGTGGAACAAGGTATTAAAGATCAATCCGGGCAGGCTATCAATTCTACTAGGATAGCCATCAGTGGCTAAGCATTGTGCTAGGTATTGTTCAGATAATCCGTCATGGGGCAGTTGCATTGTGCAATAGCGCTATTGGTTTCTCCATTGAAGGGGGCCTCATGAGTGTAGAGCAATCCAGTGCCCAGACTCGTATTTAGACCCAAAAGCAACTCCCTGGGCATATTCGAGACCTGTTCTCGAGTGACCCGTGAATAGTGTTCTCGGGCTGCCGATAACGAACGCCCAAGTGCGTATTGTGTGCAGCTGGGCGAATATTCAAGATGACAGCCGCCATTTTAAAAGGGAAACTAATGACCTTACGAAAATAGTTTATATCGAACAGCTCTAACAATTGGCAAAGACAAGCCCACTCTATGAATTCGTACAATTTTGTGTATATAATTTTTTAGTATTTCTGCTCCTATATTGAATGTGTGATTTCAATTTTATGCACAAAAATGAACGCAAGTTGCTGTAGAATCCGCCATCTTTGTTCTTGACGTTCTCCAACTACTCCCCATGCAGTATTAGTGAGGAGTGAAAACCTTGTTCACGAACACCGTTAATAATATCGGAGCCTTATATGGCGCACGTATCTACCAACAATTAGGTACTCAAGGCGCTGGAAAATATGTCTATTAATAAAGAAAGGTAAATAAAGTTTATGAGAAATATGAGACCCAGTATGTAGCACTTTTTAAGGGTTTACAAGGTGCTGCGGCGCATATATTGCAGCCACTGCCAGAAACAGCGGGGCAAACCCTTCTTATCTTAGCGATAAGTGTTACTGGGTTCTTTAACGTGCATTACACAACACACGGGACTACGGCTTTACGTCCCATCCGAAGGACAGAGCAATAATAGTAAAGTGCCTTGCTCAAGAGCACAAGCACCATGTTCCCACGGTCAGGATTCGAACCCATGTACCACGGCACACAAGTAAGCATTGGACCACAGCACCCCAATGAGCCCGTTCCTGCGTTGGTTGCCGTGTTCATTCAACACGAATACGGGTTTGCGAATACGCCCCTTGTGTATATTGTGTGTGGTTCTTAGGATTCTAACCCAGACTGTTGTGGCGTGGAAGTGCTTTCCTCCATTGATCAAATTTTAGCAGTTATTTCCTCGTCAAGCGGGCGAGGCAGTAGACGATAAAGAACCTCACAACTCCCAACATGTTTTCTTTTTTTTTTAAGATCTACGTTGAAGATGTTAATGACAACTGTCCCGAGTTATCCAATGTTACGCGAAGCTTCTACCCTCTGCCAGTGCTACAGCAAGGACCCATCGGGCGTATCATGGTAGAGGATGCCGACAGTGGAGTCAATAGTCAGATACAACTTCATATCGAGAAAATACAAGAAATGTGAGTACATGCAGTGCTATTGTGCTAATACTTTATACAAATCACTGTTCAATGAACGTGTAGTGTACATTTTGAGGTTTTTATGCGCGGATTCCAGCCCAGCTCTGTCCCATTTGTTTCCATAGAAATTAATGGGAAAAAATGTGACTACCCCCTGCTCCGACACCCAAGCTTTTTTGGTAGTAATAATGTCCGCCTTGCACAAAGTACGTACAGAGCCAGCTTGGTTAGGAGGTATATATACATTATTCTGTGATATAGTATTAATAATCGTCGGATTTGAACAGCGCCCCCATTGAAAGCATGGTACTGCCACTGCAGCCAAAACGAGATATAGTCATATCTCTCAAGTTGCTTTATTTTTGTGCATGATATCATATATCATTACAAATAAACAAAACAAGATACAATAAACACTTGGCATCATGTAATTTGGCCATCTATATGGGTGAAACTACATTTTTTTGGCGTACCGGGCCGATCGACCGACGTTACTTAAATGGCAAACAAAATATGAGAACTATAGAAATAAGATCGGTCTCCACAAAGAAGGCGACGCTATAACATTTCGGTACCCGGATGTAGGCCGGGTTGCGGTTTTTTTCCCCAAATGACATCGGCTTCACACATTCTGATTGGTCCATTACATGCATAGCTAATGCCTTGTTCTGCATAACAAACACACACAATAGGCTTATGTCTTGTGAGAAATGATCCTCACTGTAGCTATTTAAAAGTCAAGACGAGAAAAAGTGAAAAACGCTCACTGAGATTCGAACTCGGATCACCTGATAAGTCCGGACTACTACAAACCAGTCCACGAATCAGCTGCCAATCGTCGGTGATTGAAACACCATTATTCCTTTTTATCAAATGTATTCTCTAAAGCCCTGGACACCATGAATATGCATACCGTAGAGAGAGGGCGCCCTCTTTTGATATTGTCGGATCTCGGTCTTGTTTCTTGATATTGTCGGATCTCGGTCTTGTTTCTTGATGGAATTTGCGGCCGGGTCACGCGGATCACTAAGGGAGCCCATTTAATTTATTAGCAAACTGATTTAATGAGAATGTGTTTGATTCATGAACCAATATCGATTTGACCATTTTCAGACCACTGATCAACGACACCTTCACCGTTGTGCAGTATCAACTGGTTGCTGTAGATGGTGGGATACCTACCCGTGGTGTGGCGGTAGATGTCAATATAACCGTCAGTCAGTCCTGCCTCTACGACGCTATCGGAGATCCTACTCCGCTACGTGTCTATGTCGTCAACACGGGGGACCTCTATCTAAAAATACCGCAGTATTATCTCGACTCAGCTGGTAAAAGTCACTTTTTTTTAATGTAATAGTTCCTGTGTCCGATGTTACTTTTTGTCTTTCCCGAGATGAGCATAATAAACACTAAAAAAACTTGAACCCAGCTTATCCAAGCTGCATCAGCATGAAGAAAGTTTGACTGTTTTTTACTCAAATCTAACTAGGTGTTTTTACAGTGTATAGATGCATTTTCAGTAAAATTTGTATACAGACGGGCAGGAATTTGCATTTCGAATTTGCGTAAATGGTAGCACATTCAGTTGACAATTGAAACAGCAACACAGCGATCTACCTAGCCGATACCAAATGCAACAGAAGAGTTTATATCCAGGGTTTAACTGCAGATTTAGTATTTTTCTCTTGAAGATTGTAATGGGCCACTAGGCATGGAGGATGGCTCGATTACAGACCGTATGCTGTCTGCATCCTCATCGGTGGATAAAATACATGAACCCAACAGAGCTCGGCTGAATGGTGTAGCTGACCTGCCCAATTCTATCGGTGCTGGTAGGTTTCTATTAGCCTAGTACACTAATGACCTATTGCTTTAACATAAATATTTTGAATGCTTGTATATCAACGGCGCTATGATTATTATGGTTCTTAACCTTCTGTGACTCTCAAGTGGCAGCCGTTGAAAAACAAGAACAATGCTTTTTAGTTTCGGCAAAGAGTGCAGGATGGTTAATTTTATTTGAGATCCGTACAAAATACTGCATCAGAATATCTTTCATTTCTGTAAATTCGTTTAATCACATGTTTCCTGGTCGCGTTTTCTCATATTAATAAGTCTGAGCCGATGTCAACTTCATGAAAATAATGTCCGCCCACTTCGTACTTTGGCAACAACACAATGAAGATAAATGAACAGATTGTATACATTTCCCCCACAAGCTGCGCACGCCACACGTAAGGGCGCGCGTGTCTGACTTTTGTCGGACATTATTTTTGGTTGCAATGGTACGGCTTCTTAAACATCGAATAACTGGGTTTAACAGATTGTCAAACAATAGCTATAGGAATAAATCGCCAAATTTGGAGGGAAAAAAAATGTAATTGAGTTGTAAAGGTTGGTCCTGAACAAGCGTGTGTTGATCGCATGCAGCTCATTTTTTTAAATATATTATTGGCTTCAGAGCTTTCTTCACCTGATTATGTCCATCCTGTTTTAGGCTGGATTCCCGATCCCTCTGACACTGCTCCGTGGTACCAGGTCAACTTGACTTCACTTCACATCATGTCTGGTCTCCGTACGCAAGGATGCGGCAACCAGGAGGCGTGGATTGAAACCTATAAACTGGCTTACTCCAATGACTCCTTGGATTGGCGATATGTAACAGACAAGGACGGTGCACCTAGGGTAGGCTTTATCTAGCGGTAGTTGAATCAGTGGCATATATAGCAGGCGGGTGAGGGGAGGGCAGAGGAACACTTAACCATCTAGAGACTTGTCCCATAAAGATATGTAACCTATAGGCTAAACCAATCAATGAAAGTGCCAGCACCTCGAAGCTGTAATTAACTAACAGTTATACGTCCGCCGCTTTGAACAATTTTAAGGTAACGAAGCCAAAATAGATCTCTGCCCACAACTTAAATACGCTTCTCAATTTAATACCGTTCTCAGAACGGTCTAGCATTGGTAAAATCCACGAATAGCAACACTGAACACCACTGAAAATGCTTATTAACCAGTGGCATAAATCTGTGCAGGGGACTTTGGAGGAGGCGAACAGGGAACGACCAAAATTAACAAATTGTCCAGCTGTGGCAGTTCGAAAAGTGGGAGGGGGGGGCCTTGCTGGACACCACATGACACACTGGGGCACTGTTCATGATACGTATGTATTTTATGTACATTTCCGCCCCTAAACCTTACATCAAATTGGCGCATTTACATCTTTTTTGGTACTTTGTCAGTGCTATTGAATACATTTTGGTTGTTGGGAAGTTCGCAAAATACCTCAAAATCCGCCGGGGGGGGGATGATCCAATAGGAGATTATATACCCTCCTGGATTTACGCCCCTGCAATTAGCTATGGAATTTAAAACATAAGTTAATGCTGTACAAAATAGTACTTATGAATCCACCATTTGTACGTTTTTACTTGGGCGTGTGTTTCACCTTTGTAAAAAAAAATATTGGTTGCATTAGCTTTCAAATGACCAACACTTCTGATTATTTTCTTTTAAACTCCGTTCCGTTTATACAGCTCTTCCTTGGCAACTCTGACCAGACAGCTGTAGTGGAAGTCACTTTTGGTGAAGTCTATGGTCAGTTCATACGGATACTACCACAATCATGGCATAACCGTGTCGGATTGCGATTTGACATCATTGGCTGCAGATTAAAGAGACGGATTCAGTGTATGTGAATGTAATCTAATCACTTTCGCGTCAGTATTTTTGAAAGCCATATCTGACAACCATCTTCAGCCTTTTACAATTTATCTGTTACACCGAATCCTCCTTCCTGACTATCATACATTTGTGTGCAAACTAAGGATCCAATAACTAAAATCATATTTGTTTTATAGTACTATCTGAATGCCAAAGATGTTTGACTACCTTTTACTGTGATGGAAGCGGGCATCAGCTACCGTGTGGCCGGTGCGTGAAGCCTGAGACTCCGTGTAACATGTCCGTTACTCAGCATTCCTTCGGACATGCAGCGGAGTGCTCGTCATGCCCCGTAGGATGGGTAAATGCCATGTGAATTTGTTTGGTTGTTTTCCTATGTCTATAGGGTGAGTCGAAAGAAAATCGGACCAAATGTGAAAAAAAAAAATATTTAAAGAAATATGGCTCGTTCTATTTTATAAAAAGAACATGGGGAATAAAGTATATGTTATTGACTAGTACCTATATGAACATTTCACTTAATTTGCATACTCTACTCCCAAGTTATGACAATTTCAATAGAAAAATCACAAAATTCAGCTGTCCACCACTGATCATTTACCGTTCTACAAAGTGATGAATCCCCATTAAATACAGTGAAACATGGACGTTTTCCCACCTCCACGAATGAAGAGAAAGTTGCAAAGGAAAGCAGACAAAAATCGCAATCAATATTTCAGAAAAAAGTGGACTAACCCCGTTCCTCATATTCAAAACAAAATCTGTAAAAATAATATTTCAGTCGTGAATGCGTGTGTGTAATCTATAGTTCTCACTCAGCTCAATAGCTTCCAATCAAATTCCACGGAAAGCTTTAAAAAAAAAAATAGGTTCTTCAAGTAAACCATGCATAACTTCTGAAAGTATGGATCTTATATAAGATACTTCATTCAGGAATTTAATTTGATTCCTTTTTACAAAAAAATAAATTATCCAGCCTGAGGTCACTTTCTTTTTAGCCCACCCAGTAATTATGAGCTGTAATTTTGAATTTATTATTTCAAACTTCCATTTATCTCTCATTCCAGATTTCCGATTCCCGTTTTTCGTTTCCCCATTTACCATCTAACTGATTCTCCATTTCCCAAATGCTGATTACCTATTTCCTATATCCTGCTTCAATTTCAAATGTCTAATATCTAAATTGAACGTAATAACTAAAAAAATTCTAAATATACTGATATACTAATACTTTAAATATACTAATATATAATTCCAGCTATGCAAAGATGGATATGCCACTCCCTGCCCTAAATATCATCACGGCAGATGTAACACAACTGTAAGTTCCTTTTCTGTATTATTACATTAAATATATAGGGAATTTTATTAACTTTCCATTAATGTTTCATCAATTTGCAATAATTTTAACAAGGTCTTAATGAAAAACTTTGTTTGGATTATGACCCTTTTCCTGCGTATTGTGAATTTTCTGTTTGAATATCAATCAGTGTTTACAAAACTGAATAGGGGGGATTCTTTCGACATCAATTTTGTCAAGCTTGACATTTTAGTTCCAGGCTCCTCATCGCATGTTAACAGTAAAGATTTCTTGCATACCTGGCACGTTCCAGTGCTTTATATTGATGGTAAGTTTTTTGTTTTTCTCCCTTACTTCTTACCGATTGAGAGGACTTAGGGCCCGTGACCATTCAGCCCCGGTATGAAAAGGGCCCCCCAGTAAGCTCGTCCCCTCCCAAGAAGTCCTCTCGTACCGTCCCAGCTACCAGCCCAGGAGCTGGTCCGGTTGCTAATCAGGAACTCCTCTATCCTGGGGTCTATTGTTTGCAAGTATTGACACATGTAATACATCCCAGAAGAAACCCGCTTGTGGTTTTCATCTCTCAGCGCGAAACAATAGAACACTTTCGTCGGCACAGATCAAAACCCCTGCCATGCGGTTTCGCGCACAATGGGACCGTAAATTACCAAGGCGTTATGGAAGGATGTTATCTTTAATCCGGTAAGTCTGCTATTGTTCTGCTCTGGACATTCTCTAAAGGGCAATAAATTGATGCGCCTGACTGACTTCAAAACTTCTGGTCAGACAGGACCATGTACCAGACGAGACTGGGCTGAAGACCGGACTGGCTTTGGACCGGACGAGGTACCGGGGGGCCCTTTTCATACCAGGGCTGAATGGTCACGGTCCCTTACCTCGGTAACCTTTAGAATCAGAACTGAACCTGTGCATGTCTTGTTCTATGATAGGAGTGTCCAGCTGAGTGCGCACTGTGCGATCCTGGCACCGTGTGCTTCAGAGGGATCCAGTCTATCTGTCCTCCTGGATTCTACTCAGGAGTCCATTCAGGTTTGTCCTCGATTGCTTATCAAGTGGACTGTCATTAGCTTGCAATCAGCAACAGTTTGTCAAAGACACTATTTAACAGGAACATTTTAATTTATTTTCTTTTGAATTTAAAATATTTCTTTCCACGTTTCTTTAGAGAATTTTTTTTTAATATTATGAGAGTCAAGTACATATGCTGGCGGGTTGATTTTATAAGTAATTGTTATGCTCACATAATGCTGTAAATGTTTAATTCCACTGAATACGATCATCTATTTCAATAATTGTATTTCATCATACTGTGGAATTTACGCGCGGGTAGATATAGAGCATACATGGAATTTAGCTCTCGGTTGCAATTGAGTTGCTGGCAACAAAGTCTGCTTTAGACTTGCGTGTTTTGGAATCTACTGCATAGACGTTATACTTAAATGAGAACCATGACCCCAATTTTGCTTTTCTTGTCGTTATTTGAAGAAGAATTCTGCCAAATTTGTCCGCCGGGAACCTTCCAGAACCAGCCAGCCCAAGAGTCTTGCTTGAACTGTCCGGCCGGCTACGGGAGCGCACGCGGCCAAGCTGGCTGTAGTCCGTGTGGTCGTTCAACCTACTCTCTCGGAGATGGCAGTATGTGTCAAGGCTGTACCAGTCAGACATTCTGTGAGTTCTAAAAACTCAAATTGGTGAAACTCGTTCACATTGACAATAGTCAGTTTGAGTAGCTAGTGTAAGGAAAGCATTTGGTTAATTGATTAATTTTGACCCACTGAAATCACTGTTGAATTGATATTTCCAGCAACATTCGTACCGGTATGTTCAGTTACCCCCTAGCTTGGACCTTTATTTCGTGTTATGTTCACTTTACATGATGGGCACTGAATCACTAAATTTGTCTCACTACGCATGTATACTGAAACAAATCTGTGGTTCGACTCATTACTGGAGGTTGAGCTGTAATCTCTGATGACTGCTGTTGAAGCGATTTCCTGTAGGGATGTCGCACTGAGTGCACTGCATACAAGATGTGGAGGTCGCATTGAGCGATACCACGCAGGGCTGTGAAAATAGACAGTGTAGATGGATGCAACAATCGTATCCTCTGGACGTGGGCGTCGCCAGGATTTTTTTTAGAGGGAGGCAAGCACATCCCCCCAAAACACTTGTTCTTTCCCTATATCCTCAATTAAGAATTGTTCGAGGGTTGGCGGGAGGACATTTGCCCACCCCACCCCATTGACACCCCTGCAGACGCCCATTTCGTTAAATGTGCATTAAATGAATTGCAATATGTCTTTACACCTCTTTTTTGTGTTTCCCTCCCCCTTTTCTTCGCTTTTCCGGGGGGGGGGAGGCAAGCGAAATTATCACCATGACTGCCTGCGGCCCCCCGGCGACTCCCCCCCCCCCCCCCCCCCTCGGCGACCCCCCCCTCCCCTCCTCGCGACGCTTCTATAGAGGGACAACCAGGGGAACAATATTATCATGATGATGATGAGGCATTTCCATATTGCAAATCACTGTGCTCACTACAAGCCCCTCATATCAGAAGAGCCACGTAGCTTGCTAGAGATGAATCCTGCTCAAATAAATGACGAAGTCCTAAAGGACACTGGCTGTGTGACGACTGTTACAACTGATAATATAGTAACCAACGGATAATGTATCACCAACCGATAATGTATCACAAATTGACCGATATTGTATCACTAACCGATAATGTAGCAAACGTTTTGTACGTATCCGTCGACACGTGATACATTATCGGATACAAATTGTACTACACTATCAGTAAATTCGTGCTACATTATCGGTTAGTGATACAATATTGGTCAATTTGTGATACATTATCGGTTGGTGATACGTTATCCGTTGGTTACTACATTGTCAGTTGTAACAGACGACCATTCATGGCGTCAAAGATTAGTGTTTTCCAAAAGCGTTTACTTTCAGTCCCAAAGTACGAAGACGTTAAGCTGTGTTACTTATAGTTTTCCCTCATCGTTCTAGAATTATGCCTTATAATAAGGAGAAAAACAATTTTAACGGCTGTTGCCTCAATAAATGTTGTATTTATTTCATATTTTGCATTAGGTCCGTGTTTCAATGAGCCAGGCCCATGCTTTCCTGGAGCTACTTGTGTCAATACCGGGGATGGATCATTTGAGTGTCTGGAATGTCCCAGAGGCTATGAGGGGAATGGAATCACGTGTGTTGATATAGACGAGGTAAGGGGGCACAGACAGGCCTATATCCGGCAGGAGGTTGGCAGGTTGGAACAGGTGTTATCTCACGTCTTAGACTTGCTTGCGCTTGCACACGTAGGTTTTATTTTTAGAGGAAGGAGAAGCTGTAAAACTAATTCAACTTGAAAAACTCAACCATCCTCGATTAAGATTTTCAAACAAATTGCCTTTAAAGATATTAAAAAGTTGTATTAATACGTGCTATCTATAAATGGTCACGACGTTATTTAATTGGGCCTTTAAAATGTAGAAAGTTTGTGCTTTTCATCTCTCTATACATTGAAAGCAATTGAACAAGTTAGTAAAATACACACAGTTGAGCCTCACAATTTCAAATGGTTGGGCCTTTCTCACAAAGTACGGATTTGAGCAAACTGAAATAAAATGGCCCAACTCCAAACATTGCTGCATAGAAGGCTTGATGTCGAGAATGTTTCTAGTACTTCGTGTGTGTGTTTTAATATCATATTTATAAAGTTAGCATATCTCAAAATAATCAAGGGTAGACATTTGTTTGACATAAGTTTACCGATGTGTGATGGTCAATTGTGTTCGTAGTGCGCCACCACCAATCCGTGCTGGGACCCTGACTCCTGCAGAAATCTATTAGGCGGATATGAGTGCGGAGGCTGCCCACCAGGCTACCAAGGCTACACTCCACATGGGATAGGTATAACACATGCAGAAAGAAGCAAAAACCAGGTACGTGCCCAAACCATGACGTGGGTATACATGTAAACATGTCTTGACGGAGAAGGACAATCATTCCTCTCCCGAACAGTGAACAACATTTCATGTAACTTTAGGCCTGTATCATTTGTGATAATTTGTCTTTTATTTTTTTTAACGATAATTTCTATGAAAGATTTGTAGAAGTGAAAGAAAATTAACTAATTGATCAATTTATTTGTAAACAATGAAAGCAAAATTTTACGAAAAGGAAGTAACTTAATGCCTGCACTTTAATACGATCTCACCTATACGGCTCTTTTCTTAAGTTTGAATATAAGGGTGGTTGTTCTTTTTTGTAACTGTAAATGCAATGCAAATTTGACCTCACTAAATTTTCTCGGCGAAATCATCGATTGCGCCAAATCTTAAACTCGGACTTTATAACACCTCCCGTTTTGCGAAGCAAATTGTCAATTCTGACTGAATTATTTTCAACAGAAATTGCTCCTAGATTAAAAAACACAAACATTTTCTTTTAGAGAATCCCTTTAAGTTATAGTGCATGTTGAAGATTTTCTTAATAATTTCATATAGCTTCAAAATAACGGTTTTTTTTGTAATATTTTTTGTTGTTTTCAGACATGTGTAGACATCAATGAATGTGCAGCTGGCAACGGAGGTTGTCACCCATTATCTGAGTGCATTAATTCAGTCGTGAGTATTCAAATATCAGTCGTCTTTAAGATTGTATTTATTTTATCTGGACCGAAATTAATAATTATCTATAAATAACTAATATGGTTTACCCATTGCTATTGTTCGAAAGCCCGTCACGTGGCCGGTTTTAAACGGTGAAAACACCGGCTGGCTGGGCTGAAACACTTTTCCAGTGTCACATTAAATTGAGACTCCTTTGAAATCTAGTCCCTTTTACCCTTTTATGACGTGCGCAAACCTACCAATGAGTCGGTATTTCGTAATCCCTAAATTCACACTACACCGGTTTAGCATAAATTTGGGTTTTATGAAATACGGACTCATTGGTGGTATTGCGCATGCTTATGTATAGATAATTAGGAGAGGGACCGGTCACGTGAGAGCGTTTAACCAATAGGAAGAAAACGGAGTCCGATTTGCACAGGAGTCTAATTTTCATATCACACCGTTGCAGCTGCGTTCTGCGCCACATCGCTCATTACGCGCCAATCTCCATATAAGGAGTTCTTTACGACTACTCGTGAGGCACATACTATACATAGCTAGAGGGCTGTTAAAAAAGCCTGAAGTAAAATTGTTGAACAAAATCTTTTGACATTAATATTTTTGTAACTTCTCTTGACTCTTTGACCGAAAAGGTATTTATGAATGGGATTCGGTTCGGGTCATTATCAGCGTACAGACTCCAAACCGGTCTTAAAAATAGTGTTTAAACCCGGCCAAGCACACATAATTATATTCCCTTATTATCGCTCCCTAATGCTGTTGCGATTGACATAAATCTGGTGACATTTCCTAGTTTTGAATTGGGGTTTACATCACAAAATGGTGTGGGATGTACATGATATGATTGCCTCTGGTCATAAAAATCATGGAAAGAAAATAGTTTGGATTATCTGGTTGCAAAGAGCTACTTAGTCAATACTTTTCTATTCAAATTCTCAGGGAAGCTTCAGATGCGGTTTGTGTCCTGCTGGTTACTTTGGTAACGGCGTGATTGGATGCAGTCCAGGAGATTTCTGTGTGACTGGGAAGAATGGGTGTCACGTTCACGCTGACTGTATCTCTACAGGGGCTGGAACCTACAAATGCCGAGTATGCTCGACTAATCAACTCTAGTCTTTGTCTGTTCTCAATTTCCACTTTATTTACAATTTACAAAAGTAATGGTAATTATTGAAGTAAATTTATGTAAATGCATGGCTAGCCTTTGGCTTCTGCTTTGACATAATTGGCATTCATCTGATAACTATACCATAGAAAATTCACCTGTTATTATTATTATTATTTTTAATTATAGCAGGTTATGAAACCAAGGATTCCTCAAAAGCGCCTTAGGCTTTGCAAGCCTGACGAAACCTGTTGAGAGAAGACAATGAGAAGAAATTACACTACATTTAGGAGGAAAACCCCAGAAGAATATTCTGGGAAAAACCCACGGAATCAGGCAGGGACTGAAAACCCAATCCAAATGTTGGCCCAGACAGGATTCGAACTTGACTGCCGTTGGGAAATAATCAAGCACTTCCCTTCTTGTGTGTTTTCTTTAGAACCCCTTAAAATATCACTTTCTCGCAATGTATCCCGTGCATTTTTATGTATCACTTCCGACTACTTTTTATTATTTTTTTTGCCGAGCAAAGTGTCGCAGTGGCTGGGCAGGTAACGGACTTCTGTGTGGTTCAGATGCAGACTGGGATGGCCGTCCATCATTGAGTCTTGCCTGCTCACAAGAAACATGCAAAGCGGTGAGTTGGTTGTTCCGCTACCCACAAAAACCTTGGTGTACATGTACTCTATACCGGACGTGCTCAATTCAGGCATCACACGGTGATAATTAAACCGAAAAAAAGTGGGAGCCAATTTAGGATCGATAAGACTAACTTTGCTATTATGGATACTGTATTTCTTTTTCTGTGTCAAACGTTAAGGATTAAAATGTTAAGTGCTTTATAGCAACTGTAGGCGTATAACTAATTGAAATGGTCTAAGTGTACAACAATTCCGCGCATTTACTCAGTGCGATTTCCCTTTACTAACAGGATAACTGCCCCAAGATTCTGAACCGTTGCCAAGAAGATAACGACCGGGATCAGTTAGGGGACGTGTGTGACGAGGATGATGACAACGACAGTGTCCATGACATTAAGGACAATTGTCCATACATCAAGAACTACCTGCAGGAGGACAGCGACGGTGACGGTGTGGGTGACATTTGTGATAATTGCCCTGACGATGTCAACGGAGACCAGGAAGACAATGACAATGACGGACTGGGAGATGAATGCGACCTGGACGATGACAACGATGGTATGTATAACAATGGAGGATTAGTATTGCTAAGATTCTAAACAATAATTGACAGCAGTCACTATATATATATGACAATTGGACTCTAATCCTGTTTAAGAATCTCCCTCTTAACGGTCCACTAAATTAAGCATCCACTACTTAAACTACTACACCAACAAGAGTGCAGCAATCTCCTGATGATGAACAGAGCACTCTGTTCGAAGCGTAGAGTTAAATCAACTGGCTCTTCTTAGAACCACACAACTTATCACTCACATGGTGTTACCGCAAAGCTCCCGTTCATTAGTCCTCTAATATTGTTTCCCCAGAATACTTCTTTTGCCGGTCAATAAAAAAAATCACTTCCACTTGTTTCGGTAATTTTAAACATTGTATGATATTCATCCGTAGATGTAAATAGTTTGCCGTTTCACATTTTAGGTGTGATAGGCTCGTGAAGATGAATTCAAGTGAGGTTTTCTTATTTGCTTAGGCCACAACGATACGGCAGACAATTGTCCGTTGACCGCTAATGAAGACCAGTCAGCAGACAGAGACTCGGATGGTATCGGGGATGCTTGTGATTCCTGCCCTGATGATTCCAGCTCAGACACGGTCGACACCGACCAGAACGGATACAGTGATCCTTGCGACCCAGTTGGGGCTACAAACAGTGACAAGTAAGGCGAGCAACTACTTAGTATAGAGATGAAGAAATCATAAAGCTATAAACGATAATTTGTTAACTCGATCGGATATTCGAATTAGCAAGACAGTGTTTTTTAATGGGAATACTTGAGCACTTTGCACTCAACCAACCAAACAGATCACTTCTATAAAAAGAGGGAAAAGGGCTTTACCTCCTCATTTTTAATCACTAAATTTGAACATTTATGGATGACCCCCGGTTAAATATCAATCTGTGTGAGGTTGTGAGTGTCATTTGTTTCGGTTTTTTTGGGTATACCCTAACCTTAGTCAGGAAAATATCCAAAGGAGACTGTATGTCCGAAGCATTCCCCAATAAAATACGGACAGAGTGTGTTGCCCAAAACGTCGAGAAAACAACCGGTTCTCACATTTCAACTCTCTTAAGGAAAAACAAAATTACGACTTTAATTTCTGAAACATATAAGATTGAACCTAGTTTAATAGTTGTTGTTGCTCTGAATTCAGAATTTTCATGTTTTAAATATATTTATATTTTTTAATAATTGTTAATGACTTTTTCTTCATTTCGTTACTCTATTTTGAAGTGACGGTGATGGCGTACTGAATCTGGATGATAACTGTTTCAGTGTACCCAATGCTGATCAGACAGACACTGACCTAGACGGGATAGGTGAGTAATCACCAGCTACATAATCCGGTTTCCCAGCAGAGGCATTTCCCCTATATTTTCTATCGATTTTTCTCTCAAATATATTTACTTGTGGAGCAGTTATTTTTCCTGAACGCAAAATTCAGACACTTCCGGAAATTGGCGTGAAATGTGGTTATGTACAGCACTCAATACGTTCATCAAAGCTATGACCAGCCCCCACCCTCAGCTGCATTTCGATTTGTCCACGCCCCGTCTGAACATTTCAGGTTGTATTATAAGGAGTGTTTGCATTTGCACCAGGTTAAATGAAAATGTACTTTTGATGTTGCCCTTGACGTAATCAATTTATTTCAGTATAGTTTGTCTTTTATATAACTAGGGGATGTTTGTGATGATGACAAGGATGGTGATGGCATCAATGATGCTGAGGATAACTGCCAACTGGTTCCCAACCCAAGACAGGAGGATCTGAATGGTGGGTTCAACGAACTTTAGATACAAATACTTTTATACACAAAACACACTTGACCAACAATTTCATTTGTAGGTTCATGTGAGTTTCTAAGACTGTGTATGTATTCTGAGTCGAGTCCGAGGACTAGAGTCCGATGCCCTCCACAAAAAGAAGCTTATAGTTTCAAAAGAATCTGATCTTGACATATTTCGTAATTGACAGGAAATAACTTACCCGACGCTTGCGAGTCCGACCAAGACGGTGATGGGACCATAGACAGTGAAGATATCTGCCCGAGGAGTAACCGATACCAGACTTCAGATTTCTCGGTGAACTTTATCTCCGTGGAATTGGACCCATCAAACAATGGAGGGAATACATCAAAGTGGAGTATTACAGACAATGTAAGATATTCATCTGATTACATTTTAAATCCAAGACAATTTTCGTATCACATTTTTGTGCCCGTTAAAATATCACGAATGTGTAAAATTACTGTTCTGATCCATTTACGTAGGTCTACAGTTCATTGACTTTTTTTTCAAATGAAAAAAAAAGTTGGGCGTCTCTAAATGTCTCGTTTCCGTGAAATTTCAAGACGGAGAGTTAGTTTTTGTTCACGTTCAGAAGCAGTAGGTCCGGGCATGTAGTGACGGTGATAACGTTGACGGCTTCGGTGCCGGCATTGTGCACAGCAGGATACGAACTAAGGGTAATTTAAGGGCAAGTATGCGCCATTATCATTTGATCCAAAACAAATATCCACGTACAGCCAAAACGGTCGAAATAATGGGGAAATGATTGACTGATGTTTCGATCTTTGTTAACCAAGACAAAACAAATCTTGTTGCGGCATATGATAACATCTCACTGTGCGAGTTGAGGTAGGCCCCAATACCTCGTGCAGCGAGTATTTCGCATTTGTGACATATAACTACGAGATATACTTGTAGGTTTCGCCGATTTAGTTGGCGAATGGGTGTGTGTAAGCCTCACACCTGATATCTAGTGATTATTATCGCCTTCATTGCGATATAGTTCACAGTGGCAGGTTACTTTTAAGGATTTTGATAAGAATTTGATAACTAATTCATTTTGATGGCAGGGTCGGGAAATTCGACAACTTTCATCGACCGTTACACCGTGTATGCTGATTGGACAACACGCCCTGGCTGCACTCGACTACTCCGGTACCTTCTTCGTCAACAACCCGGGCCAAGGGAACGGGTACATCGGCTTCGTGTTCGGTTACCAAAGCAACAGGAAGTTTTATCTGGTGATGTGGCGGCGGGAAAATATGAACAATGCGAATGCGATGGCGGGAATACGAGGTCTTCAGGTTAAGGTAAAATCATCATGCGTCTCATAATTATCACGGGGGAAAAGAATAACTATTAAATGTAGGGTTAATATAGACAACATTGTTATCGAAGGAAAGATAACATCAGCTTAAAATGAAAGTCAATACACTTTAAAGACAATGTCACTCACTCCTGTACTGATGATGTATCAATGAATTTAAACATCTGTAATTACCTATTTCATCAGAAAGTGCACTCGTCCAGTGGGCCAGGCCAGACACTGTCCGATGCAATATACCACTCGTATACAACGGCCAATGAGGTGGAGTTAATTTGGCACGATCCACTATTACAAGGGTGGGACCTTAGCACAGGATATCGATGGACTCTTCGACACCGTCCCGACATCGGGCTGATAAGGTAAGCGATTCTAGGAGCCGTTGGCTCGAGTTCAGCGAGCGTGGATGTGGATACCTGCGTTCTTCGGCCTACAACATGTGTACTGTGATGAATCATCAACTATACGTTTTATACATTAACATGAACTGTATAGTGACTTGTCTGTAGTGCCCAGTCACTCATACTAGAACATCAGCATTTAATTGGCCAGCGCTGTTAATGGGCGTGGCTTAAGTCATCTACTAAGCAATACTGCATTTTCATTGGTTGAGGCACCCTGTGTACTTAAGTAATGAGGGGCATTTATTGTATGTGAATGTATATGACCATGTTGGCCTATAAAAGGCACAGTTCGAGAGAATAAATCTCACTTCTTCGCCTGGTGGGACCAAAGAAGTCAAAGAAGTCTCCTGTCTCTGTTTTATTGTCTAATTGTCACTAATTAGGGTGTAAGTCTCCCCCACTTGAGCCACTCGAGCCACTTGAGCCACTTAAGCCACTTAAGCCACTGGTTAGCCACCCAGAGCCACCGGTCAGCCACCCAGAGCCACCGGTCAACCTCCCAAACCACAGGCTAATCCACCCAAAACCACAGGTTAATCCACCCAATCCCCTAAATCCCAAACACAGTTGAGTTAGCGCTTTCCCCTGGTGGAGCAGATTTGGGAGTGCTGTTCGTCACTTGGTGCTGTGGCCTCCAACCGCAGGTGCTTCAACTCCATCGGGACTGGGCCAGAGAGGCAAGGGACCGACTAGGCGACGCACGTTACATTGGTGGCAGCGGTGGGATCCACTGAGAGTGACGGGACAGCTAGCCAAAGGAACCACAGGGTGAGAGTGGTCAGAATTGATCTACCAGAAGCAGTGATTTGAGGATAACGGAATTCAGGGTGGACGTGGAGAACCACTAGTCACAGCAACAATGGACAGCAGAGACAGGATGTTGGAAGAAAGTGTGGGATACTTTGAGACGACACCGGCCAGGGTGACCAGCAGAGCAAGCATTAGGCTACACCCTGCGGTAACACCATCGCCTCCTATATTGACACCGGCAAGATCTGACGAGAGGATGCCGGGTGTTGGCATCAGGGCGCAGGAGCCAGTGACGGCACAAAAGCTCTTCCAACAGACCGGAAGAGTTGGGGAAGTGATGACGCCTACGGTCGGCACAGCGGAGGCCTTTCCTCAGGCAAGATTCATGTCAACACCAGTGACATGGGGACCGGGGGTGGTAGAGCAGCCAGTCTACCGGAGTTTGACTGATTGGGGTGGAGTAGAACCAGCAGAGGTTCGACGGCAGAGACCTACTGGAACGAGCGATGGTCTGGTGGAGTCTGGATGGCCTTCGGCCCGGCCAAGGATGCAGGCTCCAGGGGAAATGCCAGGTAGCTTAAACACCCCACAGTCGGCGTTTGATGCGAGGTGTAATCTGCAGCAGCGGTTGGGAGAGGCGCCTGGACATCAGACGTGCACAGCACCACAGCGGGTGGTGGAAGAAGTCAGGAGCACAGGGCAGCACCTGAGGAAACCAGTGGATCCGGGAGAGAAAGGATCAGTAGAAAAGAAAACTCTGCCTGAACAAAAGGGGCAGGATCCACCCAAGAGAGCAGCAATTGCAGGGGCAGAAGGAACCAGCAGAGTTCATCGGAAGCCAAATATCGTGCCGGATCGATTCGCCGGGGTGGTGCCATGGAGAGACTACAAATCTCATTTTGAGTCATGTGCAGTTATTAATAGCTGGACGGCAGAGGACAAAGCTTTCTTCCTGGCAGCGAGTCTCAAGAGTCAAGCACAGCAAGTGCTGGGAGACAGGGCTACTGGAGAAGTGCTGACCTATGCGGAGCTAACAGCAAGACTAGAAAGACGTTATGGGCCTGGTGAGCAAGCCGAAACGTACCTAGCCGAGCTTAGGAGCAGAACAAGGACAGAAAACGAAAGTTTGCAAGCGCTGGGGCAGGGAATACGTCGACTCACGGAGCTGGCGTATCCTGAGCTGCCCCGAGATAGCAGAGAGCGTCTGGCACGAGGGTATCTGGTGGATGCCATACCCGATGCAGAAATTAGAGCGGGAATCTTCAGAGCGCACCCTAAGACGTTGGATGAGGCGATCAGAGCTGCGCTGGAGACCGAGTCTTTTCTGAAAGCGGAGAGACAACGGCAGCGAAACCAGGGTGGTCGCCCAGACAGAAACAATCGAGTCACAAGACAAGTGGAGATTGTCTCAAGGGATGAGTTTGAAAGGCAAACACGGGCAATGTCGGAGCAACTGAGGCAGGTGCATCAGATGTTGGCCGGGCTAACTCAAGCAATGCAGAATGACACACGGCGCCCTGAACAAGCCGACTTCGAACAGAAGCGTCAAAAACTAGCCTGCTACCACTGTGGAAACACGGGGCACTTTAAGAGAAACTGCCCTGAACTGAAGAACAGCGCACCGTCGGGAAACGACTCCGGACCAACCCAGGGGGTCGTGGGAAGGTCGGCAACACAAGACCCCAAACCTGTGATACAGATCCAGAAAAAGTAGAGGATGGTGGAGAACTTCCAAGGAAGCAGCTCCACCCAGTACCACTACCAAGTGAAGTTGCTTCATATGGGGTATTCGTGCCGGGTGAAATTGGGACACATCCACTGCCATTCCTAATAGACACTGGGTCGTCAGAGACATTGATAGACACAAAAGAGTACAACCTGATGGATCGAGAAACCAGACCTATACTGACACCGGTCGATGAAGTTATCCGCCAAGCCGATGGGAAACCACTCCCAGTAAAAGGAAGTGCCCAGATGGAGATACAAATTGGAGGATATAAAGCGGAGGTGGAAGTCTTGGTTGCATCCATCAGAAACCAAGGAATACTCGGCATGAATTACCTTCTGACAACTGGCAGTGTACTGGACTTGAGGCATCGGCAATTGAAGATTGGGGAGCATGTAATTCCTTTACAAGGAAAAGATCAGACAAGCATTTTCAGCTGCCGAGTGCGAGCAGACAGGACTACAAGGATACCACCCGGGCATGAAGCAATCATCACTGGTGTCCTGGACGAGAAGAAAGACCTCCATGGATGGGGGATCATCGAGCCAAATGACAGGAGTAAGGTGGCAAAACGAGGTCTGATGGTAGCGAGGGTACTTGTGGATGCCACTGCAGATAAATACCCGGTTCGAGTGTTCAACCCAAGTACTACAATTGTGATGATAAGTGGAGGAAGTGTCTTGGGGACCATCACATCCACGGCTGATAAGGACATTCAGAAAGATGATCGATCTACGATTAGGATGATGGAAAGAGGGGAAGAAACAGCAGAGAACAAGGCTGGTCAAGAGCTTCCAGAACATCTCACCGATCTGTACCAACAGAGTGTTGAGAACTTACTGGAGAGTCCAGATAGAGACAAGGTGAAGAAGCTACTCATCGAGTATCAAGACGTTTTCTCAAAGGGCACGGGAGACCTGGGGAAAACGGACCTGGTGCGTCACGAGATCAGGACAGATGATACGGCCCCCATACGCCAACGTCCCAGACGTCTCCCTACCTGGCAACGGGCTGAGGCGGACGAGCAGGTACAAGACATGCTACAGAAGGGGATAATCGAGCCATCAAATAGCCCATGGGCATCTCCAGTCGTCTTAGTGAAGAAGAAAGATGGATCCACCCGGTTCTGCGTGGACTACCGGTTTCTCAACGAACACACACTGAAAGATGCATACCCGATACCCAGGGTGGACGACAGCTTAGATTCGCTAGCAGGGGCACAATGGTTTTGTGCCCTAGATCTGGCTAGTGGATACTGGCAAGTGGAACTAAATGAGGATGCCAAGGCCAAATCAGCTTTCGTTACTAGAGGAGGACTGTACCAGTGGAAGGTCATGCCTTTTGGCCTCTGTAACGCCCCGGCTACATTCGAGAGGCTGATGGAAAGGATTCTCTCCGGGCTTCAGTGGGAAACACTACTACTGTACCTAGATGACATCGTGGTCTTCGCCAAGACGGTGGATGAGGAGATAGGGAGACTTGAGGAAGTCTTCCGGAGGCTGAGACAGGCCAACCTCAAACTAAAGCCGAAGAAATGTAGCCTCTTCAAACAATCGGTAGCCTACCTGGGACATGTGATATCTAGTGAGGGCGTAGCCACGGACCCCGAGAAAGTGAGAGTTGTGGAGGAATGGCCAACACCTCGGTCCACCAAAGATGTAAGGAGTTTCATTGGATTGGCTTCTTACTACCGACGTTTCATTCAAGGGTTTGCCAAGATTGCCCAACCATTGCACCGACTTATGGAAAAGAACCGGATGTTTCTGTGGACAGAGGACTGCGAGGTTGCTTTCCGCACTCTGAAGACACAGTTGACATCAGCACCCATACTAGTCTACCCCGAAGAAGGAGGAGAGTTTGTACTAGACACGGATGCCAGTAGCACAGGCCTGGGAGCTGTGCTATCCCAAAAACATGATAGTGTGGAGAAAGTCGTTGCATATGCCAGCCGCACTATGTCAAAGCCAGAAAGGAATTACTGCGTCACGAGGCGAGAACTCCTGGCCGTTGTGACATTTGTCAAGCACTTCCGGCATTACCTGTATGGTCGACACTTTGTAATCAGAACCGATCATGGAGCCTTGAGATGGTTGCTAAACTTCCGTGACCCAGAAGGACAACTGGCTAGATGGATGGAGATCTTGAGTGAGTACGACTTCACGATCCAACATCGGCCAGGTCGAGTCCACCAGAATGCCGATGCACTCTCCCGCATGCCATGTAAGCAGTGCGGAAGAGGTATGGAGCAGAACGAAAAGGACCAGGTGGAGATGCCTAGAATTAGTTGCCCAGAAGATTCGGCAATTGGCGATCCTCGGAACGAGGGAAGACAGGAGGAGACAGAAGGGAAAAGTCAAGGCCAACAAAACGTACCGACGACAGGGGTGAATGCAGATCGTGGGACCCGAATGATAAGTCTCTCACCAAAATGGACGCTGAAGGAACTGAGGGAGAAACAGTTGGGTGATCCTACGATTGGACCTATTGTCAGAGCTAAGGAGAATGGAGGGGACAGACCAGAGTGGGAATCTCTCTCCACTGAGTCAGCGGCAACCAAAACATATTGGGCCCAGTGGCAACAGCTGAAGATGCAACAGGGAGCTCTATGCCGACGCTTTGAGACAGATGACGGAAGGCAATGTAAGTTGCAAGTAATTTTGCCGTCATGCCTGCGGGAAAGTGTCCTGGATGAACTCCATGATAGTAAAACGGCATGTCACCAAGGAGTGCGCAAGACCCTACACAAGGTCCGACAAAGGTACTACTGGGCAGGAGTATCGGCCGATGTGCGTTCCAAGGTTCGACAATGCACAGTGTGTGCAAGGAGGAAATCATCGGGCAAGAAACCCCGAGCTCCCCTTCAACAATACACGGTTGGCGCACCGATGGAGAGAATCGCTCTGGATGTTATGGGCCCCCTGCCCAGGAGCGACCGAGGCAACGCGTATGTACTAGTTGTGGGAGATCCATTTACGAAGTGGATTGAGGCGTACGCACTGCCAGACCAGAAGACACCGACCATAGCAGAAACTCTGGTGGAGCAATTTATTTGCAGATATGGCTGTCCAAAAGAACTCCACAGTGACCAAGGCACAAACTTCCAGTCTGCCATATTCAAAGAAGTTTGCAGATTGCTGGGGATCGACCAGACGCGGACTTGCCCATGGAACCCTAAGTCCGACGGATTCATTGAAAGATTCAACCGAAGCTTGGTGAATCTGGTTGGGCCGTTCGTAAAGCCAGACCAGAAGGATTGGGATGTCCAGTTGGCATACTCGATGATGGCATACCGAAGTACGGCTCAAGAAAGCACCGGAGAGTCACCTTGCACCATGCTTATGGGGCGGGAGATAGCACTACCACTACATGCGCTTACCGAACTACCAAACGACAGTGATGACCACATGTCGACTGACTATGCCAAGAATCTCCGACAGAAACTGAGTGAGGCACATCAAAGAGCTCGGAGCAAAATGAAAGTAAATCTTCGGAGGCAAAAGCGCAACTATGATCGCCATGTTTCGGGTAGCAAGATACAAGCTGGAATGTTTGTATGGCTGCACAACACTGCACGCAAGAAAGGATTGTCTCCCAAGCTGCAGTTCAAATGGATTGGCCCGTATCTAGTCCTGAAGAGGTTATCAGATGTGACCTTCCGGATACAGGAGAAACCAAAATCAAAGCCGAAGGTTGTGCATTATGACAAACTGAAGATCTACACAGGCCCAGAGAGAAGAAAATGGCGAGCCGAGGGGAGAGATAGCGTTCCTGTGGAGCCGGAGACCGAGGATGAGCAGGAACCTCCACCAACTGATGAAGATGGTGTTCACTTGATGGACGATGATCCACTTGGAGAAACCACAGACGACATGGGGGAATACCCTGGCCAGGGGGGCAAACCTAACTTCGAGCCCTCGGCTGAACGCACGGAGGAATTCGAGGAAGAACAACACATTTCCACCCAAGAAAACGGCAGTGAAGATATCACAACGGGCCTAATTCAAGACGAGGAGCAAGAACCAGCATCAAATACCCAAATTTCCGTCGGGCGGTACCCAAAACGCCAGCGACGACGTCCCACTAGGCTACAGGATTACGATGTTTAGCCCGTACAAGAAAGAAAAGGATTTAGCAGAAAGAAAAATCTGCTAAAATGGTCATCGTTGCCGCAACTTGTAACTGGTATCCTGTACTTCATGTGTGTGCTGAAAGGGAATCAACCAGACACCACGTGGTTGCATAGCAACCACGCACAGCGTGTACCGTTTGTGCGTGCGAGACATGTATGGGTGGGCGTGGCATGGACGTGTGACGCGTACGCTATACGGCGCGCGTACATGCCTCAGCTCATTCTGTGGTTGAACCTTGAACCGTCCACAACTACGACCGCACATATCGCACTGTATACAGCCACAATAGCCACCACAGCCACCGCAGCCACTATAGCCACCACAGCCACCGCCGTTTCCACAACCTACAGTAGTACAGTACCACTGTCCACCATGCCTAGGGGCAACCATGGTGACAAGCCATCGGCCGGCAAGCGGCGTGACGAGAAGCGACCGGGGGATGACGGGGCCAGCAAACGCCCTAGAACGAGCAGTCATCATCACAAGAGCAGCTCAACACCAAGCGCCCATCCCCAGAAGCCTGAGGTCAAGATTTCCGTGATACGCCCGCCAGCCACCACCTCCTTCCCTTGCCATGTGGGTGGTTGCAGGAAGAAATTCACCTCTCGAGCCAGCCTGGTCCGACATGAAAAGGAGAGACATAGGGAGGCCTTGCCCTTCGCTTGCAGCACGTGCGGGGAGCGGTTCACCAGGAACACCAGCTTGCACCGCCATGCCGAGTCCCAGTTGCACTATGGTGGGAAGGATTGCTCCACCTCAGCCAAGCCTCGAGCACCCAATTCTCCGTCCATCATGCCACCGGAGCCGGAGCTGCAACTCCTCCCTGTCCCATCCCCGCGTGGTTCCCCCTCAACCTCCACTGCTACTGGCCACCCCAAGACTGGGGGAAAGTCATTGAAGCTGCTTAGGCAGCTTCACACTGAGATGGTGCCCCAAGTGAGCTCCTCCACGGAAAGTGAAGACCCAGCTGGGGAGATGGCGGATCACATAGAGGTAACGACCATCACCCGGGTATTCCGCCGAGGAGTATTGCACTCCCAGAAAGAGGCAAAGCAAGATTTTTACTTCTAAAGTTAAAGTTCCAAATAATTACAGAGTTTTAAAGGTTAAAGTTTGAAATGTTCAGTTGTTATAAAAGTTACAGTTAATTTTGAAACTTTAAAAGTTGAGGACCAAGTTATTTCTAAAGGAGTTGGTTTAATATGAACCACTTTATTTTGTTATACATGTACATGTACTAAGAAGGCTTTTATAGAGGTATTTTGAAAGTGTTGCTCATCTATTTTATATAAAGCCATCTATTTTATATAAAGTCATCTATTTCATATAAAGTCATGTGTTGATAAAAAGGATTAATCATTCCATTTTAGAGTTGTTCTAAGATGATTGTTAAACTAGGTTTGTGTGCACAAATATTGCTGCCTATGAGCTTTATTAAACCCACTTTGTCAGCTGTGAAGATTGTAAACTTTATATAAGAATACTGAATGAAGGATGTGGCTCTGATTCAAAATCTTAAGTTTTCAAATGTTGTTGTGTGGAAACTTTAATCAATTAAGACTCAACAGTTTCAGGGACTGAAAACTCTGGGGGGAGGTCATGTGATGAATCATCAACTATACGTTTTATACATTAACATGAACTGTATAGTGACTTGTCTGTAGTGCCCAGTCACTCATACTAGAACATCAGCATTTAATTGGCCAGCGCTGTTAATGGGCGTGGCTTAAGTCATCTACTAAGCAATACTGCATTTTCATTGGTTGAGGCACCCTGTGTACTTAAGTAATGAGGGGCATTTATTGTATGTGAATGTATATGACCATGTTGGCCTATAAAAGGCACAGTTCGAGAGAATAAATCTCACTTCTTCGCCTGGTGGGACCAAAGAAGTCAAAGAAGTCTCCTGTCTCTGTTTTATTGTCTAATTGTCACTAATTAGGGTGTAAGTCTCCCCCACTTGAGCCACTCGAGCCACTTGAGCCACTTAAGCCACTTAAGCCACTGGTTAGCCACCCAGAGCCACCGGTCAGCCACCCAGAGCCACCGGTCAACCTCCCAAACCACAGGCTAATCCACCCAAAACCACAGGTTAATCCACCCAATCCCCTAAATCCCAAACACAGTTGAGTTAGCGCTTTCCCCTGGTGGAGCAGATTTGGGAGTGCTGTTCGTCACTTGGTGCTGTGGCCTCCAACCGCAGGTGCTTCAACTCCATCGGGACTGGGCCAGAGAGGCAAGGGACCGACTAGGCGACGCACGTTACAGTACTAATTAAAAATGACATCTTAAAACAACCTGTTTTTCTTACACATAATCTTTATTGAGCATTGAGGAAGCGTAGTTCTTGTGGCTAAATTCACCTAATTGTGTGTGATTTGTGAGCATAATGAGGTAGCTTTATATTTTTTACATGTGATTTTCAATAATTTTTAAAAAGTTAGTTCCGTTATTGTTTTGCTTTGACAATTAAACACACCGATCTAGAACTTCATAATGTATTAAAGAAAGGGACAATTGGTAATTCAACTTGAGAAAAGTCACCAAGACTTGTTCATAAACGAATGCTCGGGGAGGCTTCAAGGGGGCGTGCCGCTTTGACCCGTCCATAGTTACGCATGCGTGATAATGAAATCACTGTTTAACTAAACGAAATACCAGTTCCATTATTGTCTGCTTGTCATGTTTTACCTGGACGCAGGGTGTTGATCGAAGCAGCTGCTGGTATCCTGGTCGATTCAGGAGACCTGTACGATACTACATACGCCGGTGGAAGGCTTGGAGTCTTCGTGTACAATCAGCCAGATGTCATTTGGTCGGACCTTTCCTACAAATGTGTCGACAGGTAAGGGCCGATTTATAGTTGGCGAGATTGCGAAAGCGATTGTGAATTTGTGACGACACAGCACGTACATGCACTACGAATTCGATCGGCTGTGAATTCGCACCTTTCAATAATATTGCGCAAATTCCGCTGCCAATATTTTCTGAATGTCAATTTTGGTTCTCGTTGCGTGAAGAACGTGAGGCGAATTCGAAATAAGGACGCATTTACTGCGAAATTGCGATGGCGGGAGGCGAATTCGAAATAAGGACGCGTTCGCTGCGAAATTGGCCGGAGTTGAAATGTTTTTTTCCCCCAAATTGCAGCCCGAATACTTGCCGCTACGTCACTTATGCGTGTTCGCTTTCGTTTTCGCGCTGATATATGAACCGACCATTAATCGGAACTAAAACTTCAAACGTTTCTCTCACCAGTAAAGAACTGGTATGCACATGAATGCGTGTTCCTTCAATGCTCTACGGATCAAAATTTCAAAGTGAACACAGCCAGTTACTTCACACATCTACAAGAACACCCATTCTGGAATTTGTATTCCTGTGGAGACATTTCTTTGTTCTCGTGTAGTAAAGTTTTCGAGTTTGCAATTGAAGTTTCAAAATGCTCTTATTTTAACCAGAGTTAATTTCCTGGGCTGAAATTTGGACTAAATATCCCTTTTCTAAAACTCTTCCATTTGCGACAAATCAACCCACCTTGGAAATTCCTAGTTTTTGAGTAAAATCCATATATCTATTTCGTGAAATTCTTGTGGAGACGTATTCATCTATAGAAATGTTCTTCTGGAGACGTATACAATCTTTTGTTCCCTATTGTGTTCATGTCTCCGTAAGGTAGTAAATTTCAGCACTCCAGAGAGTGTTGTTCTAACAACTGAATCGTGTTCAACTAATATAGAAGCAGTTAGAAACGTTACCAATCAGAATATCTTCTAACCATGAGCAACCAGAAACACATGGTATTTTTTTGGGACTCGTAAATTAAACTCTCCCGGTTTGGTCTCCTCCTGAGGTCTCTTAAACCCCAGTCACACATTCACGGTTTGGAGCCACGAATGTTGACCAAGAATTAATCAATCATGATGAACCGTCGAGATTCGTGGAGAAATCGGCTTTCTTAGAATGTACTACGGTTTCAGGACGGCTAGTCACGGCTGTCATACGGTTTCCCTACTAATACACCACGGTTTGTCAAGAATGCAGACGGATTGTTGAAAAATATCCACGGTATTAACAATAATGACGTTAACGCCACGGTTGTCTGCGATTGGGTCACCGATGCCAAGGTTCTCCTACAAATAAAGCATGCATATTCGTAGTATACAACCTTAGTAGAATCCTAGCACATCGTGCATATCCGTAGGACATTCGTAGCGAATTCGTACAGATTTCTACCACGAATTAGCTACGAATCTCCAAAAATATGCACGAATGAGCCACGAATAACACTACGAATAAGTACGGTTGTCCTACGGATGTCCCACGGTTGCACTACGGATTAATTTTCATGACGGTTCACCACGGAAGTTATGAACAGTTTCAACCTTCCGTAGCCCCTCCACGAAAACCCAAGGAAGATGACGGATAATCACGGATGGACTAAGGATGATTACGGTACTCCCACGGTTTATCACGAATTTCAAACCGTGAAAATCCGTAGCTCCAAACCGTGAATGTGTGACAGGGGCTTTTACCCTCATCCTGGTTCTTTTGTTTTCAGAATCAACCAAGCTTTGAGGTTTGACGGCTTGGATGATTACGTCATCCTTCCTTCTATCCAAGCCTTGGACCTGACTCTCAGCTTCACCTTAGAAGCATGGATACATCTTCCTGTCAATTACACCATGACTAAATTGCCTGTCATATGCACCATGGATAGTCGCTTGTGCATGTACATTCTAAATGGGTAAGAAATCCCCTGTGTTTCATTTTGTATGAAGGTCATGTTTGTCATATTTCGTAGGCCCATTTTTCATTTCTTTGCTTAGGGTAAAATTAAAATATCATCAAAAATGTGGTGCACATTGCAAATTTTCGGTTTAATTATGGCATGCACATATGATTCCCCTCGGCGACGACATGGTCATACTGTATGAGGCCACGCGAAGTGACGCCGACAAAGGAAGCATATACAGAAGGAAAGGAATATACGCTTGAACCATAACTTTTTACCCTATTGAGGAATTGTCAATTTTGCATAAAGGTCGTTGATTGGTCAGTTTGGAGATCGGACAGCCAATAGCACGTCAGCACTTGTCGGCTCAGCATGGCATCATGTTGCTATGAGGCTGAATGTTCCGAGTGAGTTTTTTATGTTTGTTAAGACAAGATAAGTTTGCGGTTCACCAGTTTGCATCCTTCTCACGCCTCACCGCACCCATCCTTATAACATCGCATCATCGTTGAAATCCCTCATTCTCCTGACGACGGGCAGAGCATACTGTTCGAAACGTTGAGTCCCTCCGGTTCTTTTCAAACCACACATACAAAAGAGATTTATTCACATAGTGCTACCGCAAACTTATCTTGTCTTATATTTGTTAGTTATAATAAAAAAAAAGACATATAGAGGTATGCCATAAGGAGATCCGGTGTTAGGGTCTTGGTGTGCTGATTGTTTCGGACTTTATACAGTCACACTAGGGCTGGATTTGCCTGTGAACGGGCACCGCGTTTCATCCAGGGGTGTGGTAAGAAAAACTGAAACGTTCCTTCGCCATCGCAAAGAAGCGTCCGGACATTGGATTATAATGTGTGAAGATGGGATTTAGGTTGGGGAGTGGGGAAGTACCTCTTCCCTCGTGTAATACTTGTACAACGAATGAACGTATGAGTGCGACTTTTGCCGAAATTTGCCTTCCGGAAAGATCAGCATATACCGGATATAACTGAGACTGTTAACCGTTTTTTTAATGTGGAAAAGGATTGAAAAGAAAATCGGGGAGATAAGAGAATATACTTAATATTACGACTGTAATATAAACGACACAACGATACATGTATACTGTATTAGAAATAATACGAACTGTTTGCAGATAATAACATTATTCAGTGTTCCAGACTAAAAATTCTTTAGCATGCTCAAGGTTGCCGACAGTTGGAGAAAAACCTGTTGCATTATATTTTAGCAAGCTTGCCTGTACTTTTTGTAACTTTAAATATTATTTTTATTTTCGACCAACCTCTTGACGCTATCGGCAATAAGCCATTTCAAGCTGAAGCATAAATGCTTTATCTTTTGACGTGATGATATTTTAAAAGTGTTTAAATTAATCATTTACTTTCTTGTGAATATCTCAGCCTGTGAACTGAGTGTGTTTGTCAATGGGACATCTGAACATGCTGAGTCGTCTGTATCAGCGCAGAGCTGGGTAAGTGTGGTGGAGTATATCAAATTCGAATCCATTAAAAATGTTAAAAATTTAAAGAGTGGTTTGAGTGGTTATGGGCTCCGTGCGCTAACAGAGAGGGCGCCCTTTTACCTGGTTACGACTTCCCATGGGCGGGGACCATTGATCTCCATATACACAGACGGGCAGGACACATGCATTTCGCTGGTTGACGCGCGCGCACCGTTCTATGTTTGTGACACACGTACGCCAGGGGATTTACACGCATTGGCTGCGCTCCGCGGCAAAATATTGCAGTCAGGCAAGATGGCGTAGTTCAGTCAGCCCCCAACTGTACTTTCTTTGCCGGTGAGGGGGTACTTGTGAACGGAGCGGATACAAGAGACGCTACAGTTATATTTATCAGTGTGGGGGTGTGTTTTTGTCTTTTCTTGCTGCAGCAAAATGACACGGAGGTGTTCATCGGCAGAGATGACATGAACTTTTATGCAGGAACTCTGGACGAGGTAAGACACTATGATTGAGATTGACGTAAACTCGGAAGAATTAAAATTAACAGGAATGTCACAGTGTGGATCCTGATCGTTTTTATTCAGGTTTACATTTTAACACGTCAGCTGCTGCATTCTACTCCTTGTGTGGGAAATCTTGAAGTGATACTCCAGTTTTTACACAGGATATTGGAGAAATGTTGTAAGGAAGTACTCATTTTGAAAGTTTTATGTATACAGCGATATAAAGGTCATATCCCACAATGTCAAAACAATTTTAAAACAAATATGGTTCTCAAATTAATTTTTGAATCGACCATCCACTCAATTTTCAAATATTGGTTTTTAAGTTATTAACAAAAAAAATATTAAACTAATTACATCCTCAAGAAAATAACAGGTTTTTAAAATTTGGTTTTCGTAACTTATTCCTGAAAAATCAGGTCCTTAACAATAACATCATAAAAACAGTCATACAAAAACTTGACCGTCTGTCATGTCGTAGTGCTGTTTGTTTGGATTTCACAGGTCCGCATATGGGGTTTAGCTCTGTCGGATCATGAGGTTCATGAACACATGCAACTCCCAAATCTGGACCGACAGGTGCACAAGAATCTACTGGACGCACATTACAACATGGATAACGAGGAAGTCGGTAAGGGGACGGGACAGATTGGGGGATAATACGGCGCGATACCTACCGACTTCACGTTTGACTTCCTTTTAAAAGTGATATTTTTTCATGTTTTGTATATCAAGAACAATTCTTAGATAAACCGAGGGCCCGATTTCACAGCGCTGCTTAAAGATATAGTCCATCATTTGTAATTTGTGCATTTTGTTGGTTTGAAGCAACAAAAGTGTTCAAAATCTAATGAAGGATACTGAACAACTAACCTGATGAAGTTTCAGCTCAGCTTCAGCTGTATATTCCGAGAAAAACAGGATTCTAGGATCTCAATTTCAAATCAAAAGTTGCTGAATCATGTTTTGAATTGTTTTGAATTGCAGCTATACGCGATGTCGCGCACTGATCCCACGAATTATAGCAACTGTGCGCGCATGTGCGTCGTTCCAATGCTTGCGCGCGCTGCGCTGAATAACAAAACGAACTACTAATTTAAATTTTCCTACGGTGCGTCTTAAGACGCACCGTTGGAAAGGCCTTCTTTCGTTGATTACTTCAAAGTGATAGCTTGCCAGAAAGATTAATTTCACAGGGAGTTTAGTCCACTTACTATCTTTCAACCAAGTATGTTTTTCAACAATAATACGCCAGTTACTTTTTCGGATGGCTGCAAATGATGGACTGTAGCAGTTGGCAGAAAAAAATGTGCTTACTATAGCAAAAAATTATGCTGTTGCTTATACACCATTTCATGGCGTGGATGTGCTAAAGGTTGCGCGGGCATGTAGATTTCTATATTGTTACGTCACTGATTTAAGCAACTTGTTCCTCTGGGGTTAAGCGTGTTTTTGATGTGCCTACTGCTTACGGTGCTTACTGCTTACTTAAGAAATAGATGGAGGTTCGGTAAGCACAAAATCGGCTGTTAGACAGCGCCATGAAATTAGGCCCAGATATTCACGGAAGTTTCAAGTTAATTTTGAAACATCGCCGTCAGTGTGTGGCATTTGAATATTACTGTTTGGGTTGTGATTTCAAGAGTACATTTAATGTACTTCACGTTGCATTCTTTGCAGGTAGTAATTTGCTGCTAGATCAAGGTTCCTTCTCCCATCACGGCTCGATCCAGGGACGGGCGAGCTTCGTGCCTAGCTCTCTCGATCAGGGACGCTATCGGGTGAGTCACCCGGACAGCAGACGACGTAAACGACGCAGCCTGGAGTATGAGGAAACCAACAGGCACCAAGAACTCTGACAGAAATCTGGCCAGTGCTTCCCATCGACATTAATGAAACTTTTTTGTGACAATCAAAATTGCATAAGGGCAGAATTTTTTTTGAGGCTGTACTGCTGTTTTAGTTTCGAGTGGAACCCTGAAAAATATACTTTACTTTTGAATGACTATTTTTCCAGCAAGGCTGAGATTGAAAAAAAAAAGAAAACCACCCCACGTTTAGTTTTGAACAATAACGTCCAAAAATTTGAATAAATTGCGTTCCTATAATCATCTTATCGATAATCTGAGGAACGGTAGTCTGCTGTGGTTTGTTGTAAATGTGTGTGGACTTGTTTTGCTCAAATTGCAGCGAGTTAACGTAGGTATTCTCTGACATCTCGAATATTAAGTGCTAATCGCATTTGCTTGGGAAAGTTTACTTCTTTTTCAACCCAGACATTTTTGGATACAGGAATTTAATGTTCAAATTGAGTTTTAAATGTGTCGCTGATCTAATGATTGTTAAATGTTCCAAGTTTTGTTTAAGATGTGTGTGTTTGAGTTTTGTTTTGCGTGAATATTGTTGATTCATCTCTCACACTTCCCATATTGATTTATATATTTTTAAGACCTGTTTTGCATACTGCTGAATATATTTTGATTTAATTTGTTTTACGTGTGAGTGGACTTGATTTGTCAAAATTGCTGTGAGTAAAGTTAAGCATTCTGCAGTGTCTCGAAGTTAGGGAAATTATTTGCAGTGTATGTTCGTAGCTGAATGAAATGTCAAGGTATTCCGCAAGCTGCTCATTGAAGCCTACTTAACTTGGACGTAACGCCAGAATTCCCGAATTTCTTTGTCAAAATTAACGAATAAATAATAGGGCTCTTCATACTTCGTTTGCCTTCCTATACGAATGAGTAACTGTTTATTTAACTTGGATTTACCATTTTAATAAAGTCTACATTTTCCAGTAAATACTTTTATATCTTCTTATTTACATTATTTTTTTAGCATAGGCCTAATCAATTTCATTATTATCAACTACTACAGTTTCCAACTTTCTTCAATTTAGTATTACAATAATATTATAATCAGTCTACAGGCATAACCGACAACTCGACTTCATAAAAAGGTTTACAATAATCCGGTCAATTTAAAGGGTTAAAGACCTTCGGAAGATCCTCTGAAGCAATCAAAGTAAATTTGAGAGATACTTTTATTAACATATTGTTTGGAGTTCTCAATATAAACCAATTTTATTCAATACGAAGAATGAGAGACCCATGCGAAAGTGTTTTTTTTTAGTCAAATATTTGTTTAGTGAAAAAAAAATTCTCGAGAAATCCGTGGACCGATGTGGCAGTGTTTTACATCATTTGTATGCGACGCCCGTAATGGTTATAGTTCTTTTTTTTTCTTTTTTTCAAATGCGATTCCTTGGTACCAGATACAAAAAGCTTTCAGCATTTGCCGGTTTGTGCTTATAACGTTCGTTAAATATAAGATTAGCTCCATCCGTTTTCTGCGACAGGGATTAACAAATAAGGGCTCAATCTTTAACTACACACTCCGTCATTTTGAAGCCGACGAACGTGCATCGCCATGATGCCGTATCGTCGTTTCCTAGCAAAAAGTGTGGAAAATGGTCTGTTTTAACTGGAACTGCATACTCTTGTCAAGGTTTCCTCCGTGTTGACACAAGACACTGTTGAGGGAGAGAAAAACAATATTTTGTCTAAATCTTCTGTCTAGTTTGTCTATTTTTCATGATAAATCACTTGCTTACTGTTCAATTAAATGCATTGCTTAATTTTTGAGAGAATTTGTCGTCGTGACTATCGTTTCCGTGCAAAAAGTGTGGAAAATGGTCTGTTTGGACTGGGACTGCATACTCTCGCCAAATTTTTCCCCGGGTTGAAACAAGGCACTTTTGAGGGAGAGAAAAACAATATTTTGTCTAAATCTTCTGTCTAGTTCGTCTAGTTTTCATGATAAATCATTTGGCCACCGTTCAATTCAATGCATTGCTTAATTTTTGAGATAATTTGTCGTCGTGACTATCGTTTCCGTGCAAAAAGTAAGGAAAATGTTCTGTTTGGACTGGGACTGCATACTCTCCCCAAGTTTTTCCCCGGGTTGAAACAAGGCACTGTTGAGGGAGAGAAAAACAAAATTTTGTCTAAATCTTCTGTCTAGTTTGTCTATTTTTCATGATAAATCACTTGCTTACTGTTCAATTAAATGCACTGCTTAATTTTTGAGATATGTTGTCGTCGTGACTATCGTTTCCGTGCAAAAAGTAAGGAAAATGGTCTGTTTGGACTGGGACTGCATACTCTTCCCAAGTTTTTTCCCGGGTTGAAACAAGGCACTGTTGAGGGAGAGAAAAACCATTTTTTTGTCTAAATCTTCTGTCTAGTTTGTCTATTTTTCATGATAAATCACTTGCTTACTGTTCAATTAAATGTATTGCTTAATTTGTGAGATAATTTGTCGTCGTGACTATCGTTTCCGTGCAAAAAGGTAGGAAAATGGTCTGTTTGGACTGGGACTGCATACTCTCCCCAAGTTTTTCCCCGGGTTGAAACAAGGCACTGTTGAGGGAGAGAAAAACAAAATTTTGTCTAAATCTTCTGTCTAGTTTGTCTATTTTTCATGATAAATCACTTGCTTACTGTTCAATTAAATGCACTGCTTAATTTTTGAGATATGTTGTCGTCGTGACTATCGTTTCCGTGCAAAAAGTAAGGAAAATGGTCTGTTTGGACTGGGACTGCATACTCTTCCCAAGTTTTTTCCCGGGTTGAAACAAGGCACTGTTGAGGGAGAGAAAAACCATTTTTTTGTCTAAATCTTCTGTCTAGTTTGTCTATTTTTCATGATAAATCACTTGCTTACTGTTCAATTAAATGTATTGCTTAATTTGTGAGATAATTTGTCGTCGTGACTATCGTTTCCGTGCAAAAAGGTAGGAAAATGGTCTGTTTGGACTGGGACTGCATACTCTCCCCAAGTTTTTCCCCGGGTTGAAACAAGGCACTGTTGAGGGAGAGAAAAACAAAATTTTGTCTAAATCTTCTGTCTAGTTTGTCTATTTTTTCATGATAAATCACTTGCTTACTGTTCAATTAAATGCACTGCTTAATTTTTGAGATATGTTGTCGTCGTGACTATCGTTTCCGTGCAAAAAGTAAGGAAAATGGTCTGTTTGGACTGGGACTGCATACTCTTCCCAAGTTTTTTCCCGGGTTGAAACAAGGCACTGTTGAGGGAGAGAAAAACCATTTTTTGTCTAAATCTTCTGTCTAGTTTGTCTATTTTTCATGATAAATCACTTGCTTACTGTTCAATTAAATGCATTGCTTAATTTTTGGGATAATTTGTCGACGCGACTTTCGTTTCCCTGCAAAAAAAATGTGGAAAATGGTCTGTTTGGACTGGGACTGCATTCTCTCGCCAAATTTTTCCCCGGGTTGAAGCAAGGCACTGTTGAGGGAGAGAAAAACAATATTTTGTCTAAATCTTTTGTCTAGTTTGGCTATTTTTCATGATATATCACTTACTTACTGTTTAATTAAATGCATTGCTTAATTTTTGAGATAATTTGTCGTCGTGACTATCGTTTCCTTGCAAAAAGTAAGGAAAACGGTCTGTTTGGACTGGGACTGCATACTCTCGCCAAGTTTTTCCCTGGGTTGAAGAAAGACACTGTTGAGGGAGAGGAAAACAATATTTTGTATAAATCTTCTGTCTAGTTTCTTTTTTTTTTCATGATAAATTACTTGTTTACTGTTCAATTAAATGCATTGCTTAATTTTTGAGATAATTTGTCGTCGTGACTATCGTTTCCGTGCAAAAAGTAAGGAAAATGGTCTGTTTGGACTGGGACTGCATACTCTCCCCAAGTTTTTCCCCGGGTTGAAACAAGGCACTGTTGAGGGAGAGAAAAACAATATTTTGTCTAAATCTTCTGTCTAGTTTGTCTATTTTTCATGATAAATCACTTTCTTACTGTTCAATTCAATGCATTGCTTAATTTTTGAGATAATTTGTCCACGTGACTATCGTTTCCCTGCAAAAAGTAAGGAAAATGGTTTGTTTGGTCTGGGACTGCATACTCTCGCCAACTTTTTCCCCGGGTTGAAAGAAGGCACTGTTGAGGGAGAGAAAAACAATATTTTGTCTAAATCTTCTGTCTAGTTTGTCTATTTTTCATGATAAATCACTTTCTTACTGTTCAATTAAATGCATTGCTTAATTTTTGAGATATTTTTTTTGTCGTGACTATCGTTTTCGTGCAAACAATAAGGAAAATGGTCTGTTTGGACTGGGACCGCATACTCTCCCCAAGTTTTTCCCCGGGTTGAAAAAAGACACTGTCGAGATAGAGAAAAACAATATTTTGTCTACATCTTCTGTCTAAATTGTCTATTTTTCATGATAAATCATCTGGCCACCGTTCAATTAAATGCATTGCTTAATTTTTGAGATAATGTGTCGACGTTACTTTCGTTTCCCTGCAAAAAGTGTGGAAAATGGTCTGTTTGGACCGGGACTGCATATTCTCGCCAAGTTTTTCCCCTGGTTGAAACAAGGCACCGTTTAGGGATAGAAAAACAATATTTTGTCTAAATCTTCTGTCTAGTTTGTATATTTTTCATGATAAATCACTTTCTTACTGTTCAAATAAATGCACGGCTTAATTTTGAGATAATTTGTCGACGTGACTATCGTTTCCCTGCAAAATCAGGAAAACGGTCTGTTTGGATTGGGACTGCATACTTTAGCGAAGTTTTTCCCCGGGTTGAAACAAGACACTGTTGAGGGAGTGAATAACAGTATTTTGCATAAATCTTCTGTCTAGTTTGTCTTTTTTCTTTTCATGATAAATCACCTGGCCACCTTTAAATTAAATGCATTGCTTAATTTTTGAGATTATTTGTCGACGTGACTATCGTTTCCGTGCAAAAAGTCAGGAAAATGGTATGTTCGGACTGGGACTGCATACTCTCGCCAAATTTTTCCCCGGGTTGAAACAAGACACTGTTAGGGTAGAGAAAAACAATATTTTGCCTAAATCTTCTGTCTAGTTTGGCTATTTATCATGATAAATTACTTGGCTACTGTTTAATTAAATGCATTTCTTAATTTTTGAGATAATTTGTCGACGTGACTATCGTTTCCGTACAAAAAGTCAGGAAAATGGTCCGTTTGGACTGGGACTGCAAACTCTCGCCAAATTTTTCACCGGGTTGAAACAAGACACTGATGAGGGAGAGAAAAACAATATTTTGTCTAAATCTTCTGTCTAGTTTGTCTATTTTTCATGACAAATCACCTGGCCACCGTTCAATTTAATGCATTACTTATTTTTTGAGATGACATTGTTTATAGCTCGCTGGAGTTCACTGATTGTCCTTACGTACCATATAATTTTCCATCCACATGAACTCAATACTATTTACATTTTATGATATTATATTTCGAGAGTTCGCTGACAGGCTCGCTAACTAAATTTCCACTCATTCATTCATTCATTCATTCATTTGATCATTAACTGTTGTGATGACATGATGAGTTGGGCTCATCTGTCCCCCTGTCGAGCATAGTGTTGTGAAGAGACGAACCACTCATACCAGTTTCCAACTCGAGGGATGTTTTCAGGGTTATGTTGGGACGACCTCTACGACAGGGGGCATCAAGTTTCCAGAGAATTCCCACTCAGTGAGTTATATTAATACACAATCGACATAAACAGTTAGAGCTCATAAGACGATAACCAATGTTACTCAAACTTACAACTTGAAATTACTAAAATTGATCATTAGAGTCTTCATAAGTTATTTGAACACGCGATAGGTTATGCACATTCCAATTATCGTATGACTACAATTTTATGATACAATTTAAAATTCACTTTTTATACTGTATATTTTTATTTCACATCTAAAAATATCTTCCGTCACCTTTCAGAATAGTTTCTAAATATATATAAAGTCAAGATACCTAACAAATACCTTTGATAACTGATATGCTAAAAAAAAAGGCTAAGGAAAGGGTAATCATTTCATAATCGCATAAATAATTCAATTACATATCCTAAACGGAATAATTATGAAATATACATTGTTATCATTCATTTAACAATAAATTTGTTGACTGCTGTGATGTGGGATATGACGTTTTTGACATCCGAGGTGCACAAAGCGTTATGCGCCCGATGGGGTTAGAAACGCCATAGCCCACATCACCATATGGCAACAAGTCAAAAAGATAAAGGCTTGTAACTAACGTCTTACTATGCACGAAATAAATGACGTAACTGCGATGTAACCTTTGATAACTGCAGGCTTTCTTGCCTGAGCGGTTGCAGCACCCAGTCGCGAGCGTCCGGGCAATCCCTACACGCGTGCGCAAGGCGCGTAATTAAAAGCAACGCAGTGTGTGAGCTTTATTTATAATGGAACGCAGTATATATGGAATAGTTTATATTCAACGTGTATACGAAATAAACGTTTATTATTAACACGTGGCCGTTGTAAACCAATGAAATTACAGTAGGCTATGCAAGCACACCATAATTTGCCCTTTGCATTCTTTGTAATGCACTTCCGTTTCAAATGGTTCCAATACTGCTTTATGTGCAGTGGGCGTGGTCTAAACTGAAGTGACGTCACACCTACGAGCCCGATTGTTGATTTGTGAATATTTTATTGTTCTTCGTCCAGCTTCCATGCAGCGAATTTAACGTTGGTTGGTGTGAGGTAAGATCCATCCGATGCGGGTGTCAAAATCATATCTGTTGAAATAGAAAGAACGACATTTACTCTTCATGGGAAACACGTAGCATTTACACATATTTTGCAATGAAGCTAGTGATAGATATAGATGATATAAATGTAAACATACGTGTGGTGATGGGAGTCGTTGTCTTGGTCTGTATCTTCATTGTCGCCATATGTTGCCCCTGAGGCTCACCCGATGAGCAGGTAGTGGACACAAACTAGGTCCGACTACTGTTCTGGTCCAGAGTGTATGTGGTTCCAATCCCTACCTGATTGCGTGGGTTTTCCTCCCACCTCTAAAACTAATTTCTTCTCATTGTCTTCTGCAAAGGTTTCTTCAGGCTTGCTAACCATAGTGCCTATGGCAATTTTGAGGACTCCTTGGTTCTACCAGAATTAAACAACAACAAAAAATCTTATATTAAAATGAACATTGGAATGTGGATATCATGACGAACTGTTGAGACATACCAAAGGATAGCCGTAGTTCTCAGCAGTCGAAGCTTTCGAGATTGCATCTCCACAAGTGAGGGCGCGCTTTTCCCTGCTTCGCTGGATTGCACTTCGAACCTGTAGAACTAGAAGTTTACATTTTTAAAGTGCCCGCTCCAGCGACCATGTACCAGCGCGACGTGACGAACAAAATCAGCTGTTTCTTGTTTACCCCAAACAATTAACCCCTGTCCTTTGCGCGCAAATGCGCACTTCCAAAAACGGGCTTTCTGCGATAAGGTCCATTGCACGACGCTTCGAGTATTTCGTGTGATCAGACACGACATATTTTCTCAGGAAATGGGACTCAATAATGGCAAAGGTGTATGTGACTGGTACAAGCCTTCACCTACAGATATTACAGCATTGAAAGCTAAGTTATACCCGGGTGATAGGCTGGAGTTCACCAACAGCCCAGATGGATTGTGGTATTGCCACTGGGGTATATATGTCGGTCCATACCAAGGTGAAAAACACGCTGTCATCCATTTCGGTATATTCGAAGGAGGGAAGAGATTTGCCAGAAAGAAGCTATCAGGCAGAGCGAATGCTGCCCCTCAAAAGCCCGAGATACGAGCTGATACTATTGAGAAGATTCTAGGCGGTTCCTGCAAGGTGAGGATCAACAACTTCAGAGACACTCTAAAGCAGCATCAGGATACCGACTGTATCATTCAACAGGCAAAGGACATGCATCAATATGAAGGACAGACGACTGTTTACGATCTCGTCGACAGCAACTGCGAGCATTTCGTGAATTTGTGTCGATACGGTGAACACCACAGTGAGCAGGTTTCTCCAGGAAAAGAATCGCTTTTTAATGGCTCTGAGTCGATCACGAGGACATTATTAACAGCAGAACTAGGTTAGTATCTCAAGTTAGCTAACTCTAAAACGCGCGTGCACGGCCAGGTACATTAATTGAAAACAAGACAACGCAAGCTAAAAGCTTGGCTATTTGAGCGCACAATATTCTATTCCATTAAATCTGAATGGCTATCAGAGGCGGACCCAAGGCTTTGGCTCAATGGGATCGCATTCAGGAGACATGATTTTGTTTTTTTAACATGACTTTTTTCCAATTTTTGCGTTTTGCGGGGGGGGGGGGGGGTTAGACCCTCTCGGCCAATCCAATGCCCGTAGATCATTACTTGGATTCTTTCATTCATCTGTTTTAAGAAACATTGGGACGTATTTAGCTCAACATTTGAATGAAAGTTTATGAATTTTTGGAACAAACCGTTTGTTTTTTTTCATTTACAGCTGTCATCCTTAAGGGCTTCAGTATCGGTAGTCAAACCAGCGGTTCCAGTTCAGCTGGAGGGAGGGATGTCAATCCAAATTAGGGAACAGCGACGCTAAGGTAAATTTGCCAGTGGTCGACGAAAATTGATGGGTGGTGTCGTGCTGTTGGAGACAAAAACGTGTTGTACATAGACTATGCATTACAGCTGAAGTGTTAAAATGACAGTGCTCAAATGTCCGTTCTGAGATTGACAATTGACAATTTGGATAAACCTTGTAAATAAGGGCTGAAAAAGGAGTACAATAATAGAGATACATTATAACTAGAGTGAGAAATTAACAACGAATGTGCTAAAGGGCCACCATCACAGCGAAAATAATTCTGGCAAACAGTTTGATCCTGGTTCAGACTAAATCTTCCAAAAAAAGATCATGTTCAAAACTAATTTTAAAGTGTATTTGTTATGTAGCTTTGATTTTGCAGTATCTGCTGCAAAATAATGTAATTTAGATACATTTTGTATATACGGACCCTTGACCTCTCTTGTTCGATGGGGAGCTGGCAAACACAAGGCAGATTGCATTGTAAAAGCAGACAGGATTTACCATTACCATAACAATATTTACAAACCAATGTCATTAATTCTTCCCAGATATATTCGTAGCATTCAATAATTTCATTTTAAACACACTTCTGAAGCTTAAGTTGGTTCCTCCTACCAAGTTAAACGATTCTTGCACATGTGGATCACGGAACAAACTGCCAAATAGTCAGAGGGAAATTGCTTCAAGTGCATTACAAAAGTAGCGATACATTACAATAGTAGTATGATTAACTCGTCGGCAGTGCTCAAGGACCTAATTACGGCGAAATTTCCGACAAACACTCTTGGATCAGATTCTATACCTCATTTATAAATAGCTAAAACAGTTGAACCATTTCTATTGGTCGAGAGCCCGTCACATGTCCGGTCTTAAACGGATGATAAAGCGCCAGCCAGAAGTGTTTAAGACAAGCCAGCAACAAAGGTGGCCCCTGAACAGGGACAGTAAAATGCTGGTTTAAAAAATGTGTTCTTCAAAACAAATTGTTTTGAAGTTTGAAAAAAAAACTATACGTTTTGGTATTGCAAATTATATTACACAATTTTCAATTGAATTCGTCTGCTAGGAAGAAAAACCTAGCTGAATAAAGAGAATAAAACGTTGCAGGGAAATGTCGTCTGCTCGTACGCCGGCCGCGACATTTCTTTTCGCAACGAGATTGGACAATATGAATATTGTATGCGTTATGCATATTCATGATGTCTAGGGAAATTAGAGAATAAGTTATATAACAATGAATATTATTGTTTAAACCACCGACGATTGGCAGCCCATTCGTGGACTGGTTGGAAGAAGTCCTTACTTCCAATCAGATGATCCGAATTCGAATCCCAGTGAGCGTTTTTCACCTCTTCTCATTTTACCTTTTAAACAAGTAAAGTGATGAAGGAGCATTTCTCACAAGACGTAAAGCCATCTTGGGGTTGTGTTATGGAGAACAAGGCATTAGATATGCATGTCATAGCGTGTCAGTACACAGTGAGGGGGCAAAGAGGAAGGAGCTCAGGGTATAGGTGACCCATAGGCGAGAACTGAAGTTAAGTTGTCCTAGGGTATAGGAGACCCATCGGACTTGGACTTGAGGATGGGGCGCCATCCTCAAGTATCCATAAGGATGGGATGGGTGAGGCGTGAGAAGGATGCAAACTGGTGGAGCTCGAAACCGGTGAACCTGAGACAGGATGCAAGTTGACTGAAGGATGCTGGATGATCACTGGAGCGTGTCAGTACACAGTGAAGGGGCAAAGGGGAAGGAGCTTAGGGTATAGGTGACCCATAGGCGAGAACTGAACCTAAGTTGTCCTAGGGTATAGGAGACCCATCGGACTTGGACTTGAGGATGGGGCGCCAGATGTTGCTGATGTAGAAACCGATGTCTTGGGGAACAGTGTTATGCTTGATGATCTCGATGGCTTCTCTGATGCGTCGGGGGTACCAGCGGTCGATGCTAGTGGGTAGTTCTGCTTGGCTCCAGTTGATCGGGTCGTCCTCGGTGTGGGAGAGTTTGACAATGGAAGATTTCTCGAAGTCTCCCTTCCGGCCATGGGCTTTGTGTTCATTGAGTCTGGTAGGAAGGTCCCTGCCAGTCTCGCCAATATGCACTTTGTCACGTTGACATGGAATCTTGTACACCCCAGGTCTGCATTCTGGGTCACACCGATCCTTGTGTGAAGTCAGTAGGTTCTGCATCTTCAGAGGGGATGTGTGGAAGACTCGAATTCCATGCTTATGGAGGATGCGCTGGATGTGATGAGAAGTGGTAGACCTCACATCACGTGACATTCTCAGCGTTGGGTTCAAACATTTTCGTGAAGGGTTGTTTTGAAAGAGAGAAATACATTTTCCACCAATTTTGTATTGAAATAAAAGTTCGAATATCAAATGACAAGGATCTACATGTCAGTTATATTAAACAAATATTGAGTGGCTTTAAATTGTGAAATTGGAGTAATATTATCGCTCGGTAAAATCTGGACATTTCCAGTTCACTCGGCTTCGCCTCTTGCAATGGAAAAGTCCATATTTCACCTTGCGCTAATATTGCTCCCATTTTACCCTGAGCAGCTCAATATTTGTGTACCAGCCAAGTCCAACTAGTTGAACTCATATCGTGTACACAGACAAAAACTGCCTGGTCGTGGGCAAACTGCTCCGTGACAATCACCGCATAGCGAGATTAGTGTCGGACCTTTTTCCAAAACAATACATCTAGACGTATTGACAAACTCCTCTCGACTCGTACTGTCGTACAAGTAGGCCATTGGTACGTTCATGAGCTTGGAAATGTGACACTTTTTTACGACGCCACTTTCATGGTTTGCTCACAAAATCATATGGCTACGCCCTCGGCCCGGTATCATAGCGTATCACAAAAGTGATAAACGATTTGCTTAGGCTGTCTTTTTTGTCTCCTGTTTCATGGTAAAAACATGCCTGAAAACAATGTTAGTAAAATAGGTAAGTTTGATATTGAACAATCCTTAAAATGGCTTCTTTCAGGGTGTTGTCTTGGGTTGAAGTTTTTGGAGGATGGATGCAATCTGCCGCTGCGTTCATAGAGAAGGCTCCAGAATATGAACAGCAAACTAACCTGAATTCGTGAACAAGACATCGTCGAAAAAGTTGTCTTCCAAAAAGGTATGGGAAAAAATATGTTTGGCTGGTTTTAAACGAGACGTTTAAGACCGGGTTTATGTCTGGACGCTGATTATGACCCTTGCGGAAAAAAAATCGAGGTTAAACAAGTTTAACATGATCGATGATTTAAGCAGTTTTTCTTTACTTGTTTTTAAGCTAGTAACTTTGATTGTGCTGTATATTTTTGCTGCTTATTTTGATAATTTAGCAAGATTCACCACAACAATGGGAGCATGACGGGGAAAATATTAGAACATACAATATTCAACATAAAAGCATATAGGTATATAGTACAAAACTACAAAATGCTATAAGATAACTGTAGTGGATTATGCCTTATAAAGTGATCTACAGTATTGTAAATAAAACAATATTGTTAGCTAAACTTAGTTACAAACGAAACAGCCAAAATTTAATTAAATATCGTACTTGATTACAAATAAACAATGGAATCTGTGGAAACCAAGAAAAAAAAGAGAAACTATATATCAATTCCTCTTGCGATGGTTGTAGGACTCGACCATCTCGATAAAGGTTTGTTAAATACTGCTCCCAAAACCACCGGAAAGCTTAGTTAGCTTAGTTAGCTTAGATGCTATCGGTTTCAAATCCGTCCAAGGGAATTACGTTTCCGAGTGGCACACTGGCATCATACCACTAAGAGGGTGCAACTGAAATGTATTAATGCGCATTGTGGATGGAGAGCTTTCAACGAATACCATGCATTACGGCGAGATAAATGAAGATATCTTTTTTTCAAAATTGTGATAATTAACTACTACCCCGAACTTTCGACATGTTATTGTTGAATTCAAACTGCAGATGTCTTGTATTGCTGCTTTTATGTATATTTTCAAATGATGACCTTGGAATGCCTACTGAATAGTAATAGAGGAAGACAAAAAGTATTCCTTTGATTAAATAATGCACTTGTTGTTCATATACACTATACCGCTTAGTGAAAGATGGAATTGCTGTAGCGATGTATAATTTTGATTCTTTTGGTTGACAGGTAAAACGTTTTGCTCATGAACATGCATACCATTAGCATACACAAAATCGACAAGGCATTCAAAAACCTTGGAAAATAACAATCAGAAGATTAAAATTATAGTTCATTGAGATACACAGCTGCGTTTTCAATCATTTAAATTATGTAAGTACGGTTTTTATCTTCTAGTGTAATTATGTTATTTTGTTAATTTAATTCACTAAAAAAGGGTCTTTTGTCCTTTAAGTTTAAGTTGTTATGAAGCTGTTCTATGCCCCATTTTTCATATGCTCATGAAAACATTACCCTAATACACAGAACTACGCTAAAGTGAGAGACTTTGAATTAAATGTTATGTTATTGATTTCTTATTTCATTGTTAGTTGATTGTTTATACATGACAGCCACTAATACGCAATTACCTGTAAGATGTGCTACATTATTTTAAGATTCATATAACATTTTTACCAACAATTATTATCGCTTGAGTTTTATTTACAGCTATAGGCCTACAGTTTTCTTACAATATGTTGGCAAGCAAATAGCATGGTGATTGTGAAAGAATTAGAAAAGAAGAAAAAAGAATAAAAAAGTGGAATAAGTGTCTCCTTACTTTCTGTATCCAGTTTACCAGGATTCAGATTGGAACTTGATATTCTATTGCAACATGTATTCGTGTAAACCTACCGAACAGGTACGAATCACTTCGCACTATCATTGGCCGACATTATCCGCTCCGTGCACAATTACCCCATCAACGGCCGTAAAAGGAGAGTTGGGAATGATCTAGACTGGTTCCCGATCCATCCACTGCGTATTTCGAATGTCTCCAAACTTATTGGACTCGGAGATTAGTCTCAGAGACCATTTCAAGTTGAATTCGAATGTATTCGCGCGCCGACGACGAAAACGTGACAAACGCAACGCCGTTGACGCGCACAGTGCACCATAATATCGCTAACGCGTGAGCGCAGCGCGTAAATACTCGGTGCGCATTTCTAGTTCCGCGCGCGTTGCGCTTGGTCACGTGCTGGAGGAAAGATACATTTAGCTCCATTACTTTACGTTAATTTCTTGCGCGTCCACGAGGGACAACACAAATGGCGGAGAGTTATCGCACAGTGAATGGGCGCGTGTGGACGCGCTGCCGATCTAGTCTTTTTATGCTATATCTATGACCAGTACAGTAAAGTACGCGCACGCTGTGTCCCCCGTCCACGAAGCTCAAAAACGCGCCCTCATTTGGTCGCGCACGGAGCTAATAGGGGTGGAGTTTCAAGCGCATCGTCCCCGTTCAGCCGCTGACTAATTTCATACTAGAACAAGGAGGACAAAGTAATAAGCTAAATGCTAATGTACCTGATTGTATTCCTGAATTGCATTTCAAACCCGCCCTCCAAACTTCACTGAGCCCCAAGCTGTCACTAACCCCCAGTTTTAATGTAAGTATCGCTGGTGTCATTCTTCGTGGTCAAAGTGATACTTACTGCATTTCCAAGCCATGTTGACCCGGAACCTTTAAATAGCAAAAGTGACCTTTTGACTAGGAAAGTGTCAGACCAAATAAAGCCCGGATTCCGACTTACATCAGACACAAGACTTTTGTAAAGGCCTGCCATGTAAATTGTTTTTGAGACGCCCACAAAAGCAAGAAGCACCGTAGGAAAATGTAAATGTAGTGGTTCGTTTTGTTATTCGGCGCAGCGCGACCAGCGTTGGCACGACGCACAGGCGCGCGCAGTTGCTATGGCATCGGATCTGCGCGCGACATGGCATATAGCTGCAAATTCAAAACAATTCAAAACATGATTTAGCAACTTTTGATTTGAAATTGAGACCCTAGAATGCTGTTTTTCTCGGAATATACTTCTGAGCTGAAACTTCATCAGGTTAGTTGTTCAGCACCCTTCTGGATTCTATATCTATGGTTTATGCATCCTGGTGTGCGCGTTCGGCGTTGCGCGCAGCGCGTATTGTGCCAAAGAGCCAGCGCTACAGAGTTCGGTTGAACCCATTGACAAGACGACGATCAATGGGCTCTGTGGTTCAACCATAGATTCAACCTTTTCGAGATGGGGTGGTTTGGAAAACAGAAACACATTTCCACCTCTTTGTATTGCAATAAAAGATCAAGTAGCCTAGGCCTATATCAATTGACAAGAATCGATATGTCAGTTATATAAAACAAAATTAAAATATTGAGAGACTTTAAATTGTGAAATGCGAGGAATATAATCACTTGGTAAAGTACATGATTACCTTGCGATAATATTCCTCCCATTTCACTCTGAGCCACTAAATATGTGTTTAATATTGGTCGGATGTTACTGGTGTTTTTCGCAAAGTTGTTTTTTGTCCATGTAACAATACAAACAACGCATTGTAAGGGTTGTTTTTGTGAATTCCAGTGTTGCATATAGCGCACTTTGACCGTTGAATATCAAACTCCCACGTATACAAAATAAATAGAAATTATTATATAACCGACATACAGATCCTTGTCATTTGATTGGTGGAACTCACATCACGTGACATTCGTTATTGCTCCCATTCACGCCGCGGCTCAAAAAGTACTATCCGCCCACGGGGAATGGGAAATAATATTCAGCAGTTAGGATCATGACGCGGTATTTGTGTGCAAATACATGCTGGTGTGTGCGTTCAGCGTTGCGCGTAGCGCGTATTGTTCTAAAGAGCCAGCGCTACATCGTTGGGTTCAAACATTTCGTGAAGGGGTCGGTAAAATCTGGACTTTTCCAATTCACTCGGCTTCGCCTCGTGAAATGGAAAAGTCCAGATTTTACCTTGCGATAATATTCCTCCCATTCCACGCTGAGCCACTCAATATTTGTATACCATTCAATCAGGGGATGGTGTAATTTTAGACCCAATATCACGATTTCTGTATTGACACAAGCACGTATTCGATAAAACCATTAGCAGGAAGTCGTCTCAATGTTTGATGAGAATTCTCATTTCTTAATTGTCTCAGCAGCATTCGCTATATACAGGGAGGTGCAAACAGAACAAAACCCACTCTTGACAGCATTTTTCACCTACTTCTTAAGCTACTTATAGAAATTCAAATTTGTGGTATTAAAATATTGAACTTTATACATAAGTGACACAAAAAAGTATTGCAAAAATGCATATTTTGTCTCTGAGATAGGTATGGCATATACTTTAAAAATATCATGTGTCAAACCCTTTTGTCCACAGATGGCTTATTCGATCCGGTTGACTAATGAGCTCCGGAGCTTGATTTACATAGACTTACACGTGGACAACAGTGATTTTGGCGACTTATATTCAAATTAGCATAATAAGACTATCCTTGCGATTTTTTTCAATTTGTTTTCACCCACGTATGGTTAAAGAGCTATACTTTCCTACATTATAAAAACAGTAAGTTAAAATTCCTGTCAAAAGTTGGTTTCCTTCCCAGTGCACCCTGTCGGTCTTGTGAGACGTAAAGCCCAAATTCCCAAATTGCATTGTCAAACTTAAAGAATTAAAAACAGGGCTCTTCCATACTTTGTCTGCATTCCTATAACAATGGGTGACTTTTTTATTTAACTTGGATTTACCGTTTTAATAAAGTCTACATTTTTCAGTGAATAAAGTCCCTTATCTTCTGATCTACATAATTTTGAGCATAATCACTTTCATTAGTATCAACTACGATACTTTCCAACTTTTGTAAAATTAGTTTTACAACAATGATATAATCAGTCTACAGGCATAACCAATAACTCGACTTCATAAAAAGCTTCACAATTTTTTGATCAATTTAAATTTGCTTAAAGTTTAGTGAAGGGTTATAGACAACCTACGGAAGATCCTCTGAAGAACTCAAAGAAAATTTGAGAGAAACTTCTATAAACATATTGTTTGGAGTTCTCAATATATAAACCAATTTTATATAATACGAAGAGTGAGAGACCCATGCGTAAATGTTTTTCTTTAGTCAAATGTTTGTTTTGTGAAAACAAAATTCTCGAGAAATCCGTGGACCGATGTGGCAGTGTTTTACATTATTTACATGCGACGCCCGTAATGTTATAGTTCTTTATCTCTTTTTCAAATGCGATTCCTCGGTACCAGATACAAATATCTTTCAGCATTTGCTGGTTTGTGCTTATAATATAAGATTAGCTTCATCCATTTTCTGCGATAGGGATAAACAAGAGCTAAACCTTTAACTTCACACGAACGTGTATCGCCATGATGCCACATCGTCAGTGCACTTACAAGGATACATGACATTGTTTAAAGTTCGCTGGAGTTCACTGATTGTCCTTACGTAGCATATAATTTTCGACATGAACTCAATACTATTTACATTTTATGATATTATATTTCGAGAGTTCGCTGACAGGCTCGCTAACTAAATTTCCACTCATTCATTCATTCATTCATTCATTTGATCATTAACTGTTGTGATGACATGATGAGTTGGGCTCATCTGTCCCCCTGTCAAGCATGGTGTTTGAAAGAGAAGATCCACTCAGACCAGTTTCCAACTCGATGGATGTTTTCAGGGTCATGTTGGGACGACCTCTACGACAGGGGGCATCAAGTTTCCAGAGAATTCCCACTCAGTGAGTTATATTAATACACAATCGACATAAACAGTTAGAGCGTATAAGATGATAACCAATGTTACTCAAACTTACAACTTGAAATTACTAAAATTGATCATTAGAGTCTACATCAGTTATTAGAACACGCAATAGGTTATGAACATTCCAATCATCGTATGACTACAATTTTATGATACAATTTAAAATTCACTTTTTATATTGTATGTTTTCATTTCACATCTAAAAATATCTTCCGTCACCTTTCAGAATAGTTTCTAAATATATATTAAGTCCAGATACCTAACAAATACCTTTGATAACTGATATGCTAAAAAAGGCTAAGGAAAGGGTAATCATTTCATAATCGCATAAATAATTCAATTACATATCCTGAACGGAATAATTATGAAATATACATTGTTATCATTCATTTAACAATAAATTTGTTGACTGCTGTGATGTGGGATATGACGTTTTTGACATCCGAGGTGCACAAAGCGTTATGCGCCCGAGGGGGTTAGAAATGCCATAGCCCACATCACCATGTGGCAACGAGTCGAAAAGATAAAGGCTTGTAACTAACGTCTTACTATGCACGAAATAAATGACGTCACTGCGATGTAACCTTTGATAACTGCAGGCTTTCTTGCAGCACTCAGTCGCGAGCGTCCGGGCAATCCCTACACGCGTGCGCAAGGCGCGTAATTAAAAGCAACGCAGTGTATAATGAACTTTATTTATAATGGAACGCAGTATACATGGAATAGTTTATATTCAACGCGTATACGAAATAAACGTTTATTATTAACACGTGGCTGTTCTAAACCAACGAAATTACAGTAGGCTATGCAAGCACGCCATAATTCGCCCTTTGCATTTTTCGTTATGCACTTTCGGTTCAAATGGTTCCAATACTGCTTTACATGAGGTGGGCGTGGTTTAAACTGAAGTGACGTCACACTTACGAACCAGATTGTTGATTTGTGAATATTTTATCGTTCTTCGTCCAGCTTCCACGCAGCGAATTTAACGTTGGTTGGTGTAAGGTAAGATCCATCCGATGCGGGAGTCAAAATCATATCTGTTGAAATAGAAAGAACGACATTTACTCTTCATGGGAAACATGTAGCATTTACACATATTTTGTAATGAAGCTAGTGAGAGATATAGATGATATATGTAAACATACGTGTGGTGATGTGAGTCGTTGTCTTGGTCTGTATCTTCAGTGTCGCCATCTGTTGTCCCTGAGGCTCGCCCGATGAGCAGGTAGTGGACACATCGACACGGTTCCGTTTGCCCCAACCACCTTTCTGTTTATTCACATAAAGGCAGTAGCGGTCATGTAAGGACTTCAGTTCAACTACTGAGTAACATGACTGCAATTAGCCACTACTCAATTGATCGCATTGATCTTTAAGGAGGAGTCAAGTTGGCGCAGTCTTTCCACTGCTAGGGCCTAGGTCCGACTACTGTTCTGGTCCAGAGTGTATGTGATTTCAATCCCTACCTGATTTCGTGGGTTTTACTCCCACCTCTAAAACTAATTTCTTCTCATTGTCTTCTGTAAAGGTTTCTTCAAGCTTGCTAGCCATAGTGCCTATGGCAATTTTGAGGAATCCTTGGTTTCATTACAAGAAATAGACAAAATTAATTAATCTTAAATTCAAATGAAGATTGGTAGGTGGATATCATGACGAACTGTTGAACTCAGAAATATAGAAATCAGGGTGTACGAGAGACATACCAAAGGATAGCCGTAGTTCTCAGCAGTCGAAGCTTTCGAGATTGCGTCTCCACGAGTGAGGGCGCGCTTTTCCCTGCTTCGCTGGATTGCACTTCGAACCTGCAGTGCAAAACGAACACATTTGACGTCAAAGAATCGCACATGTATTTTGTCACTAATAACATATTTTGTAACATCCGTGCTACCTATTGATTGAGACATTTTTGTAATTTATAACAAGGGTTCCAGTCGGCCCCTGCACAATTCTATTGAAATTAGTTTAATTTGATTGTAATCTTACCTCACTGTTAAAGGCGCAGTAGATCAGGAAAATGAACACTCCCTGCGTTAACGAAAGAAGTGATTAACAATAAAGTACACTGTTGTTGTACTTACTTGCAAATTGAACAGAAAATTCAATCTAGTGCATCGTTGATTTTAATCAACAATCAATCATTAATTAAAATTAAATTAACATTGGCGTGATCAAAACAGAACAACTTCAGATATAGTGATAAGGAATGTCACTGTACCTAGTGTTTATTTCTTTGTATATTATACATCATGCGATCCATTTAATTAGCAAAGTTTGTATTAAAATCACAAGCATGCAATCAAGTGTTTTTACCTGAAGGGCATTGAAGATGACGAAGAGATATTGAAAGACGAGTGTGTTGGGATCCATTGACAGGACACCAAACACCCACGTCAAGCCAAGAATCGGTAGCAGAAACAACGAACCCTTCAACCCAGCTCTGTAACGGTAAGAAACAGGATTACTAATTACAAAAATTTGCTTAGCACAAAAAAGTCTGGCTTATAAAAGCAGGTTACCAGCCAAAACTCCATGTGATTTTTTATGCTAAGCAAACAACAGCTGAATACTAGTCCCTAGCAATATACATCACGTGGAGTTTTGGTTGGTAACCTGATTTTATAAGCCAGACTTTTTTGTGCTAAGCAAATTTGTGTGCTAAGCAGCGCCGTGAAATTGGCCCCTGATGTCGTTGAGCTGCCGAATAATTGGCGTAATAACAACGCACAGCGTTACCGCCCCCTCCCGGACAGACACACCTGCCGCTTCATATCAAAATATTTCCAAGGAGGAATGCTTCAATACAGGTATATTTTTTTCTTTTTCTCTTTACACAACAATTCCATTTCCAAACACCAGTCTGCTGACCTTCATTAGCTTATAAACATTTGTTTGTTTGGGATACATTTTTAGTTGAGGGTTCACGTGCTCTTTGGGTGTGGCGCCCTACTGAATCGGTCATTTTGTTCACATTACAGCAGTTGTTTTTGTTAACATTACAGCAGTTGTGAACTTTCCAATGAGACATTGAACGAATTGCAACGAACACATCAATCCACCCTAAGTTATCATTGTTTTATAATTCAGCTTTCAAAGTAGGAGCGGAATGCTCCTAATCCAGCTTAGACTTGACTCAAGTTGGACTCAAGTCGATATCCACAACACACAATGTAATCAGAACCCATCCATGAACTACTTCATCAACGTCGATCCCAAAGTGCAACAAGTGCCATATTAACATGCGTATCACCTCAGTGTCTGTACGTGCATACTGCACAGACCAAGCGCATCAACCGACTAGGACCAAGTCTAAATTCAGCTCGAGCGTGAACCGAGCGCAACATCCCAAACTCCCATTTCTAATGAATCATTAATTGCCTCTTAATTCGGGCGATTCACAATGCAGTGCGCCACCAAGAGTTTGCCACGGAGAGTTCAATTTTCCCAGTGCATTGTGGGAGATGGGCGACAAATTCGCAGCGCGGGACATTTGAAATTGTTAGTTTTTCCAGCCAGAAAGTTTGTAAAGGTATGATTCGAATATAATGTTTGCCCTTTTCTTTTCTTTTTATCAATATGGAGTTTTTTGTAAGGCGGCAGAACGCTATGCCCCAATCTATGACAAATTAGCTCAAGTTTTCTACCGACACTCATTCAAATGGGCCACGTTTTGTCAACTGTAAACTTGAAAAATGAACTCTCCATGGCAAACTCTTGGTGGCACACTGCATTGTGAATCGCCCGAATTAAGAGGCAATTAATAAATTATTTGGTTAAGGGCGTCATATTCTTCTAACGTTCTTTCGAATACAAAATAAAGTAGAAAAGTTACGGGGATATATCCTTTAACAGGCCTTTTCCAAGTAAATTGTCCACGCTTCGGACATTCGGATATTAAATTACTCTTGCCGCCATTACTTCAAGCCAACCGCGCGAGACAAATCATGTTACTCGATAAAAACAGTCATCAGAGGATCTGTGGATTACTTACTTGACGTGATCATACTCCTTATCTTTATTGGCAGCAGCTGACGTCACGATAATTCGTACAACCATCACAAGAACAATCACATTCACCTGTTGATGTAAAAACAAAGCGGCATCTGAATGTATATCGCACAAGTACGCATATCTAAATGAATTTAAACAAAACCATGGTCAAAACGTAGTTTGGGTAAACCCAAGAACTACATTCTTAAAGTGTAGAGATCTTATTATGAGAAAGGGAACTTTTTAAGACCAGACGGCGAAGTTCTCAGTCACTTAGGCCATCAGCTTGGGGGTCTGGTCGGTATCAAATCAGGGCATAAATGATTATAGTGCGCATGCGCAAGGTATACCGCCCCTAGAGTATAACAAGCATTTGATGGACATTTTGAAAAAAAAGGGTGACAACACCCAAAGCTGCAACCGCTGCAATGCTATCACATATTTTCCAACTCTGGAGGTGTATACCTTGCCAAAAAACGCTATGACGATTATTCCCCTCATGTGATACCGGTTGCCAAAATTTTGGACCGAGGCTGATGGCCTAACTATCCTTAACTGCAACAAAGGAGTGTTCGAGATTAAGTCTATTTGTAAACGTCATTAATATTAAAACAGTCCCATTCCTACCATGATGATAGCCAATGCTGGTCCAACGAATGCCCAGATCACGTTGCTCTCCATAGACAACCAACAACTGAAACAGAAAATTACAGCATAATATCAACATAAGCGATATTTACCATTGATCAAATTAAAGTGAGGCGAGGGCAAACACAAACACAAAGGAATACCTGTCGTAATTGACATAATCGTCCCACCGTGATGCCGCCGAAATGATGACAACCACGCTAGGTGTCCCTAAAAAGAAATAAGAAAAAAAAAGTCACTCATCGATGTCAATTAACCATCCACAAAAAAATGTGCAAAGTGGTCCCCTCCGCAAATAAAGCGAAGAACCTGAATTGACTTTTCAGTTAGTGGCCACGACCGTAGCCTTCGACATTATCCGAAATTCGTTTAACGGTATACACTTAAAATGAAGAGAAGATACTAATTAATATTTTAAAGGGAAGATACAACTTTTGCAAACATCAAAATACGAAATGATCAAATTATCCCGAAATACCTTACTGAATTATTAGAAAATGACAGTCTAAAACATCCTGTAAAATTGTGGCTCCTGGTGTGCTGACACTTTCAAGGAAAAGTGTATTTTTCTAACGCTGGTCGGCCGACCAGCGTTGGAGAAAACTGGCTTTTTTCAAAAACTGCTCCTAATTGTTCATATTAGTTATTCTGCATTTTCTTTGCAATTGATTACACACCTGTGAATGGGTACAAGCCTGCTAGACTGATTCTTTGACCTAACACTTCCTCAAAGTCTATACATTGCTGCGTTTCATCTTAAGTAGGGGCGGGGAACAAGACTACAAGAACATGATTGGATTTCTTGGTTTTTCCAGCATCTACAAGCCCAAAACGTGAAACATGTCAGTTTAACAATATTTGCTATAACATACTAATCGCCAAATCCGTTTATTTCTGAAAATTGCAGCAAAAGCAAATGTTGTACATTCCCTTTAAGTTGTAATTTCATAAGGAACAACGGATGTCAGAGAATGTCCTTACCCCATCCGATGACCATGTAAGTCTTCTTTTTGTCCATACCGTTGGAGAACACTCGCACGATTTGGAAGTAGAGGTGAGCGCCCTCAACGAGCATCCAGCAAAACACAGCCAGGAAGAAATAGTGCATCAGGATAGCGACGATACGACAGACAACCTGGATAAAAAGAGAATATCTTGTAAATTATCTGTAAAAAAATGTGTGTTTTTTTCTAACTGATAACTGGTAAAAATTATTGATGGTAAGTGTCATGTGTGATTAATCGGTTTTCAAAATAATGTAATTATTTGTATATGTTATTTTATTGGGATATGATCTGGTGATGGTTGTCCTCCCCTATAATCTGCTTGTGAATCACATTGTGCAGTTTCCACACAACTGCACAAACAGTCGTGAATTTCTATACGCCCGAGGAAAATGCTTTGTGTTTCCCTTACAAATCCCGTTGTTCTTGTAATATGTATAACACTCTCCCAAAGACTAAACACATAACCATACGATCGAGGACCGTTTGCAACAAAAGACCCAACGTTCGAGGTCTGAAAGGATATTTCCTCTATCGTAAAGCCATACATGTACACTGTCAAAAACTGTGTTTAGAATTTAAACACATTTTAAACACTTAATTGTGGCCATTGTCTTCACATGTTTGAATCTAATGAAGTCAATTGACAGGCTAGCTGCACATAAGTATTTGTCATACCTCTGTCATCATCTGTCTCAGATAAACGAACATGAGAATATATATTTGACATTTTTATAAGTATTTATCATTGACACTATCAGGCTTTCACACTGTGAACAAATCCTAAACTTTAGACTAAACATGTGAACAAAGTGGTTAGAAAAAGTGTTTAAACTCTAAGCACTATTTGTTCCTTTTACGCTTTTGCCTAAACTGTCATTATGTTTTCGTCATGGTTCGAAACAAAATGAAAAGGGAAACATATCATTACTACTTACCTGTTGTTTCGCAGCCATGCCAGAGACAAGCAGGAGAAAGTGCGCCACTATGAGTGCAACGGATAGGTTCATGTGGATGGTAACACGCTCAGATTTCAACAAAGATCTAAATGAACAGAAACACAACATGCACGACTTCAATTCAAACTCTCCGGCGGTTAAATGAGATACAATTCAACAATGGTATCCCAAACATCAAACATCAGTAATAAAAATTATTATTATTAGCGATAATTGAGTATTAGGGAGACATTCGCATAGACGTGTGCACACATTTTTTTCAAACTTCAATGACCTCTAACCCCAATCTTACCTTATCCTACCCCACGAATTTCGGTATTTTTTCTACTTGGACCACGAGCAATAGCCTATTTGCAACGATACCATTTTTGCCTCTAAGTAGGGGCACATGTCTCCAAAAGGTATAACTTATGACGCTAAAGAGTATCCCAAAGGTTATACTTGTTAATATAATAATAACTCTTAATGCTATAATAGGGCGACTGTCCCATAGACTTGTGAACAAACCTAAACTGTCACCTAACCCAAGTTTACCTTATCCTTTCTCCACAAAATTCGGTATTTATAATAATTGGACCACGAGGAATCGATCTAGATGGGTCGCGACAATAACATTCATTGTTCTAAGGGTAGTCTGACAATAGGGCGACACAAATTTGTCACCCCAAAAGGGCGTGTCAACCTAATCCAGACGAGACTAGCAAAATCTGTCGCTCGTACACAGCATTCAGTAATATAAACATCACTCATGACAATCATGCAATGTGCCAGCATACCCGAAGATGACCAGATCAACAAGTTACCTCAGAGCCATGAACACAGACAGAGTAGTCATGAGACCCATGATGGACAGACCACACAGGAGATACGTCAGGACCTCAAGAGCCTTCTCGTCTGCTTCAGAAATCTGCAAATGAGTGAAAGGGAACCCTGTAACGCAACTATCACTGTATATTAAAAGATATGTGCACCGTTTAAAGTTGTGCTATAATAATTACCTCAAAATCTTGAAGTTGCATGAGTACTGCAAAACTTGTTGTGTGGTTGCACTTGCAGCTGATGGACGATGACGTATCTTTGTTTTTGTCCACGTAACAACCAACGGTACTCCATTCTCCTGACCTGAAGGGTGCAAACCACCAAAAAAACTGAATGTAAACTTCTGCACTGCGCTAAATATTTTGTGATCTAAAAGGTTATTCTGAATAAGAGGTCCTTGTCGCATATATACTTAGGACAGATTGTAGAAATATTACTGGTCATCAAGCATGTGTCACTAGCACTGGAGATCAAGCACTGGTGGCTTCCAACACTGGGGATTCCGTACACACAAAAACCCAATGGTGGGCCTATTTCGCATAGAGATGAGGGCTACATTTAGACCTGGGCTGATAGATTGGCAACCGTTTTAGGATTTTTTGGAGGGGGGGGGGTAACCAATATTGAGCTATATCTGGTAAAATTTAAAAGAAAATTGTCCTAGAGGTCGTTATCTTTCATTTCCATTGGAATTCTGTCCGATTTGGTGTTGTTTTCTACGAGCGCGTATTTGGTGGAGTGGAACCTGTCGTATAAAAACAGTTTGCATCTACACTGCAAAAACTGTAGTGTTAATTTAGCACCATTCGGTATCTATATAGGACAACACCAGTAAAATTTGACACCAGATGGTCCTATTTAGATACCAATGGTGTAAATTTATTACTCCGGTTTTTGCAGTGTACTGTCTGCATTTCCAAAGTGGAACAATAACACAATCACAATGAATTTCATTTGTTTTACCATCAAAGCTAGCATAAAGCACCATTGCATGTTCTGTATGATGCTCTCCTGTACTGTAATTTTATGTCACTTTTTTATAAGGTATTGAAGACTGTTAACCTACCGTTTACTTTCATCCAGGAATGCGCACACGGGTTCCTCATTTGGTTTTCGTTCCTACAAATGAAGCGAACTCTTAAATAATTTTCTTTTACAATTGAAATAAAATTAAGTCTTTTTTATTAGCTTCTGTGTGATATAAAATGGTATGCTGTACTTTGGAAAAGTAAGAAACGATCACTGTTTAATGAAACTGAAAGTAAAAATTTACCTGAAGAAGTTTCAGTTGTAATGTGACTGGAACGGATACGATCTGACCAGAAACTTGCAGTGAATGAACGATGACGTGGCTAGCAGGTTGTCTCCTCGACAATCTGTATAGAAAGAACGACAATGAACAGGGCTACCGATCAGACAACAGTTTGGCAATTTAAAAAAAAAATTGAGACTATGGAATTCCATAAATTGTTTTTCCATGTTTTGACGCGTACCTTTCGTGAATGAGGTTCCCTTTCCTTGTTAACAAAGTTGTGAAAGAGAGATTGTCGTTTCCTGCAAAATGAAAACAAATTAATGCATGTTGAAGGTAGCCAACAAACTGAAAGGAATTTTAAATAAAATCTTGCAGTCGCTATAAAAATTTTCCCAATTTTATAAATTAGTTTGGCCCAAAGATTCGTTTATCGCGCCATTTTCGATTTTCACCGTGAAAAATACATCTTCTTTTTTTAATGTTTTATTAGAGTAATATTGGAGTTTATTCACTTTTCAATGAGACACACAACAAAAACAAATCGAAAGCAACACCCACCGACGTTTAGTGTTTGATTTATACCTTTCTAATTACTGGCTCTCAGACAATGATTTGGCTCTCGCAGGGCGGGTTTATTTGTGCGCAAATGAAAGCCCCTTTTTAGAGGCTTGCAGACGCCCAAAATAGAAATAAAGTAGATATTTCTTTAATTAAAACAAAACAAAATTCCAATAGAAGAACAAAAATCCCTTTTGTTTTAAGAGCACGGGGTATGCATGTTAAACCTTAAGATTCGCCCCAACTTTTTCCGCGATACCAGTGCCAAAAAAAATGTCCCGATCTGAGCTTTCCTGACTGTTTAGCCTCGAGTCTTGCGCATCTTCATTGATACCAAAAACATACAATTCTGTCCATGGGCTACCGCGCAGCAAATTTGTTTAGTCGCTATGCGTCGTTAAAACTGAATTTCCCCATATTGTGTACACAAAGCAGAATTACCATTGGTGCATAAAAAAATTGAATAATGAATTATCAGATAATTCCAAAACCCCTTAATCTATAGTCGTGAAATTTCTTCGGTATGTTTAAAGTGTTCTATGCATGGACCAAGTTTCATAACCTTTCGTCACTCGATGGCCGAGAACTGAAGGGGGGGGCGGAATCCCCCCCCCCCCCCCCACCAGCTGTGAGATGGTCAAACAATCCGGCTTAAGTTAATATAACTTGACAAAACTTACCTTGCAACATCAAGTTGTCAATTGTTTGTTTTTCCAGAGTTATTGACGTACTTGAAGACTCGTCATCAGACGACCGTGACTTGAAGCTGTATTCACTTATATTCGTGGACTTCAGCACTTCGTACTCTATTTGTCAATCAATAAAATGGATGCTATATTAATGTGGAGTGTTTATTTCACAAATTTGGTCAACAGAGGGCGCTCGCCTACTCGCCCTTAAATTGCCAAGACTAGCCTAGCTGTATTATGTGCACTAATCTAAAAATAGAACGTGCGTCCATGCAGCGGATGGATCTGTCTGTAAAGACCGGCAATCGGTTTTGTGTAACGATAAATAGACTGCACATGCCTAGAAACTAGATTGGGAGGTATTTGATATATTTGATATTCATGTTTACTCTAAAGAAGGAAAGGATTAGGTCCTCATCAGTATTGTAAAACACATGTGCTAGTGTGTGTATAAAAATACTCGCCCAAGCGAGACCCAAAATCAACCCCCAAACGCTATATACCGCGCGAACTACATTAATGTTACTTCACTCATAAAGACCTGACAAAAATCACAAAACACAAGTACACTTGTCAGTAACAAAATAATAGAGGATATGCAAATAATGGAGTTGTCCTACCTAGATTGTTAGCTTTCCGGACGTGTTGATACTCTGAGGGCGCCTTCCTCGCCAGGTCCTCCAGCAGATTCTGTGAAGATTGGACTAAGTTGGTGGCAAAGTCCGGTACCTATTAAACAACGAACGAAATGAACTATTGGTAAATTTGTTTGAGAACATCTGTTTTGATTATTCCTGCTAGAGTTTCTGACTGCGCTGACCTTAAATCAGAACTGTTTAGAGAGAGTTGCGACAACTATAAATTTGGACATAAATTTCACTCAAACTGATCTCGCGTACTGTGCGTATTTTCGCACACAACCACCAGTTTTTGACAGTTCAAGCTTAAACTAACCTAACCCCAGGAATTCATGACAGAATGTCTCCCGCTACAACAGAGAGGCTGCTTATTCAAATTTGGTTAGGAATTATGAAATTGCAGGCGAAATTCGTACTGATCGCCACTGCGTGTATTGGTAGGCCTATATTGACAAATGCTGCACCATTCAAATGAAATCCGTTGTCTCAATAAAACGCTCAAACCTCTTATGATAAGGCGAACAATATAAATAGAAAGGTATCGCATTGCCTACGTGCGAGAAAATTTAGTCAGGCTGTGTATGACAGCGGTATATCATGATTATGTAGCGTGTTATTGTGCCTGGCATGAGTGGTGAAATCAAGTAAATCAAGTCCCATAAAGACCAGTGATAAATCCCGATACTTCTTAAATTTCTTCTTAAAATACCCAGAACTCTCACAGGTGTTCAGGCTGCACAGAAAAAAATGATGATCAACATATTTTTTTTGGTGGGTTGACCGATGACTTTTTGGAGAAATTCTCACCTAGAGAAGACCACCCCTAAAACGAATTATATTTCTCAAACTGGAAAGTAACCATTTTGAAAAAGGATCCCTCCACAACATGGCTAAATAGCGCCACTTTCAGACCCAATTGCATCTGAAATGCTCAGAATTGAAAGCTCCAAGTCCAGGCCAGAAGTGCAGTGCCATAATATCTTTAAGTACCCAATTCCATGACTCTCAGAACTCGCTGATATAAATAATTTGAATGTATAACCATTATTCATGAGCTCGGCGGACGTATGTTAGGCATATTTTCTTGGTTGCACCCTGAGCGAGTGGCGGGGCAGTTTGTATTTCCGTCCGTGTTTCACGGTGGGCCATGCCAACGTCGTACGGCCACTTGTGAACGTACGTCGTGGCGCAACATTAACCAAAAAGAAGCCTGACTTTGCTCCCCCCCCCCCCTCAAATAAACCACAAAGAAATCTTATATATGCATAAACACTTGTATATATGAAGAATAATAAGGTTCGGTGAAGAAAATCGACTGGAGCGGGTTCAGGGACCGGCGACTTCCGTATTGTTGTTCGGTTGTTCCATTCAGTGCAGTAATTACTGAACTTTTGAAAATGAAGTGAACGAGATTTTATGTTACTCACCGCTTGTGCTGTATCCCATGTTTCCACAAAGCGGTCATCTAACAAGTTATCGACATTGTCCACGTAGGTCTAAAATTGAAGAATCAAAAGGATTTGTTCAGGACAGAGCATTATAGTTCACACCGTTGTGTACAACTCAGGTATAATAAATGTTGTAATGAAATCAAAATGATGACATTGCTGATTAAAAGTGACTGGTGATGAGTTTCTTTTTGTTATATCCGATGTTGTTTAACGTGCCGCAAGTCTTACATGACTGTGAATTAATGTCCCTTATTTGACTTAATATCGATCATGTGCAGTTGGATAAGGGTAACAAGCATAAACTATATGTAAAATTGCAGTGATGCTGAACTTGAGTCGCTTCCCTGTTCCTTTGGAGTTGCATTGTAAGAACTTACATCGGCGTAGTCTGTGACATTTGCGACTCCAGCCGGTATGACGTCATGGTCAGCTATCCAAGTCATCAACGCCAGCAGATCGTGCAGTGGCAATTGTTCTTCAGAGGTTCGATTCTTGATGTCCTCTACTGTCGTTGACTCCGGTAAACAATCAAACTGACCACACACAAGGTTACAATCAAATCAAAGAGAAGAAAGCGCTTGTTAAAAAAAAACCCGACATTACTAATTAATTATTGCTCATGTTTCGTAAATTCAACCAAGTTGCCTCAATTAATAGAATTTAGAGATATAGGCCTACGCACTTAAATTGGCTTGTCGTCTCAAGGTATGCTATTTTCATTTCAGTGAAAAAAATCCACGTTGAAATTGGATTGGTAAGATAACTTTGATTAAAGGGAATGTACGACATTTGCTTTTGCTGCAATTTTCAGAAATAAATGGATTTGGAGGATTAGTATGTTATAGCAAATATTGTTAAACTGACTTGTTTCACGTTTTGGGTTTGTTTATGCTGAAAAAAAAACCCAAGAAAACTAATCAATTTCTTGCAGTCTGGTTCCCCGACCCCACTTAAGATGAAACTAACGTAACGACTTTGGGGAATTGTAAGGTCAAAGAATCACTCTAGCAGGTTTGTATTCCTTCACAGGTGTGTAATCTATTGCAAAGAAAATGCGGAATAACTAAATATGAAAAAATCATAGGTCTGGAGCAGTTTTTGAGAAAAAGACAGTTTTTTCCAACGCTGGTCGGCCAACCAGCGTTGGAAAAATACAGGTTTTTCTTGAAAATGTCAGCACACCAGGAGCCAGAATTTTACAGGATGCTTTAGACTGCCAATCCCTAACAATTCAGTAAGGTATTTCGTGATAATTTTATCATTTCGTTTTTTGATGTTTGCAAATGTTGTATCTTCCCTTTAATAAAATGATTACATTTTCATCGAGAAAAAAAAACCGAACACTCCAGCCTGGTTCTAAATTTCAGTAGATACAGTGTTTAGACCAATGCAAGCACGCTGTCACGGTATATATCACGAAGGCCCCCTTCAATGGCGAAAACATTGTGCTATAGCTATTGATCCGTCATGAGGCAGTTGCCTGGTACAATGGCTGGCATTGAAGTAGCCTCCGTCAACGTACAATGATAGCGTGCCATCATGTTAAAGATGCGTTCCCGAGCTATTTAGTAGTTTCACCTCGAAAATAGAAAAAAAATCAATTGCCAGTTTCTAAGGCCAAAATAAAAAAGTCTCCGGTTTCTGGTATGCGCGCGCGTCGCCGTAGCCATGCGCGTCGGCAAAATGAAAACGTTTTTTTTTCAATGAAAGATGATGTCTCAAAACCGCCAAACTCACTGGTTTGACTGGAATCCTGCTGCTGCACAATTTTAACGTGTTTTTAGATTTGGTTATGGTCGAGAATAAGCTTTATGTGGCCTCTCTGGACTCACATATATTTGCACTAAGTTTAGTCGGGCACCATTTGCAGTCATCAGCCAGCCGACATTTGAAGCAAAAAAAATCAGGTAAAATAAAAAAAAGCCGCGTCGCCGCACCACTTTTTGAGCAAGCTCCATACCAGAAACCGGAGACTTTTTTTTTGGCCTAAACGATACTAATGTTATTCACTTTGAATGAGACATCGAACAAAAAAAAATCCACCGACGTTAAGTTTTTGAATTATTTCTTCCCAAGAATCGATTTATTGGCTGCCAGATAATAATTCGGCTCTCGCAGGGCGGGTTCATTTGTGCGCAAAATGAAAGGCCTTTTGCCAAAGGGTTGCAGACGCACCAGCTCGAAATAAATTAGTTTTTGCGTTAAACAAACACACAAATTGAAGTTACCTTATATGAGAGGAAAACAAAATCAATGTTTGTGTCAGTTAGCTTAAGCGCCTTGAAACATGACCAAGAACGCATCAACGCATCCTTAAATTTTCTGGACTTTGATTTTCGCTTTCATTTTTCAATGAGTTTCACTTAGTTGCTAATGATAAGTGTATCTGTGATTGTTGCAGAAATTAAAGGTAATAACTATACATATCAATCTTACCTCGATGTGACCCACAAAGCATCGAGAATCTGAAAGGCATGGACATAAAACACATTGAAATCACTTCAAAATAATCACTACAAATCTAGTGACTGGATGTAGTCACCGAGATACTCTGGGTACGCCATCTTGACAATCAAAGCGAGACATATAATGCGAACTAACATGGCGGCATTAAATAGTGCCACGGTGAACGGGTGACTCTCAAAGTTACAGCAAACAAACAGTCGTATAAATGGATACATTATATTTCCCCAAAACACCAATTTGTGGATGCTAGTTAGTCCAGCTCATGTCTCATTGGATACACAAGTCTATTGAATACATGTACGCCAGGTACATAAACAAAAAAAAAACATCGATTGCTACTAAGCGGAAGCAAGGCTATTAAATTCCGAACCTTTAGCTACTTTACTGGTAGCCTTTCGCCCAGGCTATCGTGGCTTAGAGCGGCGGAGTTGCGAAGACCCGAAGTGACTGGAGCAAAGATTAAGTCAGCAAGCACGAGTGGCAAAGCCACGAGGCCTTTTACAACTTGATTTTGTTGAATTATTCATAGTTTTTATGCAAATAAGAAGCGTGCTGAAGGTTAACCAATCACAACGCAGATTTTGCCTAGTCGCTTCCATTTTTAAAAGAAGGGGGAGTAAGGAAAACGTAAGAGCAAATTACTGTAAGTTCAGATGAAAAATAAGTTCATACCCTCAAATAATTTCTTGAAATACCCTTATAAGTAAAGTTAAAATAAGATAATGTAAGAACAATTACGTGGTCACGATCTCGTGGAAAACTAGACTCGCATTTTTTGTTTTTAAATTGTGTGCAAGCATCCGGGCGCGTCGACGCGTCCAGGTAGTAGCCACGCACGCACGAAAAGGCTGATGATTGGTTGGAATTTTGCTACCCTTTTGGGGTAACAAAAATCGAGATTATAAAGAAAAACATAGGAATTTCTCGACAAGTTACAAAAGGCCCTCGTGGCTTTGCCACTCGCATGTGTGGTCTCCATCTCCAGTCGCTTCGCGTTTTCGCTGCTTTGAATGCGGGCAAGTTAAGCCACGATGGCCTTGGTGAAAGGCTACTTTACTGGCAGAAGCAAACACATATTTAAACCTACTAAAATTAAAAAAAGGGTTTGTTGTCGCTTTCGGAATAAACGTAACATTTCTTACTTTCAGCCGTAGTTGACGGTGTCAAAGATGATGTCATAGGATGAAACGATGAAGTTGGCAAATCTGCCCAAGTGTCGGTCCATTGCGGTGCAGTTGTGGGTTGCTCGGTAGAGTGGGATAAATCTGCTGTCGTTTGTTCATTGGTGGAAACTGTATCGGTTGCTGGTGCATTTGGAGACTGTGCAGTTGATTGCACATCAGTTGAATGTGCAGATGTAGTTGACTGTACATCAGTTGAAGGCGCATGAGCAGTTGACCGTGGATCAGTTGAATATACAGACGTAGTTGACTGTAGATCAGTTGAAGACGCAGGAGTAGTTGACCGTGGATCAGTTGAATACACAGATGTAGTTGACTGTAGATCAGTTGAAGACGCAGTAGTAGTTGACCGTGGATCAGTTGAAGGCACATCGGTTTTGAGAGAAGTTGCCGACTTTTGGGTTGTTGACTGAGAAATTGTTGTGGATGTCTTGGTGGTGACGGAAGCAGACGTGGTGGATTGCGGAGTCGTTTGTGCCTCAGTTGTTGACTCCACTACGGACGTGAATGCAATGACAAAATCAGAGATGTTATTTTACTGGAGATTAATCTAAATCAAAATTAGTGTGCTCAAGTAGTAATGAATAGATTTACACGTAAACTACTACGGACAATTCTTGAGTTTTCCACAAAGACTGAAACAGAATATACAGGCACGACACAACATAAAACACAACACAACACCCGAACACGCGCATCGAAAATTATTGCAGCCTGCCGCATGACGTTGCAGTTGCGCAAAATAGGGGCACACATTTTAAGTTGAAATAAAAAAAAAGATAGTGGGTTAGTAATAATGATGAGTAACAATAAGTTTAGAAAAGGTACAAAAGTGTTCTTCGTCACACCATTCTGTCTGCGTGTGTGAGTATGTCCATGCCTGTATTATTTGTTCGTCCGTCTGTCTATCTTTTCGTGTGATTGTTCTTAGTCATCTTGATGGTCCATTGTAACTCATTCCTTGTTCCGTGTTCATCTCCAGTCCCTTCGTTCACGCTGTCTCTTTTTTATCTGAAATTCTTCATGTTCCCTAAAAAACTTGAAAAGAATAAGATGTTACATACAAGAACATGTTTTTGTATAACCATACACATTCGTAAAACTGTAGTCGGATCTCAAAAAGACCCAACTCGACATTTGCAGTCAGCTTGGCGAAACTACAGGACGAGTCAAATAAAGTGGAACCCCAAAACAAAGAAATATATTTCAAATACAAAAACTATGTAGTACCAAAAGTAATTATGACTTGGAAGCCCATTTATAAACTACTTTTAAGTGAGAAAATTATTTCAATTACTCTACACGTTAAAATTGTATCACTATTTAAACGAAGTAACCCTCAAATCAGCTTCGTCCAAAAAAAAAGTATTGTGTGTTCTGACTGCTTTGGAACAACAAGGAAAATGACACAGAACAATAGGATTTACAAAATCCTTTTTTGTTTTAAAAGACGGGCCTTCAAAAGGACTTTGTTGAATACTTTTCACTTTTAAACTGAGGTTTTCTCGCTGGTAATGTTTGGAGACAATTGTAACGACAATTCTTGAAATCATTTCGTTTAAATGGTGATATACTTTGAACAGATTGAGCAATTGAAGTAATCTCTTTCATCTTAAAGTAGTTTATTAAATTGGCTCTAGTCCCAATTATTTTGGTGCTACAAATTTTGTTCAAATATGAAATACATTTCTTTGGTTTTGGGTTCCATATTTTTTTTGTACTCACCATGTACAATTCGGCCGATGTAACCATATCGCGAGTCGGGAAAATATGCAGTGAATGAAGTTACGAATCTGATCATATTATGATGGACCTGTGTATTCTATAGCGATAAGTACATTTCCAGTCAGTTTTCAGAGACTAGAAAAAAACCAGTCAATGTCTGACAATGTTGTGTTAGAGCGAAGACTACATAATTGTAAGATACCAAATGTTAAGGTAATCCGATGCAAACTTTGTAATAGCCTGCTGTTATAAAATTATTATAAAATTACGAAGAACACTGCAAAATGATTTTGGGTGAACATTACAATTGGAAAGAAAGGAACAAGAACTGCTCCATGTTACATTGAAACTACATAAAACTCACCTTTAATCTTCCATCCAACCAGTGTCGTCCAGTTTCATCGATATCGGATGAAGATTGGACCCATTTGGATGCTACCATCGTCCCGGTTAATTCTTCCGAAAATCAGTCTAGTGCTAACTCGGCTTTAGCATATGTGCGTAGTCCTTTTCAGTTCTGCAGTTAGTGTCGTGCGTTGAAGATAACAGGCTGTATTTTGCCTCCAAGGCCGCGCCCCGTAGTGTCCACATCGATGATGTCATGTGATACTTGATCTCGTCCAATCACAGACCTTCACTTTTGTCATGTGACTTTTACATGTTTTATGAAACACGGATGAAAAGCTAACGGCAACCATAGCAATGGGCTGTTTATTTCTGTCGACGTTTGTGCATAAACTATAACCATAGTAACGAGGAGTGCGTCCAGCTTGAGACCTGTGAATTTAATTAATTTGACATTCTTTCTGATCCGAGCGTTTTACAAGCAATTACGTTTGATCATTCACCAAGGTAATCACCCAACGATAACAAAGGCGCAAAGACAAGCATTTTACTTAGGATTAATTGACCCAAGGGCACTTCAGTTTAATTGAGCCTCCCCGTGTAGGTTATCACATTGTGCGGAGCTGTCGGATAATTTTCTCGGAGGTCAGGAGCCGTGGATGATTTCTTGAAATTACTACAGATCGATTTGAAGCGAGTCGTATAGTCAATATCTGTCTGGAACGGACACACGGACAGCATCCAGACATGACAAATTCACATGCTAACAATAACATTTATCATATATGTGTCTATCATAAGATCGCAAGATTCTCCGCTTCAGAAATTTGACCTGTTCTGTCAAAAGCAGACGCTTCTGGGCAGAGGTTGAAATTGAGATAGGGCCAAAAAACGCTGTGGGGGTGATTTTTTTCCATTTTCAAATTTTTGTATATTTGTAATCCTGAGCATGTCTAAAATATACTATAAAAGTTTGAAACCCTAATTTGATCTCTAATTATAGTATTTTTGATGATTTGTTAAGGTATATCAGTTAAAGAAATGTCTGTTTTGTGACGTGTGTGTCCATTTTCTCTGTTTTCTACTTTTCGACCCAATGAACTTCCAAATAGCATAACTTTGCGCAGGAATGACCGGTTTCAAAAATTAAACCACCTATTAAAAGGAAACAGAACATATTTTAACAATATGCAAAAATCTCATTTTTGACCTTATGCCCAGAAAAGTCTGATTTTGACAGAACAGGTCACAAATAAACCAGCCACGTCAAACTGTGAGATTGGCACAAACAACGAATGCTATTTTTCTTAATTTCTGTCAATACTTCACAAAGGTAATACATCAACAGATAATGGAGAGAAAACCATATTATAATTTAGCATTGAGGGCAATTTACAGTCTCGAGTACACCTGCCATCAATAAATTACTTATTGTTTGTTTTTGGTTTGCCACGCTTGTGAAATGAACAGCTCGTTATATCAAGAGAGAAACACATAGGGTAGAAATATAGATTCATCTTTCACTCTGGCTGCCAACCGTGGAATTCAGTACACGCATCAAATATTGTAGTGTTTCAATCTAATTTATTTCCAGGCAGTCTTGTTTGCACGCCGTTCTTTACCTGTCGAATTTATTGCAAATTTAATTCAGGTGATTAAATATTGACATTTTGGAGGGTCCGGTCGTGGTGTGGTATATCCATATCTAAGTGTTATTCAACGAAGCCATACGAGAGCAAAAATGTGAAGGCAACGTAATAAATTATTAAGTTGATATTTTGATGGAACTGTAAAAAAAAAAAAAAGCCGCCTGCGAAAACAACATGGTGCATGCAAATTGTATTGTGCAGCATACGGTGTTCAAACTGTTAACAAACAAAACACGATTAGTGGCAGTAACTTGTGACTTTAGTATGTTATGAACTGCGATAAACTATTCGAGGAAACATTGCTATTTGTGGCCCCATCTCAATTATAGAAAAAAATATATGGGGGATACCACATCCTAGTGTCCAATCTGTCCCCCGAAATTGCCTTCCTTACATAGTTTTCAGACTATTGTAGTTCCTTCAGTTAAAGGGAAAATACAACATTTGCAAACATCAAAAAAATAAAACTACCAAATCATTTTAAAATACCTTGCTGGACTGTTAGTGAATGACAGTGTAAAGCATCCTGTAAAATCATGGCACCTGGTATACTGTCATTTTCAAGAAAAGTGGTATTTTTGTATCAATTCAAATGCTGGTCGGCCGACCAGCGTTGGCTTTTTTTCAAATACTGGCCCCAATTGACCATCGCACTTGTTTGCAATCGATGACACACCTATGAACGGGTACAAGCCAGCTAGACTGGTTCCCTGACCTTAAATTTCCCCAATGTATGTAAACTGCTCTGTTTCTTCTTATATGGAGTCAGGGAACCAGACTACAGGAAAATGATTGTTTTTCTTGTTTTTTTATAGCATTTTCGAACCCAAAACCTCAAAAAAGTCAGTGTAACTATATTTGCTATATATTTCCAACCCCCCAATTCCATCCATTTCTGAAAATTACAGCAAAAGCAAATGATGTATATTCCCTTTAAGAACACTTCAGCAAACCTAGCATTGTTTTTAAGTAGATACTACCAAGAAAAGGCAGGAAGCAACTATAGTCCAAAAGGACTCCTGACACAGGAAATAAGACTAGGAAAGTGATGAGAGATCAAGCTTGTTGGTGAAGCTCTTGAAAGACTGTGGGTTGTAGAATGATGGGAAGCACATTGTGGAAGAGACTCCCTCGATTCGGATGTGCGGACAGTGAAGGATGTTACAACTGATAATGTAGTAACCAACGGATAATGCATCACCAACCGATAATGTCACACAAATTGACCGATACTGATTTTGTTAAATCCACTGCAATTTAGTTTTTAACTGCGATAATGGATTGAGATAAACCAATATGAATTGAAATGAAATGGAAATACTGTATCACTAACCGATAATGTAACAGAAATTGACCGACAGTGTAGTAAAAATGTACTACACTATCAGTCGATTGCTGTTACATTATCCGTCCTAACCGATAATGTAACAAATGTTGACCGATAGTGTAGTAACATTTACTACACTATCGGTCAATTTCTGTTTCATTATCGGTTAGTGATACAGTATCGGTCAATTTGTGTGACATTATCGGTTGGTGATACATTATCCGTTGGTTACTACATTATCAGTTGTAACAAAGGATGATGAGTGGGATACAGTGCGAGACCTACGGTATTGAGACTGTGAATGGTGAGCGTTAGTTCATTGTGCATCTCGCGGTGAACAAGAGAGGAACACAGGATGCAGGAAGCGTGAACGTTTTGTGGACTTGCCACATGTCCACACACGCATACGCCAGGTTTCCTCCTCTCTTTGTGGGTGAGGGTTATCTGTCGCAAAATGAAGAGGAACACTCAAGGAAATCATGATTTAAAGAGGTTGTGGAATGCTCGAAGACATTTCCGTCATTTTTTGGGTATGTGTAGCCTAAGGTGTGATGAAATAAAAACAACTATTGTTTCTGTCATGAAATGAGTACAAAAGGGTACTTTTAAGAGCTATTTTTCAGGTCCTGTTTCGACCCAAACGTGCAATTTGTGTAAAAGTCGTCGTTGCGGGCAGCAAACAAAACACAGTAAATCGTGACGTAATAAACAGGACTCGTTTATGCTACTCTGCATCGGGAGTCCTGTTTATTACGTAACGATTTACTGTGTTTTGTTTGCTGCCCGCAACGACGACTTTTACACAAATTGCACGTTCGCGTCGAAACAGGCATGACAGGACTTGAAAAACAGCTCTCAAAAGTACCTTTTGTACTCATTTCATGACAGAAACAATAGTCGTTTTTATTTAATCACACCTTAGGCTACATATAACCGAAAAATGAAGGAAATGTCTTCGAGCATTCCACAACCTCTTTAAAAAATGGGTAGAAAGAGTGTTCACAGTTCAAGTAAAATCAGTTTGTTTGTCTGATTTTTCATAAACTACACAAAGACAAAATATTGTCCACACTTGGTGTGTACAGCCCGCCGCTCACGAGAGCTATACATGCTGAGCAAAAAAAGGCATTCGAGGCCGTTTGCTCAGCACGTAGCTCAGAAAATATCCCCGTGTGCAGTGAATATTTGCTGAGTGTTCTGCCTCGCTCGGCCGTAAGGCAAATATCTCCCCTGTTTGATTTCTTCCGCCTCGCAAGGCGAAAAACTTACCGTGCTTACAAGAGCTACGTGCTGAGCTAAAAGATTAACTTGCTAATGGAAGCACAATATTCTTGTGTGTCGGTCGAGTGATTTAAAAACTTGGGACCAACGCCAGCATGCTTTAAAAAGATTTGTACTAAAAAAATATTTAAATCACGTGTACAGAGTACATGATTTCATTGGCTAGTTTATCTTTTTAGCTCAGAACGTAGCTCAGGTTGACCGCACACGGGGAATTTTTCGCCTCGCGAGGCGAAATAAATCAAAAGGGGAGATATTTGCCTCACGCCCTCGCGAAGCGGACAACTCAGCAAAAAATCACCGCAAACGGGGATATGTTGTGAGCTACGTGCTGAGCAAACGGCCTCGAATGACTTTTGCTCAGCAAGTAGCTCTCGTGTGCACCGGGCTCAACAGTGACCAAAGAAGTAACGGTAACAGACTGAAAGGAAGCAACACAGCGTCGGTGGGCTAGGGACTGGAGTAGGTTGGTGAGGATGTTATTGTTGACATGACGAATGGCACAAAACGGAAACTCTTGTAATTCTCCAGCCGATAGTTATTACAGTGAAATGCCAAACGGCCATCGCCCATTGCTATACTGTCTGCAGTTCAATTAAAGCAGGCGCCTTGTCCCAACTCAGAACAAACATTGACTTAACGGACACTTGATATTGAAAATGGTTTTCTCATAACACAGTGTTGGCTCGTTAAGAGTGCCAGCAACATTTGATACTCAGGTGACAACCATCTGGATAGTGCGTTTTTCACTCAAGTGCTGCTAAATGTTTCTGTCATTAATTCAACGTCACATTTTGTGGCCCATTCGATGATGTTTGACTTCATGAAAATGAAACAATGTTGAGTTTGACTGTTCGTCCGATCGTCCAGGAAGAGGGCGCCCTGCAACTCACCATTTGGACATAATGTCCGCGTTGGATTTATTCTTACTTTCTCTGTGGTCATTTCATTTGGAAAGCAGTCGTATTCACTAGACCATAGAAGCCGTATACGCACACAAGGGCGGATCCAGAAGACAATTTTTTGGGGGGGCCCAAAAAAATTTTGGTCCCCCCAAAGAGTGGGTCAAAAAATTACGGCGTGGGGTTCGGGGCCCGCTTAAGGGCCCCGAAAAAAATTTGGATTCTAGATGCTCTGTGGTGCCATCTGAGGCAATTTCTGACCACTTTAACCAATGTTTTTTTGAGGAAAAGATGGTGGTGTACTCATTGCCTGCCTTTATTGCGACGTCACATAACAAAAAAAAAAAATTGGTTTCGTTTTGGGGGGGGGGGCATGGCCCCCTTTGGCCCCCCCCCCCCCCCCTGGATCCGCCCTTGTACGCACATCGGATCGGAAGTCATTGATTACAGTAAATTAATCCGAAATTTTAAAAAAATCTAACGTTCAGATTGTTCAAGTGTTATATTCGCACCCTCCAAACAATTGTGTAATGTGTCGAGTCTAATTGGAGCCCCCTCAGCGTTTTGCATTCATATAGGCGCAGTAGTAATACTCTGGAAGTTCCACGAACCTTGACTATGTAACTACATATTCTTTTCCTCACCTCTCGTCTGTATTCAACTGGATGCGGATCGATCGATTGCCAGATTGGATGTCATGCATTCCACTTATTCACAGCTTACTTCATGAATGGCGCCCCCATGTGGCGTCCCGTTTGACAATTAAGCTGTATAGTCTTCAGCTGGGCTTCGCTCGTACCCCGCCCTGCAAACAGGATGCTGGGATACGCTGATGAATTCACGCTCTGATTGGATATATTTTGCATGACCTTTGACCGGCGAGTCATCACGGCACGACTCGGCAAGGATTGAAACGGCCGTTGAGACTGAGTCATCACTCTTTTATTCCCATTTATAAATGCTTTATTTTCGTTGAAATGCGTAATAATGTAGGAAAATCTGTAAAACGTATCTGTTTTGTAATTTTCAAATTCTCGTCACTTGCTCAGGCTCGGTTTCGAGTTCACGATGGGTCAGATTGCATACATTGCGATGCTCAAAATTTGTCCACATGGGTCCGCAATGAAACAGAAATCACATCCGGTATGGAATGGAATATGACCCACAAGGTGCTCTAAAGGCAGGATATTTGAAGGCATGCAAATCGTGATTGGCCGGCGTAGGCAAGTTTGGGCTGTAAACCGTGATTCTTCAATACTGTAAACCTTTGGAATTAGAGAAGCTAAAATATTAAATTTGGGGAAACTCTTTTGTACATACCTAAACATTCGCTCGTACCCCAGCGTGAATCTAATTCAAATCCGTTAGGATAAGGCAGTGAAGTACCTAGGATTGTTTTAGTGGGGTGGGGGCACAGGGGGCATCAGAATATCATGGGGGCACATATCGCAAACGTCCCATTGCAGTTTTTCCCAGTTGGGCCCCATAATGCCTCGCTATATCCATTGACATAAGAAATTGTCAACAGTAAACCTTTGGATAACTGAACAATACAACTTACAAAAACCCTTTTTGGTTGGGGAAGGGAAAGGGGCATTATCAGTATTTTGGTGGGGGCACCGGGGGGGGGGGGGGGCACGGATATTGTGTGATAGGCACGTCTCCCCCCCCCCCCCCCCCCTTGGCTACCCCACTGGGATATAAGGCCAGAGATATAATTTTATCGATTGTTTTAAAGACGAGTATTAAAATGAGATTGATATGCAAATGATCCGAAATTATAGCACTAAACCAGAGTGTATAGCCCGCCGCCTGGTGGCTGAAAAGTGCCAATCTTCGATGGTCTTTGGACAATTCCCCTACACAACCACAATCTCAAACAAGGACATCACAGTTTTTCTGAATCCGGTGAAATTATCACTGACAAATTCAACTAACACTACTCAGACAATTTGCATAGACTTTTCAACACACTTCATTAACGGAAGTTACAATGAATTTGTTTACATTTTAATATTTATATACAGCAACGTCAGCTATATAGAAGCAGCATTACTTACACCACATTTAGGAAAACATGCTACTAGTGTCAAACTTTAAAACGGATATGCTTTCGCGAATAACTTTAAGAATTTACATAAATATATTTTACAGCACACACATTAACACACGTTCTGTCGTATACTTAAAGGAAATATACATCATTTGCTTTTGCTGTAATTTTCAGAAATGGATGGAATTGGGGGGGGGGGTTGGAAATATATAGCAAATATAGTTACACTGACTTTTTTGAGGTTTTGGGTTCGAAAATAACAGTATACCAGGTGCCATGATTTTACAGGATGCTTTACACTGTCTTTCACTAAAAGTCCAGCAAGGTATTTCAAATTGATTTGGTAGTTTCATTTTTTGATGTTTGCAAATGTTGTATTTTCCCTTTAAAGAGTTCAAACACGAGCTGGGTTAATGTTGATGTAATTATTCCCATTGTATGGTAAGTTGCCTCCATAAGCCAGTAATGATATTTATTGTCTATTCACCGACGATATAGAAAACGTTGTACCAAACTTAAAAGAGCCCAAATGTCAACTAAAACTTACATATAATAACTCTGTTTTCACTTGTTTCACTTGTATATTCTTTCCTGTTAAGTACCATGGGCGAGCCAATCAATTAAAGGGAATATACATCATTTGCTTTTGCTGTAATTTTCAAAAATGGATGGAATTGGGGGGTTGGAAATATATAGCAAATATAGTTACACTGACTTTTTTGAGGTTTTGGGTTCAAAAATGCTATAAAAACCAAGAAAAACAATCATTTTCCTGTAGTCTGGTTCCCTGACTCCATTTAAGAAGAAACAGAGCAGTTTACATACATTGGGGAATTGTAAGGTCAGGGAACCAGTCTAGCTGGCTTGTACCCGTTCATAGGTGTGTAATCGATTGCAAACAAGTGCGATGGTCAATTGGGGCCAGTATTTGAAAAAAAGCCAGTTTTTTCCAACACTGGTCGGCCGGTCAGCGTTGGAAATTGATACAAAAATACCGCTTTTCTTGAAAATGACAGTATACCAGGTGCCATGATTTTACAGGATGCTTTACACTGTCATTCACTAGCAGTCCAGCAAGGTTTTTAAAATGATTTGGTAGTTTTATTTTTTGATGTTTGCAAATGTTGTATTTTCCCTTTAAGTACCATGGGCGAGCCAATCAATTAAGTGGCCGCATGATGTTAATCCAACACTGCACAATTTAAGCTACAGGAGCCCCACGTTATGACAGTCTTATTACTACAAGGCTTATTTAAAGATGCGTTTCCCGTGCTAGTATTGAGTTTTGCCTCGAAAAATAGATAATCCAAGGTATTCACATTTGAATGAGGCATCGAACGACAAATCCAGCTGCGTTTAATTATTGAAATATTTCTTCCCAAAAATCGAACGGCTCCCGGACAATAATTCGACTCTCGCAGGGCGGGTTCATTTGTGCCCGAAAAAGGAAAACCTTTTTTTCAAAGGGTTGCAGATGCCCAAAATTGAAATGAAGTATTTTTACGTTAAAACGAAACATACAAATTAAAACATTCGTAAGGAGAAAAAAGTTAATTTTTTTTAGGAGCACGGAGTATTAACTTTAAGAGGAGCCCTTGTATCTTTACTTAAATAACTTTTGGTCAGTTATAAGAGAGTCTGGCAGCTTTAGCCTCGGTTACATATTATTGTAATTTCAGCCGAACAATGAACATTTTACTCCTTGTAATTCCATCGCAGTTAGTTATTGTAACAAAAGTACATTTCATTAGTTCAAATTGACAAAACAGCCAACAAGTCAAATATTCATGTTAAATCAATAGTGATTTCTGTCTGTTGAAAACAATTTCAAATGAATAAAAAAACATTTGAAAATTGTCTTGTTACTATTCTTTCCAAAACAATCTTTTAAAACTGTATGAAACATAACTTCTTTAGTATGAACAGTCATAGATTATATTTAAAACTATTTTTTGACAGCGAGGTTGCGATTCAATTGATGATTGAATTCATGATATGTGATTGTCACGAGTGAAGCACGCTGAGGGGGGGGGGGGGGGGGGGTGTAGCCTGGTTCCGGAAATATTTCAGAAGCTACGGGCCAACGAATTCGCGTTCACACTGATTGTTGGTTGGGATGACACTGACCATAACCAATGTACATGTAATTTAGTGTTTTGAGTTAAAAAAAAAATCAGATTTTTTACCCCAGTGACCCCATGATGACCTTTGACCCGAGTTTGGTCATGTGACAAAACTACTGGGCTACTGCTACTATTGACAAAGTTTGGTTGAAATCGGTCAAAATATGTAGGATGTTATAGACAATGTTGAACGTTTTTACTAGCTAACTAACAGACTAACAGAGCACTATGGTGATTTGTTGAGCTGCTATTTCGCAGCTAAAAAACAGAACATGCATAGCATACGGTAACAAAACTCTGCCCCCGTCCGAGTGCATTATCCAGGCACAAAATGGACATTGCCTACTGGACATTACGCGTTGAAGTTTGTAAATGTGAGCCTTGGTTTGATAAACTCATAACTTTAGGACTAGTTGATAGCACGCATGGGTATTTTGTTGGTTAACATAAAACAATATTATATACCCTTAAATTTCCAAGCTATCACAAAAATATCCGAGTGTCAACGAAAAGTATGCAAAACAATTTCGACATTTTCTGAAAAGGGGCAGGATCCTCACCGTTTGCGGTGATTTTATCTGCATGCAGCACACATCTTCAATGGTCATGAATATTCAGCTAGTGCGATATTTGTATATTCATAAGAAAATAACAATGACGTCACACCATTGATATCACTCAGTCATGCATGTACATTAAAGCATTTCAACGAACGGCTTTCGTCGAGCTGCCACAGTGGCCTAGTGGATAGTGAAATGAACTACAGATCGCAAGATCTGTGGTTCGAACCCATGTCCATTTTCATCTCATATTTGTGTTGGTTGGGCTAACTTTAATTGGAGGGAAAACACAACGAGGACGTAAGTGTCTACCAACCACACAGAGTGATAAATCATGTTAAGGTGCGTGATGTGATTAGTTAAAATACGATGTATGCTGCCAAAAAAAATACGCTCCCCGTTTTGGTCGCGTGTTGTGGCACCTACCTGACATAAGCTTCGTACACAAATAGTCAGTTCTTTTGGACTGGGAACCAGACTAAAAGGTTTAAAGATTTGAAAATTATACTTAGGTTTAGAGTCATTTTTGACGTGTGCATCTTAACCCACTTCATGCTAAATACGTGGCAACCATACAGGCATTGCGTAGGTTATTATTCAGTAAGTTTATATAACAAAATTATATACACAACACAATTATCACAGTTACAGAAATTTGTCAAACATTTTTCACCTCGTGGGTCTTTCCAATGATACCATTTACACAATGTCAGCCATGTCTGGTCTCTATTGTCTGCTGTTGATTTTTGTGAAGGTTTTATTCAGTACTTGTTTCATCTGTTGGATGGAACTTCGTCTCCGAGTTTGTTTGCTGCCCTCCATAGCCTTACGTCTCCGAACCTCGCGGAAGAGTTCGTGGAAAGCCTCTTCGATATTGTCATCACCCCTACACGCAGACAGCTCATAAAACGCACACGCTAACTCTTGCGACAGACGCTCGCCCTCATCGGTGGATACCGTGCGCATATGATCTAAATCACATTTGTTGGCAATAATCACCATGGAGACGTTCCTTGCCTTTTTGATTTCGTCCAAGTAGTTCTTAATTGTGATGATATCCTCGTAGCTTTTTCTGTCTGTGACGCTGTACATGAGTAGAAATCCTTCTCCCCATCTCACGTGACCTTCTCTGTTGATAGTGTCCTCCTGAAAAAAAAGAGGGAGACAAACTAAGATTCTCATAAGAAGTGTCAACATCCTGTGTCATCAATGATGATGAGGATTGGGAATAAGTTCGCGATTGTCGCTGCGTCAAGTCAAAATAATCATCTGCTACCTTATAGTAATTATTGTTTATTTTGAGTTTTAGCCATGACAGACACTGTGAATAATTTATTCAGGATTTGTGATAACACAAATGGAGGCTTTTCCCATAAATGTGTATCAGTTTTCCTTGCATCTGTACACTGCAAAAACAGTAGTGTTAATTCAACACCATTCGGTATCTATATAGGACAACACCAGTAAAATTTAACACCAGATGGTCCTATATAGATACCAACAGTGTAAATTTAACACTGCAGTTTTTGCAGTGTAGACACAGCTTATACCTGATCAATTCATTTATGTCCATCTCTTGACCAATATAAGAACAATTATAAAACTGTAAAAAAAAAACGTAGTTTCCGAGAACAAAAACATCGACAGAACAAAGTGCCTGGGTCTGACAAAAAGTGTGTTCAATCTCACTAAAAAAACATTGAAGGAAGTAAGACTTTAATAACTGAGACTTGAAATGTTAATCGTCGTAGTAACTTCAGTGATGATAGGCCTGTGTGTCTGGTATATTCAAACACGCTGTGGTTATTTCAACATGCCAAAAATTAGATGAAAAAGAGTACAGTTGTAGAGCATGTTATTTGACTCACTTCAAGCAGAGCGAGCTAGACACGAAAAACCTGTGAAATGGCACTCAGCCGAGTGGAGAATAGACAGAACAAGGTTCAATGAACAGTCCCCAAAGATTCCATCATTAACTTCGGTTGAAGAATCCTTATGTGTACCGACAGAACTACCTCGGCCCATTTGTTGACTAGCAATGCGGATGTAATTTCAATACGTGCGTTGAGTGTTCACAATACATCATTACGCTAAAATATTTGAGTATTCAGTGATAAAAAAAAGGCTTATTGACCTGAAAACACAGGATGACGCCATGAACGGACCCGGAGAATTTCTTATTGAATTTAACTGCATACTTTAGGTGATACACTTTTTCATGAGGGATTGGTGGTCCTAGTGACACGTATCAAATCAAGCCTCGCTAAGCACAATTCCCGTGGGTCAGACATTTTGTCGCGCCTCATCTTCTCTGAAGAAACCCCAGGAACTTGTAGTTCTTCAAATAACCCACTGATTGTTATACACAAAATGTTTGTTTTCACAACTCTGTTCTGCCAAAGGAAACGGGCTTAGCGTCCCTAGTGTAGGTATAAACACTGTCAAGCCCATTTAGTTAGGTCTCAGTCTGACACAAAAGGAGAAGTCAGAAACGGTCAATGCAAAACAAAGTGCTCTAGATTGCAGGTACAGAGATCCACGATTTCAAGCAAAATTCACCAGTCCCAGACAAATTTGAGGAAAGGTATTAGGCGAGTTCGATTTCAAATTATGGAACAAATAAGCTCACTTAATTGTCTACAGTCTTTCAAAATATCATGAAGCGTTGTAGTCCTTTATTCAATCGCAATGAGATTTCGACAACTGAGAAGGCACGTGTAAAAAAAAACACGATTTATCCTTATGTAAAACTTGGTAATTCGCGATGTAAAATTAACATAAAGGCCAAGACGTAACGTGTTGCTCGTATAATTGGTGTTTTACAGAAAGCGAGACAGGGGTTTTAAGCCTGTCCCCTCCTCCGCCATACGCCGAGTGACTGAATGAACCTCACTAATCTCTCATACTAAAGCGTCTTAAGACCAGCTTTATTCTAACCTAATGTAGCGGATGAAGCCCTCGGCCACGTCTTAATGACTGTCTTTACAGCTAAGAACCAGAGGGTAATGTCCTGTGTAAAGTCAGGATTAAAAAAACTGCCAACAACTCAGATGATGACCAACCTAGCGTGTCAATTTAAACACCGACTGAGCCGAAGCCTTTTCCTTTTGTAAAAAGAGACCCATCGCAGGAAACCTGGCTGGGAAATGATCCACTGAATCGTCAACAAAAATCCGGGCGGTACAGGAAAGAAAAGATTGACAAAACGACGCACTATAGAGAGCCAGGATTGACAGAAAGTATGACAGAATGCGAACAACACACAGGAAAGTAACAAAGTAAGCCTTCCGTGTAACAGCGATAAACCTCCCTGGAATACCAACCTGATGCCCAGCAGTATCCAAGATCTCCATAGATGCAGTCTCGTCGTCAATAATCGTTTGATGACGATACGTAAATTCTGCATCAACATAAAAACAAAATGCTATTAGACATACATATGCACTCTAGAGCTTACACAAAATCGAATGCATCAATTAAAGGGAATATACATCATTTGCTTTTGCTGTAATTTTCAGAAATGGGTGGAATTGGGGGGTCGGAAATATAAAGCAAATATAGTTACACTAACTTTTTGGAGGTTTTGGGTTCGAAAATGCTATAAAAACCAAGAAAAATGATCATTTTCCTGTAGTCTGGTTCCCTGACTCCATATAAGAAGAAACAGAGCAGTTTACATACATTGGGGGAATTGTAAGGTCAGGGAACCAGTCTAGCTGGCTCGTACCCGTTTATAGGTTTGTAATCGATTGCAAACAAGTGCAATGGTCAATTGGGGCCAGTATTTGATAAAAAGCCAGTTGTTTCCAACGCTGATCGGCCGATCAGCGTTGGAAATTGATACAAAAATACCACTTTTCTTGAAAATGACAGTATACCAGGTGCCATAATTTTACAGGATGCTTTAGACTGTCATTTACCAACATCCTGTTAAGGTATTTCGCAAAAACTTGATAGTTTTATTTTTCGTTGTTTGCAAATGTTGTATATTCCCTTTAACCTTTGTAGGGCGAATGTCATCAACCTGCGTCTTAATCCATCTACTGTCTACACTTTATGTTTTATGCAATCTGACGGTTTGGCATCTCGTAAGAGCGACCCAAAGTCCCCGAGTTACACACTGTGCTCATGACTATAGATGGACTTAAGACACATCCTATATGCATAGTCACTAATGGGCTTTCCGTGGCCTTAATACAGTCATTACCACTGCAGTCACTTTGCAATATAAAATTCATCATTTCTACACTTCGTTCCCTGCTCTGACGCACAGGCCTATATCGTCAGATCCCGTCCTTTTTTGTTTAAACAACAAAGGACTGGATTTTACGATACAGTGCCTACTTCAGATCGGGAAAAGAAGTTCAGAAATGATGAATTATTAGTTTGACAGAACGAATCAACTTACCCAATGTCGGGTCGTATTCCCAGATGAAACGTCGCGTTAAAAACCGCACCACAGTGGCTGAAACAACGAATAAGATTTCAATGTATGATTAAAACCAATGAAGTATGGAAAAAAACAAGCTAGAGTAATCTGAATACGCATATACAGGGTGAGTAAAAAAAGAAGAAACCCAAACGTCGTGACCATTTTTTTGTAGTGAAGTTCTGCATGTAGCACTTTCAAAATCTAAGATAATGACAGCCCAATCTATAAGCTTTCTTTTAGTATACAAGATTCACTGAAATCATTTATATTCTTTTCAAGTTTCGGAATTTTAAACACAACCACCGTTTTGAAATTCTGTCCACGGATTACCAAAAACTGTTCTTTCAGCAAAACGAAAACGATTCACATATAGATGTTTGTGAATTATTTTCGTTTTCTTCAAAACGGTGTTTGTCTAACTTGAAAAGTACACGAGTGATTGAATGTTTATTGCACTAAAAGAAAGCTTATGAATTGGGCTTTCATATCCTAGATTTTGAAAGTGCTACATGCAGAACTTCACTAAAACAAATGGTCCCGAAATCAAGTGCGGATCCAGAACACAATTTTTTGGGGGCCCCCAAAAAATTGGTCCCCCCAAAAAAGTGGGTCGAAAAAATTACGGCGTGGGGTTCGGGGCCCGCTTAAGGGCCCCGAAAAATTGTTGGATTCTAGATGCTCTGTGGTGTGATCTGAGGCAATTTCTGACCACTTTAACCAATGTTTTTTTGAGGAAAAGATGGTGGTGTACTGCCTTTATTGCGATGTCACATAAAAAAAAAAAATTGGTTTCGTTTTTTTTTGGGGGGGGGGGGGCATGGCCCCCTTTGCCCCCCCCCCCTGGATCCGCCCTTGCCCGAAATGTGGGTTTCGCTAATTGTTTTTACTCACTCTGTAGTTTCGCCAAAAGTAAAGAAACTTTGATGACTCAAATGTGCGCCTTATTTTCATATTAAAAATGAATCCAGGCAGTGCAAAGAGAGTCGGAAACGGAAGGGTATGGTAATGTAGAAAAACAACACATGCATGATGATAATTTAGCGTGTCATATTTCAGTAATAAGAACTGATTTGTTTATTACCGACAGTTTTTTTCTACAAATATAATTCCACTATGAAACCGATCTGTCGAAGATCTAATGAAATAATGTCGTATCTATATACCATGGCGATTTACGATATAAACTGTTGAAGAAGATGAGTACAGTTTTGTTTATTTGGTTGGATAAATTACACTGTTTGAGGATTGTCTTCCTACGGCAACATTTTTTCTAAGACACTTTGCTGGACGGTATATACGCGAGCGCGTATCTTACGCCAAGATAGCAACTAAGTCTCGAAGGTATACGTGCACAAACACGCGTTCCATCCTCTATGATGCGCATTCCTATAGATGTTTATTGACCTAGTGTGCTTCTTAATTCGTCACAATAGATGAAGTGATTCAAGCAGTTATTGAATTACAAAATGCTGTGTAACAAATCTAGCACTCGGTCAACGTCTAGACTGATGACTGATAAATGGCTGTTTTCTTGAGTAATAACATCTTGAGCTGTCCGTTTGTAGTAAGGTCAGCATATATAAGATTCCTCAAGCATCTTACATGTCATACACATGTCTTGCTTGTTCTATCACCTCGCGTAGCTATGCATGGCGTTCCCTTCACACACTCTGGGTCGCCTCGGTTTCTCCATCCAATGCAAAACTATTTTAATTAGAGTAAACCATCACTATGATGAACTGTCACACAATTCATATGGATGTTTCTTTGATACTACATTCATCGCAACTGAAGTTCGCTGATTGCTGAGTGATAATTCCGACATGATGTTCCATTTTGTTCTGTTCTCTTTAATCCTCTGCCCTAGTTTCACCGTTGTAAAGTAGTCCCAGTCCGCATACCAGACTCAATTCAAGTAACAAGGTTTAGTACCCAGCCAACTATGATCCAATTTCTCCGGCATAGGAGCAATAAAACTCGACAAATCGAGTCCGACATGTCAATTACCTAGATACTCCGCTCCTCCGCGTCTATATCAAACTTAAACGCCACATGGCAATTTCCTTGTGTTGTTTTTGATAACCGACGCATCAAAATACAGAACGTCTTGTCGGAAGAATTTGGAATGTGGTCATAAGCTTGCCAGAAGCGCTGGTTGTTGCATTTATAAAATGGATGAATAATAAACAGAACATCAGGTTGGGTATTTGTCTGTCAAGTTCGTAGCAGCAGGATTCCCTTGACATATAGACGGCTATCTTATAACCGTTCCAATTACAATCTAATCAAATCAGTGAAATCTAATTTTTGTCATGGTATGGTACGGTTGTCTAGTAATATTTTGGAGCATTAATCATATCCGAAAATAGGACGGTGAAATTTACTCTCCCGGTGATCAGGAACTAAACTAGTGAAATGAATCCGAGAAACTCAATATTGGGGCTCATATCATGTAGTCGGTTCACACACAAGACAATGTTTAGACAGCAAGCATAACATAGTTGCACGCACTGCCCTGTATATTCACCTGTACGAATGGTATGGCGCATGCTGTGCGAGCAGTGTACACGCGTGAAAATACGAAGCGACCACAAACTGTGAGCTGAAATCTGTCATTCACAGTGCTGTTGACCAGATCAACAGGAAATCTAGCTGCCTGGCGAGTTGACTTGCTCGCTAGTGCTAGTGTGAATATGTTTTTCTTTGCATGTCAATATTTCATCAAATAATAATAATAATAATAATGGATATTTATTAAACGCGAAATATCCACCAAAAGTGCTCAAGGCGCTAATACATAATCAAGATCAGGTACTCAAGCTTGGATCTTAATAAACACAACTTTAAATTTGTGGAAAACTCTGCTTAGAATTTTAAGTCAACAAGGGTATTGTCTGAAAATATTGTGTTTGAAAATAATCCATTATAATATTTGAAAATGACTTCTTGCAATCGAAAATAAACTCTTGAATTGGCAAGACATGAGTTTAAAGTGCAATATTTAACATGGCGCGCATAAGTGACATTTATTCAAGTTAAAGCGGTAGCTTTTGATTATTTCAAGATATCTCTAATTATTTCAAGATATCTCTATTTATTTCTAGATGTCTCTAATTATTTCAAGATATTTATTATAATAACGCATTTTGACATTTTAAGAGCCTTTGAGTGATGATTTCGAGATATCTTGAAATCCATATCAAGATGTCTCTTAATACATTTGAAGATATCTCGAAATCGTTTCCGCTTCCGTGTCACATCATCGTTTACGGCCGCCCTCGCACGATCTCTGAGAAGGTCCGCCATTTTCCCCCGAGTTCTCGCCAATCAGCCGTAACACTGATCCCGTGATTCCATTTTGACCCTGACATGACATGACACTGGCGAAAACGGAAACGATTTCATGATATCTTGAAATAGACTTCGAAATATCTTGAAATTGATTTTAAGATTTCTTGAAATGGATTTCAAGATATCTTGAAATGGTTTTCGAGATATCTTAAAATGGTTTTCGAGATATCTTGAGATGGATTTCAAGATACCTCGAAATGATTTGGAGATATCTTGAAGTCGACTTGGAGATATCTTGAAGTCGATTTGGAGATATATTCAAATGATTTGGAGATATCATTACATAATTTAGAGATATCTTTAAATGATTTCAAGATATCTCTAACTTCGCGACATCTCAAAATCGATTTAGAGATATCTCTTAATCATTCGAGATATCTTGAAATAATTAAAAGCAACCGCTTTAACTTGTCACTTATGTGCGCCATGATTTAAGTTACATAGGCCTTCAAGACATTCTATGAAATCACGAGAATTCCTGTCATTTTCACATGAATTTCAAGACTAAATTAAACTAGCTGAAAGAATTTCACTAAATATATCAACCGCAGAAAATGGTACTGATTTCAAAGTGTTTTCAGTGCCATGACGACCTCGAGTAAAACATAAATAGGAAATAATCCTTCCCATATGTCAAGCATGAAACCATGCAACTTGTACACCATTTGCCGGGAAATGCACGACATGTTTCAGGTGTTTTGAAGCAGCCAACGCCATGTACATCTCATATTTTGATAACCCACACTGACCCTTGAGGCAACATGTCCAAATATTTGGATCAATACCATTCGGGAAGCACGTCTCGTGTTTTCAGCAAATAATGTCGGCCGGTTCCGGCAATGTAAAGTCTAGAGAATCAATACATAAGTCCCTTCTGACAATCGCAACTTGGAACATAAAATGTTTCCAAACAATATGTGGTTTTATGTTCTAGTGTTTGCTGCATCATGTTCAAAGTGTGCACGGGATTGACAACTCTTAAATTTCAAGACTATAGCAAACAAAAATACGAAGCTGACTTTTTATTCAGATCGAATTGTCGTACTAGATGCAAAATCCTATATGGAGAACAGGCATTGGTTGTAAGTGAGAAATGCCTGCGCCTTAGGCCTCCCTGGATCACAATCATAAGCCAATTTCATAGAGCTGCTTAAGCACAAAATTTGCTTAAGCACAACAAAATCTTGCTTAATATAATCAGGGTACCGGCCAAAACTCCACTCGATTGTTATGCTAAGTAAACAACAGCTAAATACCAGTCACAAGCAATGTACATCGCATGGAGTTTTGGCGGGTTACGTGATTTTACTAAGCAATGTTTTTTCGTGCTTAAGTAAATTTTGTGCTTAAGCAGCTCTATGAAATTGGGCCATGATGTGTACTGTACATGGCGAGTCAAAAAGAAAAAAAAAACGAAACCCAAATGGCAGGACCAATTCCTGAATGAAGTTTTGCCTGTAGCACTTTTAAAATCTAGGATATGAAAGCCCAATCAATAAGATTTGTTTTAATACAAGAATCATTCAAATCACTCATGTACTTTTCAAGTTAGGAATTTTGAACACAAAAACCGTTTTAAAATTCTGTCCACGGATCACAAAAAAAGGTAAGTGTTCTTTCAGCGCGACGAAAACAATTCCCCTGTGTGTGATTTGATTTCGTTTTGCTAAAAGAACACTGACTTTTTTTGGTCCTGCCATTTGGGTTTCGCTTTTTGTTTACTCAACCAGTACCTACAGGAGAATTCGAGCTAAAATAACGATTAAACTGTTTCAATTTGTTAAAAGAGGCGAATGCAATGTAGGCCTGCAGCATATTTCTTTCGGATATTATCTACACGACTCACACAGACTACATACGTACGTACATGATGTAGTTCATTAAAAGCTTTAATTATGTTCACATTCCAAGGAATTGGCGGCCGATGTGATACCAATGTAGACCGTCTGAGAATGTGGAAACACTGCAAGGAGGTCATGCCGCACGCCTGACCCGCCACTTCTTATATTTGATTCCAATTGAGTTAAGATGCTAATTATTTCTGACCAGAGGACCCCCGGTGGGTGTAACTCAAGAAGCGGTATTTGCCTGTTTTCGTGGATTCTGCTACTAAGCCTAAGGCCAAGTAGTCTACTTGGTGCACTTACCAACATACCAGTTAGGCCCTACGGATCTATACCGCATCATGTATGCACACTTTCATATAGTTCCAGACCAATGACCCAATGGAAGCAATAGGCCATCAGCCTCGGTCCAAAATTTTGGTAACCGGTATCAAATGAGGGGAATAATCGTCATAGCGATTTTTGGCAAGGTATACACCTCTAGAGTTGGAAAATATGTGATAGCATTGCAGCGGTGGCAGCTTTTTAGGTGTTATCACCCTTTTTTCAAAATGTCCATCAAAATGTTTGTTACCACTCTAGGGGCGGTATACCTTGCGCATGCGCACTTTAATCATTTATGCCTTGATTTGATACTGACCAAAGCTGATGGCCTACAACAAGAATTTGTATCTGTATCCTTGCATGTATCTTTAGCATGAAATATTACCCTCAAGTCTGCGTTTTCATAAACGTATCGACGTATCGAAGTAATACAATAAGTTAATATTCCCCGGGGACCATGCATAAAGTCATCTCAGCAAGGACGTATCGCCCGATGCATTTGCATCATTGTCTCGTAGGGTACCCATATGGCATATCACCTATAGTCACACCTCTCCATTACTATCACACGGACTGCGCGCTACATAGTTATCACGAGAGGTACTGAACGTACTTGAATATTACCTGAGGCTATCATTTATTTATATCATTTAGAATATCAAACACTGGCACAGAGATTCTGAAAGTACATGTAAAAACGTAGTTCTGAAATGGGCCCTTATTAAACTCGGTGCACATAGGATTCTCATAACCGCTCACAAGATGACCTAGCGCGGTGGTGTGAGGTGATAGTAGTGAATTATTCAATAAGATTGAAATACAAAATCTAAAGGGAAAGTGTTACAACGATAAATGGCTGAAACTACATCATTGCGTGTTAGTTGTCAGATGATTTAGTTAAATTGTATTTGTGAGTTTGAGGAAAGTTGAGAATTCAGTCCAACCCTTGAACTAACCGTCCATTTACCGAGTCACGATCCTCTAGCTGTTGTCATGGTTTTATGTTAAAACTGCAGTATTCATCTTCGCCATTCCTTGAAAATATACTTTTGTTTCCCATTTACCCTTATTTTCAATTCCCGTTTTGCCATTTTTAAGGGTATTTTCATGGTGCCTTTTTTGTTTTTATGCTAATGGCAATTTCCATATTCAGGAGCAAAACCTGTGATGTCATTCCGTGGTAGAAACCTCTATGCTACAGCCCCCTCAGCACACACGCAAATTACTAGAATTTTGGGTATTTTGATGTCGTCAGTTCTCTTTTATTTGGTGATTCGTTCTTGTGTCAGTGCAGTAAGCCAATCAGCAAACCTTTCTCCCAAATGTTTTCAACGAGAACATTTTGGGTTCAAAATTTGAACAGAAAACCCCTTAAATGAACAGTATCTTCCTGAAATGATATCACAGCCGAAAGCTGAAAAAGCTTGGAAATTTTTTTAATGTTTAAAAAAGTGGACTTTTCAATAAAGTAACACAAAAGTAACACAGTTGTCTGGAAAAGCTTGGAATTTTTTTAATGTTTAAAAAAGTGGACTTTTCAATAAAAGTAACAAAAAAGAGATGTCAAATAGTTTTCATAAATTTCAGAGGTGTAGAAAATTGCACAAAATGTTTTCTTATAAGAATATTTAATCGCATGGACCATTTAACTATTTCAACTCACCTGACTTGCCCACTCCTGGCCGACCAAGTACTACTATCTTCGTATCCACCCCCTTGGAGGGAGTATTAGCGCGACTCATGCTTGGCGCGTTGTGATCAAAACGTTGAGATCTGCTGCTATTGCTAACCACTGTTGAAATGTCGGATCTCAGTCAATCTGAGGAATCAGAAGAAATCACGGATAAGCCTTAAATCTCTTTCATTCAAATTCAGTCATTTACGCAACTCGCTGCCAACAACTCATAGTAATATTATTCTTCGACGCGTCTGTTTGTCGTGGTTTTTTTATGTAGCACTAGCAATTTTAATGACTGCTTAGTCACGCGTAATCAACTGCAAATCCCTCATTACTCGGACGACCACTCATATCTATAGCTTTTGCCGCTATTACACCGACGATCATTGATAACTCTCAGTATATGATCCATGCTAACATCTTTTTATAGCTCATTGATGATACATACCTGCATGCGGCACACGTACATACCTGTACATTCACGCACGTAATACACTTGTAAATAACAGCGGTGTATAACCATTTCAATATTCTATAGCTGAGAAGTCACCTTGAGATACACAGCATCCATAGTCAGGCAAGACAAGTGACTTGATGAACAGCTGGAGGGAGTCGGACTTGTTCATATGAGACCGAGCAAAACAGAAAGTTGATTCCAACCAACAGACTTTCACGTCCACTAAGACTGATTCGCTTGCCGTATTGATTCGCCCACTTCTCTCTCGACCTCCTCCTCCGTGACTTTCACGTGTTGGGGAATTTCAATTGAAACTTGGCCTCGCAACGGTGCACGGTCCTGCAGACAGCATGATCATGTAACCTACTCGATGACAACTTATCTGCCTGGCTTTGTTCAGCGATCTGGCTGCAAATATTTGTATTAATCTTGGGTTTTATTTGATTGCAAGGCTTACACGGTCGAGCTCCCCGTAGAATGACAGGCCTTGGTCAAGGCACCGTACTGCACTGAAGATTGGATGACTCTGTTGCCAAATTCCTGAAACCACGGGGAGTATGTCTCATGGATAGATCCGTGAAAGCTGCTCGATTTCAAAATCAACAACTCAAACTTCTGCAGCTTCCGTCATATATACAGTACACTGCGGCAATAGACCATTATCATGTTGCGGCCATCGTGATGTTTCCCATTCAAATCAATGTAACCAAAGCGAGGCTGGAAGGAAAAAAAGTCTGGCTCCTTTTTGCATTGAAATAAATATCATTCAGTATACTGGGTACAGGAAATATGACTGCAATTGATGCAGCATGATAGAGGTCTATTGTCTTCCACTGTTAAAGGTCTTTTATAAATGAAAAGATGTTGCATGAATCCACATGTGAATACACATGTAAAAAATGGGACTATTACAATTGAAATACACGTTGATTTCAACTTGACCTACTACGCATGCGCGCAAGTCACAGGGTGATTGGAGATAAAGAGCTTATAGTGATATCAGTTCTGCGCATGCGTTTAGAGCAGTCACTGCTTTGCACATTGTACATATCTCTGTGATGTTAGAGATAGCTACGAGATCATGTGATCCCTGAATCTGTATTCAGAAACCATTCCTAACATTCAAAGTTGTTATTATCCCTCTCGGCATGTGGCTGATACAAAGAACAATTATTATCTCGACTTGCTTCTCTCTGTTGAAACTAAAAATAGTCCAAGGATTACCGGCACTTGTTTGGGTTTTTCTATTTTTAGATGTCCTCTTTTTAGACCACTTTCGTGGAAGACAATAATAACTCATAATATTGTGCAGTGGTCAGCGTATGTGGCCGTTGGCATAACGTGACATTGACATCAATTTTCTGTTATCAATCAAAACATTTCACCTTTGCTATATAAACAGGTTCACCTACTTCAGCACCTCATTGTAGTGAATATTATACAAATATTGAATGCTTCGAGTGGTGTAGTAAAACTAGCCTCCCGAGGTGATCCATGGACATTCTATTTTCCCGAGGCGAAGCCGAGGGAAAATAGAATGCTCCATGGATCACCGAGGGAGGCTAGTTTTACTTCACCACGAGATAAAACATTCAATATTTGTTTTATAACACTTCACCCACAGATTCTGCTTGGTTTTAATATTTTAAATTATTTAAATCTGAACACAGTTGAAGTAAACTTCCATTTCAATACAAAATTGGTGGAAAATGTATTTCTCTCTTCCGAACTACCCCTTCGCGAAATGTTTGAACCCAACTCTGTGGCGCGCTCTTTTTTGAACAAAACGTGCTACGCCCAACGCGCAACGCGCACACCAGCATGCATTTGCACACAAATACCGCGCCGTGGAAATAGTACTTTGGTTGCTAATGGTATAGTACTTTGGTTGCTACGGGTAAAGTGCTTTTGGCCGTACACAGAAAGATAGCAAAAATAGAAAGTATCATGTGACTCGCTCTCGGCCAATCAAGACACAGAATCTGTGGATGAGGTGTTATGATTTACGTTACAATGGTAGGATAAAATGAATCTAAATGCAAGTCTCTGGAACTTCTTCGAAGCTTCGACGATATTTACGTATGCATGCCACCGACATTATCATCCTAATGAAGCGTCAACGTCAACCAACCTGACCAAATTGACTCCATTAACAAATAAATGATAAAAAAGGACATGCAGAAATTATAGAAGCAATGAACCAAATTCCTTAAAAAACCCACTCTCTTATATGTATCCAATATTCTTTCCCCATTCCTTTTAGTCGAAGTCTTCTTTTCGAAGCCAATCTGTACTTTCCTGAGTTCAAAATCCCTTCGATCGTATTTTATCATATCTTCCTATCTCGGGGGGACTTCAAAATAAAACCAAATGCGTTCCCGCGGAACTAACACGATAAAAACAAAACCATCACTTCAAACAAAATGTCTGCCTGCAGGTACACTGACGTTGTCTACAGGCGTGATATTGACGTTAAGTTACAGGAAGATTACTCAGTTAATCATGCATGAATCACGTCTATGCTATCCTTACCTCGTCGCTTGCTCTCGTTGGTACTTAAAGGGAAGATACAACATTTGCAAACATCAAAAAACGAAATGATCAAATTATCACGAAATATCTTACTGGATTGTTAGGGAATGACAGTCTAAAGCATCCTGTAAAATCGTGGCTCCTGGTGTGCTGACATTTTCAAGAAAACTTGTATTTTTCCAACACTGGTCGGCCGACCATCGTTGGAGAAAACTGGTTTTTTTTTTCCCCTCCAAAAACTGCTTCTAGTTTATGTAGTCATTAAGCACTTTCTTTGCAATTGATTACACATCTTTAAAGGGGTACACGCCTGCTAGACTGATCCCCAAAGTCAATAAATTGCAACGTCTCATCTTATTGTGGGGCCAGGGAAGACCACAAGACTATAGTTGGGGTTTCTAAGATTTTTCAGCATCTCCGAACCCAAAACATGAAACAAGCTAGTTCAATAATATTTTTTATCGCACAGTAATCCTCCGAATCCATTTATTTCTGAAAAAATTGCAGCAAAACCAAATGATGTATATTCCCTTTAAGTTACAAGAAGCCTACTCAGTTAATCATGCATGAATCCCGTCTATGCCCCCGTTGGTACTTAAAGGGAAAATACAACATTTGCAAACATCAAAAAATAAAACTACCAAATCATTTTGAAATACCTTGCTGGACTGTTAGTGAATGACAGTGTAAAGCATCCTGTAAAATCATGGCACCTGGTATACTGTCATTTTCAAAAAAAGTGGTATTTTTGTATCAATTTCCAACGCTGATCGGCCGATCAGCGTTGGAAAAAAACTGGCTTTTTTTTCAAATACTGGCCCCAGTTGACCATCGCACTTGTTTGCAATCGATTACACACCTATGAACGGGTACAAGCCAGCTAGACTGGGTCTCTGACCTTACAATTCCCCAATACATGTAAACTGCTCTGTTTCTTCTTAAATGGAGTCAGGGAACCAGACTACAGGAAAATGATTGTTTGTCTTGGTTTTTATAGCATTTTCAAACCCAAAACCTCAAAAAAAGTCAGTGTAACTATATTTGCTATATATTTCCTACCCCCCAATTCCATCCATTTCTGAAAATTACAGCAAAAGCAAATGATGTATATTCCCTTTAAGGTACCTCACCGATTCTTTATCAAGCATACATCTTTCTAATGAAATATTAAAACATTTCAGTCGAGTCTTGAAGTCCGTCTAGAAACCCGCCCGAAGTGCTCCCATGCTTTTTCCTGCCGTTTTATTAGCAATACTGCATGGAGAACAGTATCGAGGCAAGGAGACTTTAAGTGCGTCATTGGTAAGCAGCAGTGATCTCTAAGAGCTAGCGCTTTGTCTTTAGTATCCATTAAGTCTCCGTAATGTTCAGCGGCACTTTGGCCGTGTTCAGGATGAATGTATTCTGTATTATTTTTTGTCTGCTTAATTTAGATATTACCCAAGTTAGCAATATGTTATCGCGAAGCGGCACTTTGATCACCGAAAACATGTGTTTTTAAAAACATTTCAACAAGTTGATCGGCGTTGGGTCTAACTGAATATATAAGCTTTACAGTGGCTGACATGAACGCTCAAACGTAAATAAACATTTGATATTCAGCGTTCTGAGGATCATTTTAACCTTACTCAGCAAACCTTGCATTTTTGATAAAGGTCAACAAAAAGTCAACGACATTATGATTAAAATCATAGAACATTCACGAGCAGTAGACAATCATAGACTGCAATGATCAAAAACAATTGGCAGTGATTAAAAAGGAACGGTTACAAACATGGTGTTTTATATGCAGACATTTTTTCTATGTTTCCAAGTCCGAACATAATACATTCCCATATATATTGCTTCCTTGAAGAGACGGGCTCCGTGATTTTGTAGTCCACCGTCTGAGAATTGAGCTAGATGTGTTCTTGAATGAAGACAAACTACATGTTTGTTGAATGATGGAATCTCACCCAATGTCCCTCCAAATCTTGATATCAATGATTGTTTACCGGATCGTTTCATCATACAACAGGGCATCAAATCACCTTGCCACGGTGTGTATTATCTTACATGTCTGTTGGTGCAATTTAGGTGGTAAACCGCTATAGGCTCTTTGTATAGCACAACGTAAGCGTGAAATGGTTTAGACACATCTAATTAAAACTTCCAAGACAACATCAGTGTACGAGTTTGCGAAGGACAGCCTGAATTCTCTCATCGTATAGCACCAAGCAATTGAAGCTAATCGACAACACATATTGCACTTAATGTGAAACACCAACATTGAGAACTTCATTCTGCGATGCTTCGGAATTCGGACCAACATCGGACATTTTCATGGCAAGTCTCAACTATTGTAACTTTGCGATTGTCACATAAAAAAGCCGATATCGAATTTCAATTTGAATTATTTTGTATTCCACAACACATAACTGCCTGACCACTTACCAAACTAAAGAAGCAAACTAGAACCTCTCAGCTCCTATCGTGGAGTATCTTTGAAACAAAACTCGAGCTGTTGTTTACATCATCATTAGACTAAAACAGGCGTAGCCAAAAAAGCTCAAGGAGAAGTCTTCTCTGCCAAACTCCAACAACTAAACTATGAGACTGCTCTTTGAACATAAGATAATTCAGCGGTATTACGAGCTGCGTTTATATCGCCCGGACTGTACTAACACCTCGCACGGCAGTGACACAGCTTATATCATTCTCATCTTGTTCTCATTCTGATAAGGAAGTTAAGGCACACATGCGCAGTCAGGAAAACAGCCATGCACTGGTTGGACCAGGTTGGGTCACTGACATGATTGTGTAAGTAGTAGTGTGTACTCAATAGTACCATAGAGTAAGTATGTATTGATGTTAGGTGTGTTGTGTAGTTTGTTTGTTGGTTAAGTTGGGTGGTTGGTTGATATAGTCGGTGCATAGTCGGTGGGTCGGTCAGCTGATTGGTTGGTTGGTGGTGCGGTTGGTTGGTTGGTCGATCGGTCAGTCAGTCAGTTGGTTAGTTTGTCGTTTACGGTGGATTAATTAGTCGTTACGTACTTATTACGTGTTTACGTTTTATTACTGTGTAGGGCCTACTCGGTATTCTCGTCAGCAAACTTCGGTGTATAAGATATGGCATAAAAATGTAGCAATCATCACGCACTCTAACCTTCCCAGTCAGATGGTCAGATTAATCAGAATCCGGGTCAAATGGGCATCTTTCCCGGGTGCCACTTTTCCAATGACACTTTTCCGGGTAAAAAAATGACACTTTTCCGGGTCAAAAATGACACTTTTCCGGGTTAAAAGGGCACTATTCCGGATCAAAAATGACGCTGTTCTGGTTCATTTTTGACCAGGAAAATTGGCCATATGTGACATTTGACCCGGAAAGTGACATTTTTGAATTGGCAAAATGTAATTTTTGACCCCAAAAAGGGGTCAGGCCAGAAAAAAACAAACCACCAAATTTTGGGTTAATCTGTCTATGGGTGTTCTTTTTAGAGTGCTGCTTTTCCACTTCCCTTTTAACTCTTTCTAAATCTTTTCTCTCCTAGTCTTCAAATCAAATTGTAACATTTGTATTCTTCTTATTGCGAGATCCGACTGGAAATGCCGGCACTCTTCCCACCTTTTGCTGCTGGTTAATGACCCATCGTGCAGGGATTTAGATTGCAACTGTTTGGACGTTGCTATAAAGGCCAGCGTGTTCAGCTTGAGGTGCTTGGCATAAAGACATACCGCGGAGAAGGTGGATGAAAGAGCCCTCAAGAATCTTACAGGCAGAAAACGAGGTTGTCTTCCTATAAATTGTCGATAATCACTGAGAGACCAGAGAAGGACCTATAGCTTTGCAAGGACACTATAAGCATTGTGATCCTTGACATTTCTTATAACGTTATTAGCGACTACCGTGTAGTTATAGGCTATTTCGTTAAAAAAAAAATGTGTGTATTACAGAGTTGGTAATATCACACTTTGTAAACCGGGGGTAAAATTTAATTCGTATTGCCAGATCCCCGCAACAAACCCAAACGCAACCGCTGCTCGTCTATGCGCACTTTACAACTGTACTATGTTGCATGTTATCATGAAGACTTTATAACACTATATAGATGATATTTACCTGTCGTAAAGCTTGATGTTGATATTATCAGCGCACGGTACGGAAGGAGTTCATTTGAATATTTTAGCATTCGTTGTCGTAGATGACTTATCCTAGAAATCATCCAACGTTTATCACAGCACAAAGTTCAACCGGTCTGTTTTTGTATGTATATCGTTATAAATATACTAACATGTATATTGCTGTGGCGTGTACAGCTGCCTCCCCCCCCCATGGGCGTCGCCAGGATTTTTTCTAGAGGGGGGGGCAATTTTTTTTTTGCCAAAAAATGCTTGTATTTCTCAACACATTCTCGATTTATCAGTTTTAGAGGGGGGCAGGGACATTTTGCCCCCCCCCCCAACACACTAAATTTACACCACTTTGTCTTCGCGCCTCTTTTTCATTTTTTTTCGTTGTTGTTGCTTTTCCGGGGGGGGGGGCAAGTGCCCCCTTGCCCCCCCCCCCCCCCCTCGCGACGCCCATGCCCCCCCCCTCCCGGCACCTCACAACCAATATACTCATAGTAACACTCCTTTTTACTATTTATACCAACACAATTGTTTAAGAAGATTTTCCTATGTTGCCAATCCCAGGACCCAAAATGTGGAACGCTTAAAGGGAAAATACAACATTTGCAAACATCAAAAAATAAAACTACCAAATCATTTTGAAATACCTTGCTGGACTGTTAGTGAATGACAGTGTAAAGCATCCTGTAAAATCATGGCACCTGGTATACTGTCATTTTCAAGAAAAGTGGTATTTTTGTATCAATTTCCAACGCTGATCGGCCGATCAGCGTTGGAAAAAACTGGCTTTTTTCAAATACTGGCCCCAGGTGACCATCGCACTTGTTTGCAATCGATTACACACCTATGAACGGGTGCAAGCCAGCTAGACTGGTTCCCTTACCTTACAATTCCCCAATATATGTAAACTGCTCTGTTTCTTCTTAAATAGAGTCAGGGAACCAGACTACAGGAAAATGATTGTTTTTCTTGGTTTTTATAGCACTTTCGAACCCAAAACCTCAAAAAAGTCAGTGTAACTATATTTGCTATATATTTCCAACCCCCCAATTCCATCCATTTCTGAAAATTACAGCAAAAGCAAATGATGTATATTCCCTTTAATTTGGTATAATGTATACGAAATGGTTTTTTAAAGTTGAACGATACGTGTAAATTTGTTGGCGTTGTCGCCTTGTAGGCATGTAGGCCTAAGGATCGTAACAATTATAATTTCCACATGAGCTTGTTTGGAAACGGCATGCTGAAATACCCTTTATTTAGAGAGACATTAAGCACAGCTGACTGGATTGAGTTTTAAGCCAAAATGGAGTGGACATTCACAGGATTGCACATATAATTCGAAGTTGGCAATAAAAGTCAACCGAATTTGGAATTAACAGGTGACGCTCCTTCACCACGATGAAGGATGAATGTCGTTAATCCAACTCAATCAAATTGTTCTACGCAACATTCTGGTTGAGACCGGTTCCATCCGTTTTCTTTTGACAACAAATCCATCTAAAAACTGACTGATTCCAGCTATGTTTGTTGTTAAGCTGCTGGCCTATTGACAATCCTTTTTTTGGACGCAAGGACGTCCCTCTGAACGGGAGCAGAAATAAGTATATACTGATTGAAACTAATTGCCGGACTCCCACAGAGAAATTGAACGAATCTTTATTGTAAGTGGTCGTGGATTCCTTCATTTGAGGTGTTTGTCAGACTTGTAATTGTTGCCATTTTAAGTATATCATTAAACCACGGACGACTGCATCTTAACGCCACTATATATAGCATTTTTGCTTCCCACTTTAATTTCTCATTTTGTCATTAAACAGCATTTTATGTAATTAACAATCTAATCAACATGACCATCATGACCAACAGCGCTGGCTGGAGCAATTTTCTCAAATTTGTTTAATTTTTCATTTATTTCATTTAAATTGTTTGGTTGAATGTGTCTGGTTTTCTATTTTTACATATCATATAGATAAACCGTCGGGAAATAATTTGAACGTCTGGTGTGAAAAAACAACTGGTTGTCTATTCAATTAATACAGAACGTCCCCGATTTCGCATCTTTTCGTGGATTAAATCTATCCAAAGCTGTTACTTACATAATCACAGTTGTTCAACTGTATGAATTCAATACTTCAAAATAATCTAGTGCACGAGATTCCGTGAGGTAGTACCGGTCATTAAACGCCTTCAGGCGTAAACTGATGGACAGGTGAACAGGAGAGAAGAGATATCATTGTTGTCAGAGCCTTGCAAGGGAAACTCCGACAACAATCACATATCTTCTCTTCTAATTCTGTTCACGGGGTCTCGCTGTTTGATAACCCCAGACGCATGTAATGGGACAAAGTTTCCAACTGACCAGGGAAGCAGACTTGCACTGAAATGTTTAAAATACATTTAACTTTGACTTTGTCTACAAATCAGACGTGTTTGCTGCTAAATTGGTCCTGCCTCCTTGAAAACGGATTGATGAAAGTGTCTGGAGTTATGTTTCATAGTCGGCCAGGCAAGCTCAAGTTATAGAAGGGGAAAAAAAGATTAACACTTCTTACTACAGGCAACGGCCAACTTATAGGCCTAGGCCCATGTCACTTCTTTTGTTTATCGAACTTTACGTAATCATCCCTTCAATTTCTTCAGGAATAAGTATTTATCTCGGCTAGATCACCACATCCCCAACAACATTTTTTCTTCGTCAACTTTTATATCGGTATCCATCATTAAGACTCGTACATCGGATGTCATCAGGAAGAGTTAATTCAATTATTTCTGAAGTCCTCACACTTATCCAGGAAACAGGTGTCATAAATCTACGGCCTCATCCTGGTTACTACACCTTAAACCGTAGTCATTGATAACCCTCATATACAACATACCAACCATTTTTGGATTTCATCGATAACTGATTACAGGCATTGGCTATTATCATTGATCGTCGTAATGTCAGTCAGATAAAGATTATACAAACATCACGCAGTCTAATAACAATACGTGTGCAGAATGCGTTCAAGAAATCAAACTCGTCCACTCCACCACACACTCTTAAGTTAGCATAATATTATTTGCCGCACTGTCATAGCTTTCCTCTTCCAACATTGCCGTCCCCCCTCAGTCGCCCGCACTGGAGTGACCATGGTTAACGGGTTTAACAGAAATTGGGCAGTAACATCCAGCCCCCTCCCCCAGCCCCCCTCCCCCGCCCCCCTAAATGGTGAGCAGCCTGGCTACAACGCTGCATTAATGGTATTGTTTTATTGTTATTACCGCCGCTATCAACGTTGCTGACATTGTCTTCACGATCATCAATGCAATGTCACAATCGTACAGTCATAAACGCCAAATCTTAGCATTATACGCCATCATCATCACATCAACGTTGTCATCTCCATTATAGTAATTTTAACGTAATTATTATCTTCTAATCGTGCACGCCATGATTGTCATCGGCGTCGTCATCATCCCCAATACTGTCATCGTCAATATGTGTGTATCTTTATGCGCACCAACGTACCAATTATCATTAACGAATCCGACATAATCGTTATCTGATATTTCATCTTAATCGCGATATTGTTCTCATTACAGCTTGCATGTGTTCTGGCAACCCGTGTAAATCGCGCGCTTGTACAATCACACAATAGAAAAGACCAACAGTATACAAATATTGAATGCTTCGAGTGGTGTAGTAAAACTAGCCTCCCGGAAAATAGAATGGTCCATGGATCACCGGGGGAGGCTAGTTTTACTTCACCACGAGATAAAGCATTCGATATTTGTTTTATAACACTTCACCCACAGATTCTGTTTGATTTTAATATTTTAAATTATCTAAATCTGAACACAGTTGAAATAAACTTCAATTTCAAAACAAAATTGGTGGAAAATGTATTTCTCTCTTCCAAACTACCCCTTCACGAAATGTTTGAACCCGCTCTCTTTGGAACAATACGCGCTACGCGCACACCAGCATCCATTTGCACACAAATACCGCGCCGTGGAAATAGTACTTTGGTTGCTAATGGTATAGTACTTTGGTTGCTACGGGTATAGTACTTTTGGCCGTTGCGATTTAATAACCTTTCCGCTAATCTGTGGTGTGCAAAAATCAACGGATTGATCTTTAATTTCCAATGCATTGGCACTGGACGGTACAATAACGCTAATTACTCGAAACCATACATGCGCCAAATGATCACTCCTGTGACGTGATACATGAAGAGAGCTTACCCAGTAGCAAATCCTCAAACACGTGTCAACCAACGTGTCTTTCATTTGCAGATGTAACTTCACAAGAATCACGAGATTATATTAACTCAGTCAAGTAGACACACTTATGTGGATACGGAGAAGTGGGGGTATTTACTGACTACCTGCTATAACTAATTGCAAGATTTGAAAATTTCTATGGTGTCTGAGAAAGTAATGGTTCTGAAAGGAACTTATGTCAGCCCTTTTATGCGGCGAAAAAAACCTCGCTATGCACGAATCTGACTTCTAATTACTAAGGATATAATTACAGACCCACGCCAACCTTGAGTAATAATCCCGCTGATGTTGTGTATCTTATTTTAATCCAGCTTTGGACCAACCTGGCTGGAGATCCCTCCCCCACCCTCAGGGGTAGGATCAGAAACCTGCGCAGTTCCTTAATCCTTTTTTGTTATTGAGATTGTACTAATCCGTTTAATCTTCTCACCATAAAGTCAGCCCGTGACGGTCGTTCCTTGGAGGAATAAGCTTTTTTTTCTCCGTTCTTTCCTTGTAAGGTTTTATTCAGCCCTATCAGTTTCAATTAATCTAGGCCATGCACTTGTATCGTCACGGATTTGCAGGAAAGTTATCTGTTATTAATTATTTTGTCATAGATTTCCTGCAATGTTTCATAACGCCGAACGGAGTCCAAATCTATATAAGAAAATAACAAAATAATGGTCATAAGGCAAAGACACGCACGCTAGCTTGCGAATGATACAAAACGAATAGTCATACTGGACGGCAAATCGAACAGTTAACAACAATTCAATAATATATATTTTTTCATTGTCCTGAAAACCGCATGCGCACGTAAATTGGAGTTTTGGCCATGAATATAATGACCTGCACGAGAAAGACAGAGTGAATATCTAGGATTACAAAACCATATACAACCCGGAAGAAGCTCAAACCAAAATAACTTCTTTTTTTAGGTTTCCGCCTACAAAATGTTTCAGCTCATCAGGTGAAAGTTTGTAGATTCAACTTTACTATTTCGTCCCACAGTAAACAAAACAAATCCAACTAACCTCATCCTCTATATTTGGATCCTTCAACTTTTTCGTACAAGCTGCTACCAATGAAAACAAAATGGCAAGAATACAGAGACCAATGCAGGGTGACGAGGATTACGCTGGAGTGCGCTGTGTTACAACTGGTAATGTAGTAACCGACGGATATTGTATCACCAACCGATAATGTCACACAAATTGTCCGATACTGTATCACTAACCGATAATGTAACAGAAATTGACCCATAATGTATCACTAACCGATAATGTAACACAAAATTGACCGATAGTATAGTAAAAATGTACTACACTAGCAGTCAATTGTTGTTACATTATCAGTCCTAACCGATAATGTAACACAAATTGACAGATAGTGTAGTAACATTTACTACATTATCCGTCATTTTTTGTTACATTATCGGTTAAAGGGAATATACATCATTTGCTTTTGCTGTAATTTTCAGAAATGGATGGAATTGGGGGGTTGGAAATATATAGCAAATATAGTTACACTGACTTTTTTGAGGTTTTGGGTTCGAAAATGCCATAAAAACCAAGAAAAACAATCATTTTCCCGTAGTCTGGTTCCCTGACTCCATATAAGAAGAAACAGAGCAGTTTACATACATTGGGGAATTGTAAGGTCAGGGAACCAGTCTAGCTGGCTTGTACCCGTTCATAGGTGTGTAATCGATTGCAAACAAGTGCCATGGTCAGTTGGGGCCAGTATTAGAAAAAAGCCAGTTTTTTCTAACGCTGGTCGGCCGACCAGCGTTGGAAATTGATACAAAATTACCACTTTTCTTGAAAATGACAGTATACCAGGTGCCATGATTTTACAGGATGCTTTACACTGTCATTCACTAACAGTCCAGCAAGGTATTTCAAAATGATTTGGTAGTTTTATTTTTTGATGTTTGCAGATGTTGTATTTTCCCTTTAATGATACAGTTTCGGTCAATTTGTGTGACATTATCGGTTGGTGATACCATGGTGATACGTTATCAGTTGGTTACTACATTATCAGTTGTAACACGCTGTGTTAGCGTTGAATAAATGGGGCGCCTTGGCCATGCAGCGCAAATCCGGTACACAGGAGTTAGAAACACTACAAAATATACTATATCTGTATAGGCCTAGAACGAGGATCCAGTTAATATTAGCATGTTAGAGTTGGATTGATTGAAACATTGGACAAATTGCCACCGTGTAAGGGTAACTATGGCTATGCCGAACGTGTTCCAGCATTTGAAATTTATAAATCAAGTGTTTCATTTGCTTCATAGTTACTCCAATTACGCTTGTTAGTAGGCCAGCCAAAATGTGGAAAAGCTCTCTCGAAAATAATTTCACGGCATTGTTTGGGTAATAGCTGGCATCCATGCTACAATCCTGGCCAAATCTCGCTGGGCCCCCAACCCCCCAGCCGTCAATGTTGTCTCTCATTGCGCGGTGTGGGCTCCATCCCCTGAAGAGAACAACATGGACCGGGAGAGCGGGGGAGTTGGTGACCGTTGGAGGCTAAGGTTATTTCCAAGTGTCCCAACCATTTTGGCCGGGATTGTAGATCAATTCTTTGAACCATAACAAACAAGATGTGGGTGGATGCCGTCGTTAATTTTGACCCTAAATATACCTCATCTGCATAAATCGTTAACACCTGCCGTGTAATAATATGTTCCCATAATTATTTGGGTAAAGTTTTATTTTTTTTTAGAGTTTGAAAATTTTGTTTTTTGGTGATTCTACTTATAATTACTCACCCTTACTTAAATAACATTTTATTAAGCGTATAAGTGACTGTTTGATATCATTAAGTAGTCTTTTAATTGTTTGGGTCAAAATAAAGGGTGACATCCACCTACATTTTCTTCTCCATCCTTGGACTGATTGAATCTGACATGGTTGCCTGCTATTGCCAAAAATGCCGTCCAAAGTGTATTATAACACCTCACCCACAGATTCTGTGTCTTGATTGGCCGAGAGCGAGTCACATGTTACTTTCTAATTTTGCTATCTTTCTGTGCACGGCCAAAAGTACTATACCCGTAGCAACCAAAGTACTATACCATTAGCAACCAAAGAACTATTTCCACGGCGCGGTATTTGTGTGCAAAGGGATGCTGGTGTGTGCGTTGCGCGTTGCGCGTCGCGCGTATTGTTCCAAAGAGAGCGCGCTGCAGACTTGGGTTCAAACATTTCGTGAAGGGGTAGTTTGGAAGAGAGAAATGCATTTTCCACCAATTTTGTATTGAAAGTGAAGTTTATTTCAACTGTGTTCAGATTTAAATAATTTAAAATATTAAAATCAAGCAGAATCTGTGGGTGAAGTGTTATAAAACAAATAATGAATGCTTTATCTCGTGGTGAAGTAAAACTAGCCTCCCTCGGTGATCCATGGACCATTCTATTTTCCCTCGGCTTCGCCTCGGGAAAATAGAATGTCCATGGATCACCTCGGGAGGCTAGTTTTACTACACCACTCGAAGCATTCAATATTTATATAATATACCACTTTGGCTGGTCCACCATGTATTATGCATCCTTGTTGATTGTACATTCGGGTTGTACGTGCCAACCTTTTGAATGCTCATTGTCAGAAGTCGTCCCACTTTGAAGTATCGATGTTTTTAGGCCCGCGGATCAATGTTGCAGCCCCCCCCCCCCCCAATTCCTTATTTGAGATTATTTTGCGTGAGGCCTTGTATACACTTGACTTACTCCAATTAAACTGTCTTCATTCAACCACGCTACTTCAACGTGACAGATAACATGTGGTTTGCACGATGCATGAATACTGTGGATAAACAGCCTCAGGGAAGGTGAGAGTAAAGCCTAGACGAAGAGGGCGCCATATACACATGGTCATAACTTAAATGCAATTAACTTAAGAAGCTTTACAAAAAAATGAAATTCTTGGAACACACTTGCAGGGGTGTGAACGACTTGTTTGAAAGGGCTATACACTATTCAATTATTGTATTCGCAATAGTGAATCACGTTCGATCCGCCATAGCGAGGTCTTTGTCGATTTAATCCACTGTCTGTAGGCCTACCTGAAAGTTGTTCTTCCCTGTGCCAGCAAGATTACCCTGGAAAACTAGATTTGATATTTAAAATGCTAAATTTCCCTGCAATACAAAATATTATCCACTTTTGAATGAGACTCGGTTGAAAAAGTACGCCCACGATATTTAGGAATAATTACTCTACAAATTTCGAATTGTTTGCGATCCGACAATAACTCGTTTTTTGCGCAGGGTAGACTGGTTCCCGCCACCCTTTCAGTGACCGGGATCAGTCTACTGGCAGGCAGGAGCTGTCTGTGTTCACAAGCAAACCAAATTTAAATTTGGGTTGCAAATTCCTAGAAAAAAATCCAGATTAAAAAAAAAAAGTTGTACGTTGAAAATTCGTCAGAAGAAGAAGTTGAAGAGCACAGGAAGAACGATTGTAAACGATTGAAACTGAAGCTCGTACGTACTGTCAAAACACTAACATTTAATAACAAAATGTGAAGAACAATAAGTACAGAATCGACACAAAAATCGACTGAACGCCTACCATTTATCGACGTCTGCAAATAATCAAATTTGTTGTCCTGCCGAGTGTTTCAGATTTCGTGGGAGTCGGGCAGAGTTCATCGAATCCTGAACAAGGAACAGCAGTCTCTATTTAAAGATCGTTCAGTCGATTGTTTTTGCCGAGCATAATGTTTGGTTGATTCACGGACCATTTACAGAGTGGAGTTCAGATGGGGCTTGCTTCACGCTTTTTTTTGCAGGGATAGAATTTCAGTTAGTGACGTAGACAGCATTTGGACAGTTATTTCAACGGATCAAAACATCCAAGACAAGAGGACCGAAATGAGAACAAAGTTCGCTCTAATGAGAGTAGATGTCATACTTTGGTCAGAGGTTAAAAGCCCGACTAGGCTTTTATCTCAATATGCACTTCATTCAATGAGAATTATACAGTCGCTCCTTGACAAATCATCACATTTGACATGTATGCAGTAAGTGATGTGAGATTAAACAGCACAAAACAAGAAGGATTGAGAAATAAGTATGACTACGTTTCAATACAAAATCGTTTAATCTCATACAGTAAAATGCACTGTAAAACTTGTAAGTTTTGTTTCATTAAAGGGAAAATACAACATTTGCAAACATCAAAAAACGAAATGATCAAATTATCACGAAGTACCTTACTAAATTGTTAGGGACTGACAGTCTAAAGCATCCTTTAAAATCGTGGCTCCTGGTGGGCTGGCATTTTCAAGAAAAACTGTATTTTTCCTACGCTGGTCGGCCGACCAGCGTTGGAGAAACTGACTTTTTTTTCAAAAACTGTCCTTAATTTTGCATATTTAGTTATTCTGACTTTTCTTTGCAATTGATCACACACCTGTGAAGGGGTACAAGCCTGCTAGACTGATTCTCTGACCTTACAATTCCCCAAAGTGTATTAATTGCTTCGTTTCATCTTAACTGGGGTCAGGGAACCAGACTACAAGAACATGGTAGGTTTTCTTGGTTTTTCCAGCATCTAAAAGCCTAAAACATGAAACAAGTCAGTTTAACAATATTTTATATAACATACTAATCTTCCAAATCCATTTATTTCTGAAAATTGCAGCAAAAGCAAATGTTGTACATTCCCTTTAATTCAAAATAAATTAATTCAAAAGTATTAGAGTACAGGTAACGTTTTATTAATTGTTAATTTCAAGTATTCATGTTCAGATCAAAGTTACTTCTTTTTAACCAAGGATTTCTTGAGACGTGGTGGAAATAAAATAAACAAGCATGTCAAGTCCTTACTTTAATCAGCACGGTATTTGTCTAGTGAAGGTTATTCATCAATTAGTGTGCACTGTATCCAAGCATGTATCTGAGTTGGTGAAGTGGGTGTCGTCTTTGTCAAATTAAACGAACACAGGCTGTGGTATTCCAAGTCATTATGAGTCTACTGAACTGGCTAAGGTAATCACAACATGACACGAATAACATGAAGGTATGACCTTCTCTTCATTCTGTACATGCACAGTTGAACTTTAAAGTGTGATAATTGAAACATGCTGATCGCATCCTCGTCGAAGGATCAGACTCCCTATGGAGATTTATTAACACACGATCGAATTGACTCTTCATGTCAACATAAACACACCCATGAAGACTATGTCTCTTTATAATTCTTGAACACTAAATAGGCAAAGCATTTTCACTTTCATCGCCGTTAATCAATGGCCAGATCCACGGGCTTCGCTACAGAGGGGTGGGGGGGGGGGGGGGGTTGTCACGCCCCCTGTAGTCAGTTTCGTCGGCAAAATCATGGTGCTGTCGGCAAAGCAGAAAACGAAGAATGGAGAAGGAAGGGGGAAGGAAGGGGGAAGAAGAAAAATGGACAATGTAAATCATAAACAGCGCTGCTCAAAACCCTGTGAAGCTAAAATCCGGTTCTGAAACCAATGGAAAACGATTGTGTATTCTGTCATGTCGGCACGAGCTGCCGCGCGAGGTCGCTGCACATACGGCGGTTGACTGCTACAGCTGTGCAAAACTCAAGCACGTGCTCGCTTGCAGGCAGTTACGAATTGAGCTGACTCTTAGTGACGACTCAAAATCATGGACCAAGCTAAAGAGGGCAAATCTCGAAAGAGAGCGAAGCTACAGTTTTGATGTGTTTGTGATGTAATATATCAACTTGATGATCAACCCCCAATTTCATTCAAAAAGTCAGGGGAAAGTGGCCAGGAAATGCCTCTGATTGCACCACAGATCATCTTAAGCGGACCCCGGACACACGCCTTCAGAAGTTCTACTTTCAGATTTACCCCCCCCCCCCCCCCCCCCCCCCCGTCTGGGATCAGGGAACGGGCCTGAACAAGGTATGCACATTACTGATCGTGTACACGCAGTTTTGCGACGAGCAAATGTCCAAAACCTTTCAATATGATAGTGTCAAATTTTGACGATTTTCTTTTGAAGTTGAACTTATCTCACTGAAAAAAATAAATCCTTTCAAAGTAAATCATAAACATGGTCATAAACATGGTAACAATAAACAACAGACTTGCATGACCCGTGACTCCGACTTGGACTCGAGCCGAACTCGAGTCCCATTTTCCGTGACACGGACTTGGACTCGGACTCGACCTTCGTGACTCGGGACTCTACCAAAACTACCACAAATAACTTGTTTTTTTCTTCAAAAACTAAATTAATTGTCGTTGGGGGCGCTCTACAGCTAGCAGACGCCAAAAAAGTCACTATTTGCGGGCCAAATTTTGACCTCGGATAAGTTTTTTCTTTCAATTATTTTTTCAAAATATTGACTTTGAAGATATACTGCTTCTCCTCAATTTTTTTTGTTTGTTAAAATATGAAAGTTGCCTGCTATTAAAGGGTGCACGCCTGTAAATAGGCCAAAAATCCGTCCGCCGAGCTCATAAATAAAAGTTATACCCTCAAAATACTCTATATTAGAGAGTTTTGAGAGCCACAAAATTGGGGGAATTGAAGAGATATGGCAATGAACCTCTGGCCCGGACGTGGGGCTTCCAATTCTGAGCATGCAATCGGGCTCGAAAGTGGCGCTATTTTGCCATGTTGAGGAGGGATCGTTTCTCAAGATGGCTACTTTTCCACTTTGGGGAAAATAGAGGTCGTCTTCTTTGGGTGGGAATTTCTCAAAAAGTCAATGGTCAATCCACCCAAAAAATTGAAAAGAAAACGAAAGATGACATGTCGATCATCACTTTTCTGTGCAGCTTATTAAATAGCTGTGAGAGTTCTGAGTATTTTAAAAAAGAATTTTTAGGTATGGCTATTTAGCACTAGTGTCTACTGTCTATGGGAATTTTAATACAGGTTGCACCTTATAAACAACAAAAATTGGCCGCCCTGCGCGTGCGCTATGCCGCGGCCGTGGTTTTTTTTCAGTGGGCGGAACCTATGGGAGGGGGGGGGCATTTTAAAGTTATTCAAAAGGGCTGTTCCACAACAAATGCACCCAAATCGTAAAGGAACCGTTGGTCATCAGCCGATTACAGCAATTGCGAATTAAGGGGGGGGGGGCATTCTGAGCAAGTAGCGGAAACTCTATTTACTGTCGTTGGGGGCGCTCTACAGCTAGAAAGCGCAAACAAGCGGCACTATTTCAAGTCCTTATATCGACCTCGAATTTCTTTCAATTTTTTTGATGAAACATGAATAACAAATACTTCCTCTTTGCCCTAAAAGTGGTTTTGGGGGCATTGCAAACCTACGGCCCTATTATAAGCAAGGGATAAGTAGGTAATAAGCCTTATGCACGAGTCAGCCATATTGAATTGCAAGCGAGGTAAAATCTTCATTTTTGGAACTTGCGAAGAGAAATGAAAGCAACTTAATTACTAATTAATTCTAGTCTCAGGCGCGGTTCTACGGGGGGGGGGGGGGCTAGGGGGAGGGGATTTAGCCCCCCCCAAAAACAAATTTTGTCTAGCCCCCCCAAAATAAATTCCGTAAAAAGAAATTGCAAAAAAAGAGAAGGATTGTGATGTACATGGTTGTGATGTACATGTATATGCGAACGGTCTCCCCCTAAAGAAATAGTCGTGACAAGGGTGCATTTGTAGTTAATATAGTGTGAATGATTTTAGGATTTTATTTTATTTTATGAGCCCCCATCCCCCCCCCCCCCCCCCCCCCCACCACCACCCACCTATTGATTTTCGGAGGCCTAAGTGTCTGGAGAAAATAACCGGTCTACATTTCAGCACGCCTCCCTGAAAAAAAAAATCTGGATCCACTCTGCTAGCCCCCCAAAAATATTGGTTCTAGAACCGCGCCTGTCTAGTCTGCTTCAATGAATAATTAAAAATGACTTAACATCAACTAAAACATGACAGTATGGCACGAAGGTTGCATTATATACCTGCATAAATAGTCTGGCGCCATCCAATTCAACTGTTAACAATTAATGAAATATATTCAGGGAACTCAATGGCCAACTCGTGCCTCAGGCCCATTAGGGGAGAACTGGCAGCAAAACATACGGTAATTTTCAACTATTGTCTGAACTTTTATAAGGTTTAAAAGAAAATTAAAGTTAAAAGAAGTCATTATCATTTTAAAGGATAAACCTGTCAACTTTTCGCATTTTTCGGTTCAGAAAAAGCAAAGTTTTATACAGTGCAAAAAAAAAAGACATTGAGGGGCAATTCATACATGCAATTTACTTTAAAGCTAGAGTCCATCATTTGCAGCCATCCGAAAAGTAACTGGCGTAATTATTGTTGAAAAACATACTTGGTTGAAAGATAGTAAGGGGACTAACCTCCCTGTGAAATTATTCTTTCTGGCAAGCTGTCATTTTGAAGTAATCAACGAAAGAAGGCCTTTCCAACGGTGCGTCTTAAGACGCACCGTATTAGTAGTTCGTTTTGTTATTCGGCGAAGCGCGCGCAAGCATTGGCACGACGCACACGCGCGCGCGGTTGCTATAATTCGTCGGATCAGTGCGCGACATCGCGTATAGCTGCAATCGGCTCAGTGAGAACGCGTCTCGGACGCTGAATTCAGGCCAAATTCAAAACATGATTCAGCAAGTTTTAAATTGAAATTGCGATCCTAGAATGCTGTTTTTCTCGGAATATACAGCTGAAGATGAGCTGAAACTTCATCAGGTTAGTTGTTCAGTATCCTTCTTTAGATTTTGAGCACTTCTGTTGCTTCAAACGAATAAAATACACAAATTACAAATGGTGGACTACATCTTTAAGAGGTAGCATAGACCATGAAGTCCACGTGGTGGATTTTATGACCAATTTTCATGGCGTGTGAGTATATTGTAGCGCGCACGTGCAGGGCCTCGTGGAAGTGGACAACTTCAACTTGATCTATATTAAGGAAAAACATGATACACGCTCCATGCTCAGGGAATTGAACGAAAGATTATATTACAGCTATATACAGTACATTAAAAGGCCAACGATAGGTAGGTATGTCATTTAAAGGTAAAAGTGAACCAGATATAAAGCGCTTACTGCCACTTTGCTTTTCTCCTTTAGATAAAGTGGTTGCACGAGACAGGCCTGCACGTGTTTGGACACAGACACATTACAATGACAAACGTCACTTGTAAGTCATCGTCTTGTTAGTCTGTCTGCAGCAGAATAAAGCCCAATCAACTGTGCTGGCTTTACCTTGACTCATGTTTTGGTATGATATATTTCAATTCGGGACGGCTTACGGTGGTTTGCAAAGATATGGATCGTGACTGAACGTCTGATTGTCATTAACCCTAAAATGGCCGGGGCGGAATCCGCCCCCCCCCCCTTCAACTTTTTCCGCGATAGCCTTGAATCTTTTTATTCGCGACTCGAGTTGTTATGTCTTTTTAGCCTCGAGCTTTGCGCATCTTTCGATACCAAAAAACATAAAAATCGGAAAAAAAACAAACTGAACTTTCCCATATACGTTGTGTACACAGAGCACAGTTACCATTCGTACATATGAATAATTAATTAGCCATAATTCCAAAACCCTTTGACCTATAGTCATGAAATTTCTTGGGTATGTTTATGATGAGTTGCTCATCATGCATGTACCTAGTTTCAAAATTGTTCGTCACTCGACGGCCGAGATCTTAGGGGGGCGAAAAGTAGTCCCCCCCCCCCCCTTTTTTTTCAGACATCTATATTTCGTGTAATTTCGAGGTTCGTTTGCACACGTTTGTGTATCTAAATATTTCAACACGAAATAACACGAGAACTAGATGTCTGAAAAAAAGGGGGGACTACTTTTCTATGGATATAAAGAGGGCGAGTATGCTTCTAAAGCGTAAATAAACTACACATATACATGTAGTCCAAATGTGAAAATCAAAATATGACAAAGTTCTACAAGTTCTGGTAGGCCTACATGGTCCAAGTGTGGCCATTATTTACGGAGGTAGTCCAGTAAATTGGCCACATTTACGGGGCTATTCCAAAACGTGATATATCCATTTGAAAGGAAGAAAGGATAAAACCTTTCCCGGTTATGAAACTTTAAGGAATAAAAACATTATTACAGCTGTTTCTAAACGGTTTTTTTTTTTTGCACTTTATTGTGTTCTCAAATTGTGTTATTACAGGGTGATCAAAAAAACAAAAACAAACGGATCCTCTTAGGCCAAAAAAAATAAATAAGTCGGTCTCTGGTCAGCGCGCGCGTCGATTTTAATCATGCGCGTCGATCTTTTTTTTTCCCAAAATGTTCCGCGGTAGCTCCAACAGCGCCCTCTATTTCCGCACCTCCTCATTTTTTTTTTACCAAAGAGCACCAAGGAATGGGAAATTGCACCAAGGCAAATGATCGAAAGCACCAAGGCAAATTATGGAGGACACCAATGTACATCTACTTAAGTTCACCAAAAAAGCAAAATAGTACCCCACCTTGTCTGTACAATCCAAGCTTGAAGAAAAAGAATAAAGAAAAAAAAAAAAAAAAAAAAACCGCCGCGTGCCCGCGTCGATTCCGGAACTTTGGTCTGACCAGAGACCGAATATTTTTTTTTTTTTTTTGCCTTACTTCCACTACCCCGAGACTCAAACCATACACACCAATGTATGGAGAATCTTTTTAGAAGAAAAATAAAACCAAGATCGCCCGACTCGGTCCAGTAGTTTCTGTATTTTGTGAAGCAAGGTGGGGGTCATTTTTGTCCCGATGAATTACTAAACCGTGCCCGGGAATGTGACTTCTATTGTTATTGATAGAGGGATTGTTATCTGATAATACCCACATGAAAGAAGTATGCTTCCCAAATAGGCTCTGCACTCTGCAGCAAAAATTGCTGGACTGAATCGGGATACTTTGGTATCATAATTCTTCTAAAAGGATTCTCCATCAATGGACCGATCCAGTAAGCCCCGCCCACTGCGCACTGGACAAAATAACACGTGCTCCTATCCTCTCCAATGCCAAATTGCATTTTCCTGCCGCGCGCATCATACGCGCGTGCACGCACGTCGGACTTTTGTGCACGCACGTCGGACATAAATCACGGCTGTGATTGGTCAGAACACCATGGGGCGGTGCTCACTGGGGCGGTGCTTACTGGATCGGTCAATTGGTACAGGTGGTTTGAGACTCAAGGTAATAATAATACTAGTGGGTACGTATACAGCGCACGTATCCACCAGGTACTGGCGCTCATGGCGCTACATTATTATTACCCCTGCTCATTGGGCCCATGAAACATTCCAAATACCATCTCAGCTCCCTGGGGAGTATACAGCTCGATGCAGCCTGTTAGGCGCAAGGAAGCTAATTCAATCACAATAACCACATCCGCCCTCACAGGTACCCATTTACTCCTGGGTGGAGAGAAGCAATGATCGAGTGACAAAGTGCCTTGCCCAAGGGCGTACGCACCATGACCCAGGCAGGACTCGAACCCACAACCTGCAGCTTTACCCGCAGACCACGAATCCAATGCCCTTAACCACGAGGCCACAGCACTCCAGGTAGTGGAAGTATGTCGTTCTAACTTTTTTTTCGGATCACCCTGTATAACAGCCATCGAAACTGACTTAGGGCAGCCAGGAGAGAGCGAAATTCTGAGAGGCAACAAAATGGTGGTGATTGCATTTGGGAGCAAAGTCTTCATATTCAATATTCATCTCGGACCCTCCTCAAGCATCGTCCTTTATAAGCCTGTACATCCCTGCTGTTTAATGCTGTCATGGCTTTCCTGTTGCTTCTTGACATTGGTTTTTATCAAGGCAAATGTTAGTTATTGCAAAGGATCTCTTCATCAACACATTATACATGTAATTGTGTTCTTGTCTTGTATTACACTCGAGGACAGACACACAAAGGCAGAACAAAAGATCCTTTCAGTCCTCGAACGACAGTGCTTTTGTTCGAAACTGTCCTCGATCGTACGTTTACGTGCTTAGTCTATGAGAAAGTGTTAAAGTACAGGGACAAAGAGAAACACAATAGGTTGTCCTCAGGCGTATAGTAAAACACGACTGTGCGATCAGTGGTGTGGTTTCTTCCATATTAAAACCAACCATGCCAACCTCAGACCGACTGCAACCTTGAACAATCAATCATTACTACCGATAATGTTTTCAAAGGGCCATGTATGGCTAACTCTTTGATGTTTGTGACTGTATTTTCTGTAGTAAATATTCCATCTGATATTTAATGATTGGTTGACCCTTTGGTGTCCGTTTGCTCAGCTTTTTGTGCCGTGTTTCTTTCTTCTCTCGATATTGCCTCAGCGCTTCTTCCCTTGTCTCTCGTCTTGCTTTCTTCTCCTGCAAGAAAAGTGTCGAGTGAAGAGCTTTAAGTAATTGTGTGTAGGTGCTGCTTGTCAAAAGTAATGGTTCACTGCAAAACCTAGTGTTTAACTTTTGAACACGTTATACAGCCTGTCTCAAACAAAATGGTACAATCAAAAATATTAAATCTCAACATAAGTAAGTCGTTTTGAGCATCACATTAAAGAAAAAAGACCAGGCTTTCCAATACTTTTTGTTTCATCTCAGTTGCTTTTGTAAATCCAGAGATAACTCCAGTTTACTGCGGAACACAAAAATCGAGTTTGTTTCTTTTGCCAAGTTGCAATCTTTTGTGAGCTTCAAGACAGCATGGCACAGTACTCGAAACAACTCTGCCCATGCATAAAAGTGGCACAAAATCGATTTTGGTGTCTCGCAGTAAATTGATTGTATCTCTGAATTGACAAAAGCAAATAAGATCAAACAAACACTATTGGAAAGGCCAGTCTTTGTTCTTTAATATTATGCCAAGTAAGAATGACTTATTTTGAAATTTCATATTTAACCAATTTTTTTTCTCTGTTTGTTCCATTTTTATTGAGACAGGCTGTACATATAAATAGTTTTTAAAAACAGCAATTCTTTTAATAGTTCTGTTTAGGATCACTTACCATCACGTTAACCTTACATAAGCGCTTGTACTTTTTACAGAGTTTAAAAGATGAATGTTATGACATTCAAATTTATTATTTTAAACACTGTAAACATTTCCCCCAAAGCAATGTAAAACCATTACAATCGAGTCTCGTTATTACAAACTCGTTCGGACCTAGGCAAATTGTTTGTTATATCAGAATTTTGTATTAAGAGGAACATCAGTCCCATTCATTGTGCTTAAGGAATGTACATCATTGGCTTTTGCTGTAATTTTCAGAAATGAACTATTTGAGGGTTAGTATAATAGATGAAATATTGTTACACTGACATGTTTGAAGTTTTGTGTTCGAAAATGCTGGAAACCCCCCCCCCCCCCAAAAAAAAAATGCTCAAGTAGTCTGGTTCCCTGACTCCAGTAAAGATAAAATGGATCAATTTATAGATGCTGGAAAATTGTAAGGTAAGGGAACCAGTCTAGCTGGCCTGCACCCTTTCATGAACATGCAACCAATAGCAAACAACATTGTGACTGAAAAAAATTGTAAATTGGGAGCAGTAGTTGAAAAATAGTTTGGTTTTTCCAACGGTGGTCGGCTGACCACCGTCGGCTGAAAGGTATACAAAATACCATTTCTTGAAAATGACTTCACACTAGGTGCCATAATTTTACAGGATGCTTTAGACCGTCATTTACCAACATCCTAGTAAGGTATTTCGTAAAAAACTTGGTAGTTTTGTTTTTCGATGTTTGCAAATGTTGTATATTCCCTTTAATATAAATGCATAGTCCAGACCAAGACTTTATGTTTGTTATAACCAGAATTTTGTATTAACAGAGTTTGTACAAACGAGAGTCGTCTGTATATAATGTAAAACAATGCAAAACAGTGTTTACAATCTAATCACAATGTTTGTAATTAGTTTGCCTGAAAGTCAAGTTTCAGTTACAAGCAAAAATGTCAAGCGGCTGTTTGAGGCTTTGTTTTTGGTACATGGATACCCGCATAATGAATCAGACTCAAAATTGAGCCCCTTAAAGCTACAGTCCATCATTTGTAATTTGTGCATTTTGTTCGTTTGAAGCAACAAATGAGTTCAAAATCTAATGAAGGATACTGAGCAACTAACCTGATGAAGTTTCAGCTAAGCTTCAGCTGTACATTCCGAGAAAAACAGCATTCTAAGATCTCAATTTCAAATCCAAAGTTACTGAATCATGTTTTGAATTGTTTTGAATTGCAGCTATACGTGACGTTGCGCACTGATCCGACGAATTATAACAACCGCGCGCGTGTGCGTCGTTCCAATACTTGTGCGCGCTGCGCTGAATAACAAAACGAACTACTAATTTAAATTTTCCTACGGTGCTTCTTAAGAATTACCGTTGGAAATGCCTTCTTTCGTTGATTACTTCAAAATGACAGCTTCCCAGAAAGAATAATTTCACAGGGAGTTTAGTCCTACTATCTTTCAACCAAGTTTGTTTTTCAACAATAATTACGCCAGTTACTTTTCGGATGGCTGCAAATGATGGACTATACCTTTAAGTAGGTTGCAAAACACTGTTTATTAGGCCAAAAAAAATAAATACTCGGTCTCTGGTCAGCGCGCGCGTCGATTTTAATCATGCGCGTCAACTTTTTTTTTTTTCAAATTAACACGAAAGCTACAACAGCGCCCTCTATTGCCGCGCCTCCTCAAATTTTTGTACCAAGGAGCACCAAGGAATGGGGAAATTGCACCAAGGCAAATGAAAAAGGGCACCAAGGCAAATTATGGAGGACACCAATGTATAATGAGGATTGAGGACACAAAAAAGCAAAATAGTACCCACCTTGTCTGTACAATACAAGCTTGAAAAAAAAAAGCCACCAAATAAAAAAAAATTTAAAAACCCGTCGCCCCATCAATTCCGGAACTTCGGTCTGACCGGAGACCGACCATTTTTTTTTTGGCCTTACAGTGAATGGGGTGAATAACCAAAAAGAAAAATTAGAAATGTACATGTACAGTCCAAATAAGTAAACCATCACAATGGCTGAGGTAACTTTTCCCCGCTCATAATTGAACTGTGATTACTACACATAACTTAATACAAAAGAATAAAAAGACATGTATTGACTGTAATTGGCCAACTAAAAAAAAAAGAATTAAATAAAAGATACCTTTTTCAGACTTTGGTTACAGAGCTCGTATCAGGAGCTTGCGACACCATCAAGGTGTCTTTATCAACTGTTGTTGTTGAGGCCCTCGTGTACGACCGCCTCCTGTCATGTGACCAAGCCTGGTCACGTGACGGGTCACGTGAGGGCCTCAACAACGCCAGTTGAAAAAGACACCGTGATGGTGTCGCAAGCTCCTGCTACGAGCTCTGTAACCAAAGTCTCAACAAGGTATCTTTAATATAATTGATATAATAATGGGAAAGGAAACAAACTTTCATGCTCGAAAAAAGAAGTAGTCTTTCTCGTCCGCCTTTTTGAAAAAGTGAAGGAGGCGGGGGGCTTTTTCCCCCTTTTTTCCGCAAGGATAGAGGATTTTCCAAGATGGCATCATGGCAGATGGATTCTTCAATCTTCTTGACTCTTTTTCTGATACAAAATTGTGTCTAAAGTAGCCATAATCCTTTCTACATAGCTACAATTTTGTTGGAAACAAATACAAAGACAATATATTGACATGTATGTGGCAAACTGTATTGCAACATTACTGTACAAATTTAAAAAAAGAAAAAAAAAGAAAACAAAGAGGCATCCGGAAAAAAAGGAAGCGGGCGGGGACACGAAATTGGTTCATTTGTTTACATGGCCTTAACTATATCCACTGTGCTTTTCACCGTTATATTACCTGAAGCTTTTCTTGATGTTCTTTTGTTAGCTTCTGTCGTTGTAGTTCAGCTTGCGTGTATCGATTGACAGTTGTCGCCTTTCCATCTTGAGAACCCACTTTGTGTTTGGCCTTTATATATCTGTTCTTTTGTTTGTGTGCTTGTTGATTCACATTTCTGTAGAAAAAGAAGTAACAAATTTACAATGACACTAAAAAATAACTTACTTTTTTGAAAGGTCTGAGAAACCTATAGCGAGCAGCGAATTATGAAGTTTTATAAACAGACATAATTATCGGTGCATTTAAATCATTTTGATATTCCACTTACAGCACACAAATGACAGCGGTTTACTTAAGACCCATACAATGTCATTTTTTTTAATGCAATCCTTGAAAATGCACCTTTGTGTCCCATTTAACCTTATTTTCAATTTTTGTTTTGCCATTTTCAAGGGTATTTTGGTGCGTTTTTGGTTTTCATGCTAATGCAAATGTCCATATTCATGAGCAAATATGTGATGTCATTTCAGGCAGAAACCTCAATGTTACAGTTATTTCAGCACCAAAAGTGGACGGAATTTTTGATAGTTTGCTGTCGTAAATGTTCTTTTCTGTGGTGATTTGTTGTGTCGGTACATGGCAGTAAGCAAATGAGTATTAACATTTCTCACAAATGTTTACAATAAGCAAATTTTGGGTTCACAATTTGAGCAAAAAAACCCTAAACTGAACAGTGTCTTCCTGAAATGACATCACAGCAACAGCTCCCTCAGTTGTCGAGAAAAGCATGGACACTTTTTTTAATGTTAAAACCCTAACTCCCTAGGCCTTTTTGCTAGGAAGTAGCCTCAATCCTGCAAAATCCTCCAATTGGCCTCAAGGAAAAATAGCATATAGCCTCAATCCTGCAAATTCCTCCGCTATTTCTTGAATATGGTCCATGGAGGGGTGACCACTGCCTGAATCCTGCAAAATCCTCCGGCTATGTCTGTCAATAGGCTGAGGCAGAGGCAGTGACATCCTGGAGCAGTGCGGAGGATGTCAAGTATAATCAAGGACTAAATTTATGCATGGCTGAGCATAAACAACACAAGGTCGGGCCCAAGACCTTGACACAGTGCGTATTCCGAAATCAGCAACGCACTTTTGCCATGTAACCTCAATCCTGCAAATTCCTCCAATTTGCAAAAAGGATTTTGGAGGATTCAGGGCGGTTAAAGAAGTGTGCTTTTCGATACAATTGACCAAAAAGGGATGTCAATAGTTTTCCTACATTTAAGAGGAGAAGAAAGTTGCATAAAATACGTTACTAAGAAAAAAAATCATCGCATGAACACTTTAAATCATTTTGGTCCTCCAGTTACAGAACAAAAATGACAGGGCTTTTTTTGAAAAAGCGGTTTGAGATTCTTGGGTATGAAAAAGTCAAAATGGGGTATCCGACAGCTGTGTGTCACAAAAAGCCTACATGTACGTACTTTGTGTAATGTGTTGTTTCTTGAGGAAGTCCATCTGAAGAGTCTATCGTGTCGGTCATCACCTGTTGATTGCCACTCAGCTTTGATTCAGCTGTTCTTGTTTTGTGAATCATTTTCTTGTATGTGTTCAAGATTTTCCTTTTGCGTTTATCAGCATATCCTTGACCTGAAATTTAATAACAACAAAAGAATAAATTTACTTTGTAGCAATACAGGTAGCTTGTGAAAAACATGGAGAAAGAGTTGGTGATTTTCATGTCGGGCAAAAGGGGTTGGGGAAGAAATGGATTGACATCAAAAATGAGGTCAGTTTGCGGGATCATTCATATGGATATCCCACCGCCGAGAATTGCGCCCTCTACCGGCGAGCGACTCCGCGACTCCGCGACGTCTGCATATTATTGTACTTTATGCCCACTGACCCCAGTCGCGATCCAACTTCCAAGCCAAGCCCAAGGCTCCAAGACCAAGTAGCATAGCCTAGCCCTACATAAAAAAAAACTTGCTCTCGCGTGGCCCTGCCATGCCTGCATTCTAAAGTAACTCCAACTCTTTGGCTAGTCGTCTTTCTTTGCTCTGCTGATTTGAAGCTGTTCTGTTTAGAATAGAGATCACGAGGGGTGGCCTGCAAGCTTTCGAGTCAACTCGTACCTTGGGCGACTCGTACCTTGGACAACTCGTACCTTGGACAACTCGTACCTTGGACATCTCGTACCTTGGATAACTCGTACCTTGGACAACTCGTACCTTCAATTAAGATGACTCGTACCATCAGAATAACAAGTAGAGTACACTGTACGTGCGTGACTTAGTGTGTGGTTCCTTGACTCCGAAACGATACGATTCTGTGTCCGAAACGGGCTTCCAGAGCTACGGCTACGGCTATTGTCAGCGCGTCCCCGCGTATTTTCAATGGGCGCAGACCTAGACCTAGCTCTAGACAACTGATTCGGATGCAGCCTAAATTAATTTCCTTCTCACAGAACCACATTCAAGATCTAAGGATGCATACCTGCAAATAAACTCCCATAGACACTAGTGCTAAATGCCCATACTTCAAAATTATTTTAAAAATACTCAAAACTCTCACAGGTATTCAAGCTGCACAGAAAAATGATGATCAATGTGTCATCTTTCATTTTCTTTTCAATTTTTGGTGGGTTGACCGTTGACTTTATCCTGATTGACGGTACGACTTGTCTTACGCGTGATGGTACGAGTCGTCTTAACTGAAGGTACGACTTGCCGAAGGTACGAGTTGTCCAAGGTACGACTCGGTATAATGACGTCGAGTTGAAGGTACGAGTTGTCCAAGGTACGAGTTGCCCAAGGTACGAGATGACCTGTTACCGCCTGCAAGCACTATTCTCACGTAATTGATGCTGTGCGCTAAAGCACTGCTATTGTAAGTTGATGCAGCATGGAGCAACTCTGTCTCTTTCCTTACCTTCTGTTACGTTTCCAATCATTTTCTGGGTGTGATGATGACCTGCATTCTTCGTTTTCCTAAAATCTTTAGAGTAGCCACTTTTGTTCATTTTACCCATAATGATTTCACACAATTCGAAAGGTTATTTCCACTTATTTGAATACTAAACTGTACTGTAAAATTACAAACCACACCATGTCGTGCATGCGTGCATGCTCGGTGTTTTCAAATAGCGCCCTCACTTGATGTTGCATAAAAAGTGAGGGCGCTGTTTTAAAAATGCACAGGGGTGCACTGAATTCAAGCGAGAATTTCTACGCCAGCTGATTAGCATAAAAAGTGCCCCCCCCCCCCACAATTTCTTTTGAAAACGGAGACCGTTTGGCTTTAAAAACGGTGGAATTGTTTAAATATGCCCAAGGATCAACTCCCTGGTTTTGGGGCTTCCATCTGAGGGCAGGCTTGATAAAATCACGGATGAAAAAATGGGTCCTATTTGCCTGTGAAAGTGGAAGGGTGCCACTCTTAAAATGGCTACATGCAGGCTCGGGAACTATCACTTTTCGGGAGGTGATTTTATTTGGGTGTGAATATTTAAAAATGTAATTGGCTAATGTACGTAAAATTGAAAAGAAATGAAAAGATGAAAGACAAGACAATAATTTAATTTTTGTTTCAGAAACCCCAGTGATGTTGGCTTGCATAATACTTGGCCCTGAACTTTGTTGATTTTACACTGTTTCCAATGGGGCTTGAATTAGTACAGTGAACCCACAGAACCAGCATGTCTTGTCGATATATGCGATAGTATTTTTCGTATTCAATAGCGCTGAAAAATGGAGAAAAAGTATAAAAGTTTAAAATGCGCCGTTTTGATTTAAGTGTGAGTATAACAGAGGGTGCAGATCTATTAGTAGGCCCAGAATGTGTATGTCCTCAAATTCTCAGGTATTAGAGCATTTTGAGGGCTGTGTTCGAACTTGAGGAATTGTAAAAAAAAAGAAAAAAAAAGTGGAAGCTATGCAGAGGATCAGGACTGCGAGCTCGTATTTCTGTGAAATTTTGTTGAACTTGGCCCCTTTTAAAAATGGCTCTATTTTGCATTGCAGCGTAGGCGTCCATTTTCAAAATTGCGTTGGGCTTCAGGACTGATTTTAGCCTGGGGTGATCATCTTTGGATGGAATTTTTTCAGTTATCAGTTAATCTCCCCAAAAAATCAAACAGAAAATTAAAGATGATAAAATAAGCTTTAATTTGATAGGTGTCTCAAACAGCTTGGAGAGTGAGTATTTAAAAAAATTTAGTGGAAGTGCGCGTAATTATCATTGGTGTCTATGGGAGTCGATTTGCAGGTCTGCACTCATAAAGATGTACATCTGTATCTATCTTGAACAGCACCCCCAGTGTAATGTGGTGTCCAGCCCCCCCCCCCCCCCTTCCCCGCCCCCGCTTTTCGAATTTCCACGGCCGGACAATTTTTGGATTTTGTTCATCCTCGAACCCCCCCCCCCCCCCCCCCCCCCACTCGCCGGCACACATTTACGTCCTCTGGTAGTACCCACAGCAGAAATATGGTAAATATGATTTAATTTTAATAGGATTATTTCGAAAACCGTTCGCGATATGAAACACATGCCTCCAAACCAAAACACTTAAATTGTGTCCATCTTCCCAGATAAGACCGCCGAGGAATTTCGGAACCAAACGATGCCAAATTTCAAGTGTTTGTTTTTATCGAATTCCATAACCGTTAATTTGTACGGTCAAAATGCATTGTATTCCACCCAAACTTAACAATGCATCGCAACTGAGACCCATTCTCACTAACCAGTGAGTTTATAAGATGGATTCAAATACTGACTTATTTTTTATCAAGATAATGTGTTGTTCGCCACCAGAACATGTACAACTTTGATCGAGTATACACGCTGCACATTCAAGACAAAAGTACTGCCAGCCTGGAGCCGGTCTATAGTTGGTCACTTAACTCAACAACAGGAATATCTCGGAGTTTGATACCGACGATTCGCCGGATCCAATATCCGGTTCGTACGTACTCCGAGATTATGCCTCACTGATAATGCCTCCTGTATTTTCTTGAAAGCCGGTGATAGCTTAAAACAAAATAGAAAAGAATAAAGTAGTGAAACACACTTATAAGTAATACTATTATTTATATAAGTGTGTTTATAATAAATATACTGGTTTGAAACAATACTTTTGCACAACGATTTTCTTGTAACATAATTGTTATGGTGATTGTTAAAGTTTACAAATACCATGTGTTTATAGACCCATGCAAATACGTTGTATGGGCACTCTGTAAATTACTTGGTATCGTGAATCAAGTTTTTCCCTTCAACTTATGGAGACTACTATGCAATGACATTGTGTAATGCGTAATATCATCAGAGCCGTCAGGAGGCTTTTGGTACAGCGTTTTCATCTGCACACATTTTGATTTGATTTGATTTATTCGCAATTTCCATATAATGACACACACAAAATATCCAGAACTATGTATTGAAAAGTAAACATAAAGAGCTAGTCCCCATACAGTGGAAAAGCAGGGATGTGGCAAACAAGTTTTAAGACCTTATTTCCTTGACGGTCCCAAAAATACCCTATACCTCCTATAAATAAAGAGAATCAACAGGTTCATTAAAAAAAGTGAGGAAAAAATATATACCTATACTTAAATCATATTCTCTAAAGAAAAAAAATACAATGTACCAATAATCAAAAATCACGTCAACCGGTATCCACCCCCCAAAACCCATTACTGCACAGTAGTCCGGTTCGCCACCTGCCCAAAATTACTACAGACAATAGCAATCCGGAAACCTTCCACTAAACACAGACTTTGTTGTCAGGAAAACCTATTACATTGTAATACAATTGTAGTAGGACCTCACCTGTTACCGCGGTATGTACCACGTGTTGCTACCTATTGTGTTTAATCGACAGCACGCGCGCTCATTCCACAAAATGCCGATACAGCACTTCATGCACCTGTTTGCAAATCTACTCCAAATAATGCTGACGTAACGACCTCCGGCACCCAAAACACAATGCACTTTCCATAGATATACATATTCATCAAATTTTCGTTTGTGTTTCCGGTTTGGCAATGAATATTCATATTTTCCGTGTATCGAGCACGTGTATTTTTAGAGACTGTTGCGGGGCAATGCTCATTGTGACTCGTGGGGGTGTTTTGTGAGGGGGATCGGGAGCACCTTGGTTTTATTTCGTGTGCACGCGCACATACGCGGCTGGGACCTCACTGCATACGACTGGTCGCGAGGGTGTGGGATATGTGGGCGAGTGATGATCCAAGGGGCGATTTGAAGTGAATATTGAAAAAGCTATCAGTATCACGTGAAAGGTTAGCGATTTACACGGAAAATTACAACTTCGATTTTTTTTCTCCTCACGAATCTTTATATCCGGCAGTGGCGGTTTTACGGGGGGGGGGGGGGGCTTTAATTGTCTAGCCCCCCAAAAAAATATATGGCACAAGCCCCCCCTCCCCTCCCCCCCCCCCCCCCCCCACACACACACCTATTGATTTTCGGAGGCCTTAGTGTCCGGAGAAAATAACCGGTCTACATTTCAGCACGCCTCCCTTGAAAAAACAATCTGGATCCGCCCTGCTAGCCCCCCCCCCCCCAAAAAAAAATATTGGCTCTACAACAGCTGTAGCATGAATTTAGGTTTTATGAAATACGGACTCATTGGTGGAATTGCGCATGCTCATGCATAGAAAATTAGGAGAGGGACTGGTCACGTGAGAGGGTTTAACCAATAAAAGGGAAAAAGAGTCCGATTTTCATACGAGTCCGATTTTCATATGACACCGCGCCTGGTGTCCGGGTCACTGCAACCATGGAGCTATAGCTCGATGCTGCAACACTTTGGAAAAAAAAAGGTTTTATTCTGAGTTTTGCACCAAAAAGATCTGCCTGAATTATCAAATAAAATTCGGAATTTGTAAAGTTCAATTTGTGAATGAGCCGTCGAGCGAAAAAAAAATCAGCTACATTTAATTTTGGTAGAAAAATAGTAATCAATAAATATTTTCAAAAATAGCACGGTAGAACAGATTTTATGAACACCTGGGTAGAGGTGAGCCTGGAGTTTTTGCCTGAAAGACTGAGACGAGTGGAGCCCGAGTATAATCGATTCAAACTCACATCATGGACTACACAAGATACCGGATTTGCAGGGTCCAAATTTTGGCACAAACAAACAAGAAAGGAGATTGATATTTAGTATCCCTTTTTATTTGCAGGAAAACAAAAAATTATCATAATGATGGGATTGAAAACTTGACAAAATGGAAATCAAAACAGGACCTATGATATTGTTTTTGCTACAAACGAGAGGGATTATAAAAAAAACCGTGCTGAGTGACTGAATACTAAGCTTAGGTTGATTTTTTTTCAAATTGCACTATCATTAGATATTTTAATTATTTATTCATTGTTTCACTCAGTAAACAATAACGAGCATTGAATAAACGCATAATATACATGTACATGTACGCATGGTTAATAATATTGCTCGCAAAAAAAGGCAAACCTCCCTATTGAGTAGAATGGTGGTTTCCATGACGTCATTGCGCAGCTGATGTGCTGTGGCGATGTTGCATTTCCAGTGAATTTACATACGACTATTACGCGATACGACGAGACATGATGAAAGAGAAACGTTGAAGAAATGGCGCGACATGGGGAGAAAAAACATCCAAAACTGCCCCGAAATGCGCATCCTCCCCCTCCAATCCACGCCTGGAGAACTATTTAGAGATTGTACCACCACATCGGGGCAAAATCTGGTGGATTTGATTGTCGAAATAAAGGAAATCGAGAGATAAACGACGCCATTTGGAAAGGACACGACACGTTTTACGTTTGGAGATTTCATTGTCTGGTGGCAGAATTCCTGAGCCTCGTGATAGCCGAGTTGAAGACCTCAACGATTTGGCGATGAAAACGCAGCCGAAACCCTCCAAAACTGTTTCAAATAAAAGGTATCTGGATCAAAAATGATTATGTCTTAAAGAATATGAAGTCATTTGGGTTGTTGACAACACAATTTGTAATTTCGATTGTGTGCTTAATTTCTTTATTTCTTTCTGTTCCTTGCTCTAGTGATCAAAAAGAGAAAGGACGCAAACTATGATCAAACAGCAGACTACATTTTGTTCATCACTGACTAAAAGTATGACTGTACCATTTATGTAACACTAACAATAACATGCCATCATTGTGCCCAGTGGGTAGGACTACATGTTCTAACTTATAAATCATGTCATTTGTTCAATTTAAAATACTATAAAATGACGACAAAGTAAAGTTGATTTTCCATGTGTTTTAAGCCATTTTCACAATGTTGCACCATCACTCCATCGGCATCTAGCTGGAGTTACCCAGCCCTGAGTTTTATCATATGGGTTGTCTATAAGGGCTGGAGCGTATTTTTCTCATAAGTAGTAGTATATTCAAAAAAAATTTGGAAAATGTTCAATTTTGTCCCCGTTACACACTAATTGCAACTGCAACTCACCCCAAACTTGCCTGGAATAACCATTACACAGGTCATTGAAGTAAAAAACGATCCACGATGAAGATTCAGCCTACAATTGCAGTGAAAACAGGAGGAATAACCGCTAACTTGACAACCTTTCAGGCATGGCCAGGACTGCTATGGAATTTTGCACACAAAAAAATTGTGTACAATGAATGGCGGCGGTCGATTACCACCACGTACAGCTCGCTGGTACTACGCGTTTTTGCGGTCGGTGTGACGTGACGCGGAAGCGTAATACCCGATGACTGTTTCATGCATTAAGAAGAGGTTCACTCGCATCACAGTGCGGTACTGGAACGGCAACCGTCGAGTAAATACCACTGCACTATGAATGCACGATAGCCGGCCAACTCGACGGTTGCCGTTCCAGTACCGCACTGTGATGCGAGTGAACCTCTTCTTAATGCATGAAACAGTCATCGGGTATTACGCTTCCGCGTCACGTCACACCGACCGCAAAAACGCGTAGTACCAGCGAGCTGTACGTGGTGGTAATCGACCGCCGCCATTCATTGTACACAATTTTTTTGTGTGCAAAATTCCATAGCAGTCCTGGCCATGCCTGAAAGGTTGTCAAGTTAGCGGTTATTCCTCCTGTTTTCACTGCAATTGTAGGCTGAATCTTCATCGTGGATCGTTTTTTACTTCAATGACCTGTGTAATGGTTATTCCAGGCAAGTTTGGGGTGAGTTGCAGTTGCAATTAGTGTGTAACGGGGACAAAATTGAACATTTTCCAAATTTTTTTTGAATATACTACTACTTATGAGAAAAATACGCTCCAGCCCTTATAGACAACCCATATGATAAAACTCAGGGCTGGGTAACTCCAGCTAATCGGCATCCACATTTCGCAACTTATGTTCGTTGATATGATGGAGACATGATCAGGCCTAAAAAGGAAATGTTTTAAAATTTTTCCTGCACGATTACACTCTGACAAGGAGCATAATTGACCAACAAATACTCAACGAATGTAAATTACAAAAACAAATTAGTAGGCTACTCTATTCTGTGCAAGGGGACATCAATATAAAAGTTTTCCCTGTGTACTCTTGTTCACGCGCATAACTTAAGTGTGCATTGATATCAATGCGCTATATACCAGTGCATGAACCAGAACAAAGACATCACACTTCGGTACTCCATTACAGCATAATATTAAAGGGTGCTTTCTTACGAAAACAGTTCACCACAGAACGAAGGTAGAAAGATAGTTCATACCATCGTTCACACTGCGGTGCGAGGGCGCAGCCTATTCTACATCATCTGGGGACTTGGTCCCCGGCCTCCACTCGTCCCTAATCCCTCTCCAACATTAGTGTCCTCGGCTCCCCTCATGTTCTCTGTTCATCAAACCACACTGACAAAATCCTGGGAAAGATTTCCATTTAAACGAAGTTCACTAATTTTCCTCTGTATTGACTAACAAGCCCCCAGATAGCAATTTCATGTCATCAAAGTCCATTTGAGCAGTGAGAAAATACAAGCATTTTCTTAGAAAACACTTCGAATTTTTCAGTCCAATCTCATAGGGTTTGTACACAGGGTGTTGAGTGAACTTCGTATAACCTTGAGCTGTGGTTATTGTTGACTTGAGTCAATGTACATGTATTTCCTCTGAAAAATAATGGTAAGCATATAAAAAGCAGGTCAGTGGAAAAATACATGATAGGGTTGAGGAAGGATTCTGTAGCCTGTGGCCATGGTGGCAGAGAAGCTCCACGGTTGACCTCAGAGGAAGTGGTGTAATTATGGAGGGTCAATGTTAATGACAGGGGTGAGATTTGTCAGGATTTATCCTGATTTCAGGATTTTCTTGTCAGGATTTTTTTCCTGATTTGTGGATATTTTGTCAGGATTTTCCCCGATTTCAAGACTTTTTGAAGGGAGTTTGTGATTTCAGGATTTTTTAAAAGAATCCCTTTGGAATTGCAGAGGTTTTTCTGTAAGCCTGTTTTTACCTATCAAGGTACATGTACCGGTATATACATGTAGAACAAAAGGAATTGGTTTTAGGGGTGCCTTTAGGCAAAGTTGTACAAGCATATTCCATAGACCCTTCGTTGCTCTGGGCCTTCGGCGACCCTCAAATCCTCTATGGATTATTTCGTGGATATTTCATTTTCTCCCAATCTCACACCTGTAATGATCGCAACAATTGGATGAATAGTAAACAAGAGGGTACAAACAAGCACTGTGTTCCGATGTAAAGTGCACTGCTGCAGCTCATTACATTTCTTATAAATTGCTACACTCAAAAACTTTAAGGGACTTTACAACATTTGCAGACAATCAAAAAATAAAACTACCGAGTTTTTCCGAAATACCTTACTAGGATGTTGGTAAATGACAGTCTAAAGCATCCTGTAAAATTATGGCACCTGGTGTGAAGTCATTTTCAAGAAAATGATATTTTTGTATACATTTCCAACGGTGGTCGGCCGACCACCGTTGAAAAAACCTAACTAGTTAGCAACTACTGCTCAATAATAATCACCAGAAAACAATACAAATTAATTCCACTTAGAAATCGAACTTGATTAGTAAATTACACTCAAATAATTACTCCTAATTTCATGTAAGTTAAACTTTACACAGTAATCAAACATGTACAATTAAATCTAAATATCTAAAATGAAACAAAATAATGACGATATATTTAAGATATTTATTTAAACAAACAAAATAGACTGCACTTTGATAGATTAAAAAACTGAATATTATAAACAGATTAAACTATACACAGAAATCATATCAGTTGAAGCAAAATATGTAAAATGAATTAATACATAGATTCAGCGAGGGTAGCAAGTCTGTATTTTGTCTGATTCCGGAGAAGTTTCAATTTTTGACATTGGCCCTTCAGCAAAAATCCTGTTGATTAAATTAATGTACACAAATTAAGTTTCCACTGTAAATATCCTTTGATGTTTGATGATAGTATCTGACATCATGTATGACTGTGATGATTTCACATGCCTCAATATAAACAGGACTATAAAGTGAGATTGCTGCTTGTAAGCTGGTCAGGTCTTGTGGCATTGTATTCTAAACATGTGTGTGGCTCTGGCCGTTGCTAGACCGAGTGTCTGTAGCTTGTAGCCAGACTATTGAGTGGTGTACCAGATTACATAGCTTCAAAGTGAATTCATAGCTCATGAGTATTCAGGGGCTGTCTACAGCTAGTAAACAGACCCGCAGCCCTGGGGGTACTAGTGGGCAAGTTGAAGGGTGAGAGTAGGCCTACTCAGAGTAGGTAATGTTGAATAGTATTTCTTGTTTCACCAAACAAATGAACAAACTTTTAATTAGTACTACCACTTTGGGGGGGGGGGGGGTGAAAGATATTAACCCGAACCCCCTAGGCCCTTGTTGCTTACAACCATCCTCAATCCTCCAAAATCCTCCAAAATTTTGCAACTCCGCCTAAATTTTTCAAAATTGTCAGACAGTCCTGCCTCAAAATGCATTCATCCTCAATCCTCCAAAATCCTCCTCATCCCAAAACTTTGCACTCGTGTTTAAATGAAGGATAACCAATGCCAAATCCTTCAAAATCATCAGACAGTCCTGCCTCAAAATGCATTCATCCTCAATCCTCCAAAATCCTCTTGTGCTTCAATCACCATTCATCCTCAATCCTCCAAAATCCTCATGTGCTTCAATCACCATTCATCCTCAATCCTCCAAAATCCTCATTTGATTCAATCACCATTCATCCTCAATCCTCTAGAATCCTCCAAAACCGCCAGGAGGATTTTGGAGGAGTGAGGTGGGTTAGGGTTATTAACCATTTCTCGTCAGATGACATACATGCAAAGGTTTTGCGGTATTCGGAATGGATGACGGATAAACACGCAACGAGCGAGGCTGGAAATATCTGTCAGCCACCCTTGTACTAGCGAGCGAGGCCAGAAATATCAGGGTGTGCTACCCGCAGAAGACGGCCTGAACCCGTCTGGCATCGACTGGGTCCGGTCCATGTCAAAATAATCCCGGCGCGAACTGGTTAACATGACATCACCCTTTAACCCTAACCCCCTAGGCTCTTGCACTAGAAAGTATACCAAACCTAACAAATTTCAACAGCTGCATACAGGTCTGTAAGCACTGGTACCAAAACTGCCAAACTCCAACAGGCCTTGTACGGGGAACAGTACTAAACCTGCCAAACTCCAACTGTTGGAGTTTGATTGACTTGGTATGGATGGGCCTATGCATTGTCAAGTGATGGATAGGGATGGTACCAAACCTAACAAAATAAAGCAATATATTTGAACAGAAGTATAGTGGGGACCGTGGGTGTGCGTACCCACGAAGAAATGCCTGTGAACTCCCCCAAACTCCAATGTACATGTACATGCACATTTGACCACAAACTGTGCTGAGGACCGTGGGTGAGCATACCCACGAAGAAATGCCAGTGAACTCCCTCAAACTCCAACGTGTTCACAAATCTCATGCCCTTCTGCCCCGAACCTCACAAAATTCAACAGAGTCTCCCTGGGCCTTTGGTACCCAGTCAATCAAAGTCCAACACCAACTGGCCAGTGTTCGGTACCAACCCTGCCAAAATCAAGCAAAACCCGCTGATGGGCTCAGGGTTGTTAGGGTTAAACCAACAATTTGTGATGGTCCATTTTTACACACAGGGCTTAAAGTTTGCTTAAATCGAATAGATTAACTACATGTATTTCACGTTTGTTTTGCATATTGTGGTGTGAAGGCATCTGATGAAGTAGTTGTTGATATAAAAAGCAAACTTTCCTTCTTGTTAGTCATTTTAAGTGCTTCCTTACTTTCCAATGTGTGAACGCATACTGTGCACTATTTAGGGTAACAGCTCCCATCCTGAAAAGAGACATTTACCTATTAGAAAGCATTGTAATAAATTACAAACCTAGTTCCAAATTTACAATCATTTTTGTGGCTTGATCAGTCAAAGACAGTCAAAATTCTTCCACTTTCCATGCCATGCATTTTTGTACAGATTAGTTAAAAACAGTCAGATCACATTCATGTAAACACTGTGACTAGTCAAACTCCATCAACAGACAAAAGAGGTAACTGGTAGGTACAGCTGGCATATCAATCACCTCCAGTCACAGCATGGCTATATCGAATTAACAAGGGAATTCTTAACTATTAAAAACAGTCAATTGATTTTGACTGCTCAGTTTGTCGGCCAGCGAGTGAGTTTATAGTTGAAATGATGATTTTGAATGAATCATTCAAACCACTGATACTGTTCATTTTAGAATGGTAAAGATTCCTCTAGTGGTTAAAGGGAATATACAACATTTGCAAACATCAACAAATAAAACTACCAAGTTTTTACGAAATACCTTACTAGGATGTTGGTTAATGACAGTCTAAAGCATCCTGTAAAATTATGGCACCTTGTGTGAAGTCATTTTCAAGAAAATGGTATTTTTGTATAAATTTCCAACGGTGGTCGGCGGACCACCGTTGGAAAAACCTAACTATTTTATATACTGCTCCAAATTTACCATTTTTCAGTCCAAATTGTGTTTGCTATTGGTTACATGTTCATGAACGGGTGCAGGCAGGCTAGACTGGTTCCCTCACCTTACAATTTTCCGGCATCTATAAATATTGATCTATTTCATCTTAAGTGGAGTCAGGGAACCAGACTGCTTGAACACTGTTGTTTTTCTTGGTTTTCCAGCATTTTCGACCACAAAACTTCACAAATGTCAGTTAAACAGTACTTGATCTATTATACCAACCCCTCAAATAGTTCATTTCTGAAAATTACAGCAAAAGCCAATGATGTACATTCCCTTTAATTGTGCAGTTTTAGGCCTATATTCCTGCATTGTGCTTTTGTTGGTTCTCAATGCAGGTCAAAATGGGAACACCCACCGAACAATTGTCAGAGCAGTGTGCATACGTAATGGCTATTATATTCAGATACTTACGTGTACATTGTACATACCAGTACGTACGTAGCTTGTATGATCTGATGACATCAGGCGATATATCGCTGAGGATCATGACTTCCTCTGTGTTTACATATAGCGGCAATGGCAGCTTGTTGCCATGGCCTGCATAGGTTCATGAATACATGTAGATCTTGATGTCAATATTTACAAACACGCATACCAATCCTGCACGATTTTTTGCATTGACAGCAAAAACGATATGTACAGGAGACTCAATGTACAGTTTGTGAAAAATTCCCTGTGCCAGCTGCTACATTTTGTACGTGTGATTAAATTAATTTATTCCGTTAAAACCTTAGTCTCCCATGCCAGTTTAATATAAAAAGAATTCAATCTAGGGTGCGTTTTGGCGGTCATAACCAAGAATTGGTTCGGTAGTTTCTTGTCGGTGAATTTCTTCAGCAATTTTAACTGGGTTAGAAATACGCATGATCATGTAGTACTCAAATCCCCAAAACAATTAACCAAAGAGAAACCACCGAACCAATTCTTGGTTATGACCGCAGTAAGCATTTCTAGTGTTATGTGTTCTGGAAATTGCATTGCACTCAACACTAAGTGTTGAATGCACTTTCAAGGAAAATAATTTGCATGTTTGGCACAAATTCAAAACATTAGGTTTTGCATCAGTAGTGCTGATATGATTGATCATCGTACAAAAAGTATGTAATTGTTACAAAAATGAATGCATTTCTTGTACGTGTATATATGTAGAATGTTTGGTATGGAAAAGGAAAATATTTGTGTAAAATCCCATGAGTGTTTGTTCTGATCGCTGAATGTGCTGCATTTTGAGCTTGCATCATGATCAAGACAACATTCATGAGTTTATTACACGGTCCTAGATGCAACCATTCCCAGGATGCATTGCTGCAGTGAGTCAGTAACTACAGTTTCCTCACCAGCCAATGTTGCATTCAAGGGATGTGTGAAAGTGAAATCATTGGCTTAAAAAATATATCATAATATAATACGAACATATCAGTCAGATCTGTGTGATTAATTAAAGGGAATGTACAACATTTGCTTTTGCTGCAATTTTTGGAAATAGATGGATCTGGAGGATTAATATGTTATAGCAAATAATGTTGAAATGACTTTTTTCATGTTTTGGGCTTGTAGATGCTTGGAAAAACCATGAAAACCAATCGTATTCTTGTGGTCTGGTTCCCTGACCCACTTTAGATGAAACGGAGCAATCATGACTTTGGGAAATTGTAATGTCAGAAAATCAGTCTAGAAGGCTTGTACCCCTTCACAGGTGTGTAAACAATTGCAAAGAAAACGCGGAATAACTAATTATGAAAAATTAGGAGCAATTTTTGAAAAAAAGACAGTTTTCTCCAACGCTGGTCGGCTGACCAGCGTTGGAAAAAAAAAAATTGTTTTTCATGAAAATGACAGCACACCAGGAGTCACAATTTTACAAGATGCTTTACACTGTCATTCCCTAACAATCTAGTGAGGTGTTTTTTGATTATTTGATCATTTTGTTTTGTGATGTTTGCAAATGTTGTATCTTCCCTTTACTGGTACATGTATCATAATGAACAATCATTCTGTAATTTAGAAACTGCAACGTTTATGTTCATAGTAGTTCAGATTATTGGATATAATGCTTTGTAATGGTTTCAACAGATTTGTGTATGTGTGTCTATCATGTACATGTACAAAGCATTTAGTTACTTGGGCTTTTATTCTGTAAGTGTTACTTTTTAAGTTGGTCTTGGTTTCACATCTGATAGTTTTGCATTGTAAACAAATATATGCTTTGTAATGATTTACACATATGTATGTGTGTATGTGTGTCTATCGTGTACAAAGCATTTAGTTACTTGGGCTTTTATTCTGTAAGTGTTACTTTTTAAGTTGGTCTTGGTTTCACATCTGATAGTTTTGCATTGTAAACAAATACATGTATCGAGTCATGTTAGATGGCTGCATAATCATGATAATCGATGATCATAATCGGTGATCTGTGCCTCACTACTTCCCCAGATGTTGACATCATGTAGTCTTTGTTGCATTGTCAGCAGTGGTTTCATTGTTATTAACTGATTCATTGTATGTGTTCTCTCTCCAGGTATGACATCGCATGAAACTTCCCAGTTTGGTTCCCAGATCAGCGCATTCTACTCAATCAAGAAGTGTCACCCCCAAAACGCCAATAACCTGAACAACAATAATGTAGTCATCACCAATCCAATCACAGGGCAGACGACCAGCAATCTGTGTACCGTTCTCCTCAACCCAACCCTCATTCCTAGTGGAGTCACCTACTCGCTAGTCAACAACAAGAACCACACCACTGGTCGGTCGCAGAACGTCATCAGAGCCTCTACCATCAAGCTGCTGGACACCTACCAGAAGTGCGGCATGAAACGTAAAAGTGATGAGCAGTTGGACAATCGCCACGAGCAGAAACAAACCAGACAACAGCATCTAAGTACAAGCAAGAACAACAACAATGTGAAGAAAACAACATCCAAGAGTACATCGGGCGGGGAGGGGGATTATCAACTAGTCCAACATGAGGTGCTGTGCTCCTTGACGAATCGCTATGAAGTCTTAGAGTTTCTGGGCAGGGGAACATTTGGACAAGTTGTCAAGTGTTGGAAGCGCGGCACTAATGAGATAGTGGCCATCAAGATCCTCAAGAACCACCCATCGTATGCAAGGCAAGGCCAGATCGAGGTCAGCATTTTATCTCGATTGAGTGCTGAGAGTGCTGATGAGTTTAACTTTGTCCGTGCGTACGAATGCTTTCAGCATAAGAATCACACGTGTCTGGTGTTTGAACTGTTGGAGCAGAACCTGTACGACTTCTTGAAGCAGAGCAAGTTTCGACCGTTGCCTTTGAAGCACATTCGACCGGTACTTCAGCAAGTCTTGGTGGCTCTGTTGAAGCTCAAGACGCTTGGCCTTATCCATGCTGACTTGAAACCAGAGAATATTATGTTGTTGGATCCAGCGCGGCAGCCGTATAGAGTCAAAGTGATTGACTTTGGTTCAGCGAGTCATGTCTCTAAGGCTGTGTGTTCAACCTATCTCCAAAGTCGCTATTACAGGTAAGTCAAACAGTCTATTAGATATTCCATGGAATTAGGGCTGTGCGTCGGAACCGGGTACCCGAGTACCCGACCATTGTTGTCAGGAACCGGTTCCAGATTATGGAACCGAGTACCCGTAACCAACTTTACAAATTTACTTATTGACTTTTAAAGGTTTTGAATGTCATTTGTGGAGAATCTTCAAAATGAAAACCAGGCCACATGGGAAAACAAAACATATTTCACGTTTATGACGCTCGCGAAAGTTGCAGTTTACACCTTAAAGATATATAGTCCATCATTTGTAATTTGTGCATTTTGTTCGTTTGAAGCAACAAAAGTGTTCAAAATCTAATGAAGGATACTGAACAACTAACCTGATGAAGTTTCAGCACAGCTTCAGCTGTATATTCCGAGAAAAACAGCATTCTAGGATCTCAATTTCAAGTCAAAAGTTGCTGAATCATGTTTTGAATTGTTTTGAATTGCAGCTACACGCGATGTCACGCACTGATACCACGAATTATAGCAACCGCGCGCGCCTGTGCGTCGTGCCAATGCTTGCGGGCGCTGCGCCGAATAACAAAACGAACTACTAATTTAAATTTTCCTACGGTGTGTCTTAAGACGCACCGTTGGAAAGGCCTTCTGTCGTTGATTACTTCAAAATGATAGCTTGCCAGGAAGATTAATTTCACAGGGAGTTTAGTCCACTTAGTATCTTTCAACCAAGTATGTTTTTCAACAATAATACGCCAGTTACTTTTTCGGATGGCTGCAAATGATGGACTATAGCTTTAAAGCTAGAAAGCTCACTGTATGCATTTGTATCTTGACGCAAGTTTACATGTAGTTGTAGTATCGTACGGACCTTTAAAAACAATCTGAACAGCAACTTCCGAGATTTGAATTTTGGTGTTGGGTTTTTGTAATGGCTACCCAAGTACCCGTTCTACCCGTAAATGCACAGCCCTACATGGAATCCCCCAAAACTCTGTTGAATGATGCACCTTTGTGTGACAACTTTAAGGGTTTTAGTAGTTTGTTTCTTGTACTTGACTATGTACAGTATGTTACACACTTTCCACCGCGGTAAAATGGAAACATTTAAACACAGATCCGGAGCTGTTTTGAAATTGCCATGTGCAACTTTTATGACTCAACTTTCTTGGGCCGTCATGCAGTCTTGTTATCAAAAGTAATTTCTCGCCATGAATAAGTAACGCTGCAATAAAAAAAAAAATGAAGTATGAAAAAGCCTTGGATGTGTCTGGAGCCAATTAGTGCATGTAACAATGTTTGTTTTCCTTGAAGGAAAACAACCTGATCTTGCTGTGATTTTTTTTTGGGGGGGGGGGGTCAATCAACAGGTTAACATTAGAATGTTGATAGACCAGGGACAATAACAATAGTTGCCTAGGGATTAGGAAGACACAAGGAAGGACATAGTGTAATTGATAGCAGTCTAGCGTCACCTGGGCAGTGCAGGTCAGGATATAAACATGCTCCCATTGTTCTCTGTGCGTGCAGGTTTATACTCGCTGGGCTGCTGGCTGCGCTGCCCCTTGGAAAAGTTATTTTGAACTAAGGCCAAAAAAAAAAAAATATTCGGTCTCTGGTCAGACCAAAGTTCCGGAATTGACGCGGCGACGCGGCTTTTTTTTTTTTTTCTTCTTCTTCAAGCTTGGATTGTACAGACAAGGTTGGGTACTATTTTGCTTTTTTTGGTGTCCTCATGTACATTGGTGTCCTCCATAATTTGCCTTGGTGCTCTCGATCATTTGCCTTGGTGCAATTTCCCATTCCTTGGTGCTCTTTGGTGAAAAAAAAATTGAGGAGGTGCGGCAATAGAGGGCGCTGTTGGAGCTACTGCGGAACATTTTTGAAAAAAAAAAAGATTGACGCGCATGATTAAAATCGATGCCAGAGACCGACTTATTTTTTTTTTTGGCCTAACAAGGACACAATATTACCCTTGTGTACCAAGTTTAGAGTCAAAAGTTGTAGGCCTATTATTCAGATAATTTTAGACTTTTTATACAACAACCTTAATGAATTATGCTTTTAAATTCCTAAGTAGCAGGTTAGGAGGATTGAATTTCAGTACAGTAAAAAACGAAGTGGGTAGTACTGCTCAATGCTGTCATGTTCAAAAAGCTGCTCACGTTACAAGTGCTGCATTTTCGAACTTATAAGTGAAAACTTGAAGTGATTGAAGTGTTTACTCTCGGTCTGCATGTGGCTTTGTTAAATTCAATACAGTGGCTAGGGTTTCCAACCAGCTCCGTATATAATGCAGGCATTGACGATGCAAGTTGCAGTATGATCTACATTGATATTGACAAAGTGGGCAGCACTCGGAGAGCTTAACAAGGACTAGGTGGAATATCATTTGCCTGCTGCACAAAGTTGCTGCGTACTCAAGATATAAAAATGTGCTTCATGTAGAGCAACTTTATGTGCATGAATCATGACTAGACTGCTTACTGTTTATGGTCTTGAAATGAACAATCCTGCACATAGCAGGACTGTACAATTGAGCTTAGTTGACCTGTTGTCAGGACTCCAATGAAAGGAGCAATGTACCCTTGGCTATTGTGAGCTGATCTTACCCCAGGCAAGGTCTAAGCCTCTAGGTGGCCAGACTGCACAACAAACCTTGAGTATTGTTCAAGACACCTCAAACATTGCGTTTTGTGACAGGTTTGATGAAATCACAAAAATGTCTCGTTCCTGTAGAGGCTACTTTCTTTGTTGTCTTTTTTTACAACCCTGGCAAGTCAATAAGGGAACGAGCATTTCAAGCATTGATGTCCACTTATTTGATGATATTCAAAAAGCGATAATTGTCCGTTTCGTTAAATCTGTTTCCCCCGTCCACGATCTACATCTCTGGCCAAGTTCGCGCAAGGACCATTAGTCGACTAGTGGTTGATTTGTGACGTACCTTACGCCTGCGCACTGATAGCAACGTGCGAACGTCTCTAGTCAAACGCTGGTCAAAATGTCATCGCAAAACTTCTGGATCCTGGCTCTCTGCTGTACGTTATGAATGCGCGCGGCTATGTTACCAGCGAAGCAACCAACCCAGTAGGCTGGTTCCAAATAGTCGACTAGCGTAGTTAACCATCGTCGACTAGACAGAGTTCGGGCAAGCGTTAGTAGACCAATGGTTAACTATAGTCCTTGCGCGAACTTGCCCCCTGTGCTCTCTTTTTGTTGCAACATTCTTCTCATTTGTATCTTCATTTACTCTAACCTTACACCTCTTACCATTCTCTTCTTTCAGAGCACCTGAGATCATCCTTGGCTTACCGTTCTGTGAGGCGATTGACATGTGGTCATTGGGCTGTGTGGTAGCTGAGCTGTTCCTTGGCTGGCCACTCTACCCAGGAGCCTCAGAATATGACCAGGTAAACAATTCATGAATATTCATTGATGGTAAACTAATTGACATGGGGTCATTGGGCTGTGTGGTTGTTCAACTGTTCCTTGGCTGGCCACTCTACCCAGGAGCCTCAGAATATGACCAGGTAAACAATTCATGAATATTCATGAACAGCCAACCATGAATATTCATTTATGGTAACACTAACAAGTTATAACCCCATGACTCATTTGCTGTGTACAAGTGAAATAAGTAATGAAACTTGCTGAATAAATTGTAGTGCTTATTGTAATGCTTATAATATAGCGATTTTTATAACACCTCACCCGCAGATTCTGTGTCTTGATTGGCCGAGAGCGAGTCACATGATACTTTCTATTTTTGCTATCTTTCTTTGCACGGCCAAAAGTACTATACCCGTAGCAACCAAAGTACTATACCATTAGCAACCAAAGTACTATTTCCACGGCGCGGTATTTGTGTGCAAATGGATGCTGGTGTGCGCGTTGCACGCAGCGCGTTTTGTTCCAAAGAGAGCGCGCCGCAGACTTGGGTTCAAACTTTTCGCGAAGGGGTAGTTTGGAAGAGAGAAATACATTTTCCACCAATTTTGTATTGAAATTGAAGTTAATTTTAACTGTGTTCGGATTTAAATAATTTAAAATATTATAACCAAGCAGAATCTGTGGGTGAAGTGTTATAAAACAAATATTGAATGCTTTATCTCGTGGTGAAGTAAAACTAGCCTCCCTTGGTGATCCATGGAGCATTCTATTTTCCCTCGGCTTCGCCTCGGGAAAATAGAATGTCCATGGATCACCTCGGGAGGCTAGTTTTACTACACCACTCGAAGCATTCAATATTTGTATACCATCGTATCAGCAATCTTAAAGCACTTTATACTATACTACAACGCGGCCCGCCCTGCAGCATGACAAATACATGGCGCCACGGCCACAATTAGCACGTCTTAGCTGAGCGGCGTGAGCAACCTGCCACGAGCGCCCTTACTACATTTGGGCCGACCCAACTGCAGCACTATAGTTGGGATGGTCCCAATTCTGTAGTTAGGGCGTAATAATAATACCATACAGTTCATTTGTACATGATTATGTATTGTCAAAGCAATGCTTGGGAGGTTTTTTTTTTTGGGCCATTGTCCTTGATGGCTCTTTATCTATATTATTGATTATCTGGACTCCCACCCTAAATCTCACAATAAACACTGGTCAGATGTGGGATTAATGTCAGCCTAGTGTGAGTTTGCATCCTATTGTTCAATGTGTGCATTGAGAGTGCACAATGATGCTGCATGCAGCAGGCAGTGTTTAAAGGGAAAATACATTTGCAACATCAAAAAATAAAACTACCAAATCATTTGGAAATACCTTGCTGGACTGTTAGTGAATGACAGTGTAAAGCATCCTGTAAAAACATGGCACCTGGTATACTGTCATTTTAAAGAAAAGTGGTATTTTTGTATCAATTTTCAACACTGGTCGGCCGACCAGCGTTTGAAAAAACTGGCTTTTTTCAAATACTGGCCCCAATTGACCATCGCACTTGTTTGCAATCGATTACACACCTATGAACGGGTACAAGCCAGCTAGACTGGTTCCCTGACCTTACAATTCCCCAATGTATGTAAACTGCTCTGTTTCTTCTTATATGGAGTCAGGGAACCAGACTACAGGAAAATGATTGTATTTCTTGGTTTTTATAGCATTTTCGAACCCAAAACCTCAAAAAAGTCAGTGTAACTATATTTGCTATATATTTCCAACCCCCCAATTCCATCCATTTCTGAAAATTACAGCAAAAGCAAATGATGTATATTCCCTTTAAATGCATCCTGTTGCACTCTATGTAGACACTTGTATCAGGTGATGTGATCTCATTTTTATCCCTGATTGATGGTACCAGTAGAAACGTCAATTAAATGTCAGAGATTTACATGTACATATCCGACAACAGAGGCAACCAGCAAGTATCAGAGAAGAATACTACTTGTATTGACAATTCTTATCTGTTCAAACTACTAAGCATATGCTACATGTGTTTACCGAAACCAATGTGTATTTATCTAAACTTAGTGTGCAACCATTGGCGCAGTGGTTTTGAAACTTGTGGGTTTTTTTTGGTTTCATTTAGAGCTTTCTTGTGGATGGAATAGTGAACCATTATACCTGTCAAAGTGGTATATAAATACTTCTTCTACAGAATTAGCTACATGTATTGTCTCTGAGTGTTGATATGATGGACCATTGTCATTCTTATCCTGGTTAAAGGTCGTCTGTATATCTCATCGCACTATTTGCTTGATTGGATACATGTGATAAGGCTAAGGGCACAGAAATGCCCTAGATTAGGTTTAGGGGTGCACGCCACCATAAACCTTAAAATTAGCGCGCGCGAGCTCATTAATATTTTGTGACCCCACAGTTTCTTTTGAATAAGAGGACCTTGCGGCTTATAATTGGAATAGATTGTAGAACTATTTATGTCAATCAAGTATTTGTGACTTGTGGCTTCCAACTCGGGCGAGGTTATTCGAAAAAAGCCGGACTTGTGGGTCATTTTCGCATAGAGGCGGGGGGCTACTCTTAGACCTGGGCCCAGGGATTAACAACCTTTTTAGGGGTGGTTTTGGGGGAGGGGAATATTAAAAAAAAATTGACCTGGTTACCACTAATAAAATTGAAAAGACAAATGTTCAGGGGGTCGCAATCTTTAATTTCCAGCGAAAAAAACCCTCGCCACCTTGCTCCTGAGCGTCACCAGGTGGCGCTGTCTTTGTCCGATTTTGTGTTGTTTTCTATGAGCGCGTATTTGGTGCAATGGAACCTTAGATGCATCTGTGTATTTATACTCGTTGTAATTGTTCAAATGCCACTTGTATTGAAGGTTTTACATGTCATGTACACGTTATCAATTGACGTGCCATTTGTACATGGTTGGGAAGAGTATTAACATTTATTTACCTACAGTAACATAAACCAGAAACCTTCATAATAAACATAATGTATCTAATCCAAGAACTTGAACAACTCCAAATTTTAGCCCCCAAAGTCAAACTATACATCGTAAAGGATGAAACTAATGCATCGTGTAGAAGTTCAACGGTAAGAAGTATGAAGAAGTGAAGGTTTGATTGAAGGTACATGTATGCACAGGTGGATAGGAGTTATTCTGGGCTGCTAGATCCAAGGTCTACTAATCTGCCCAAGCCTACGAGGGGAAGTTTTCAGTTAGAGCCCATTTTCAGTCGCTGGGCAGGCGTTTTGTTTTTTCTTAGACCGAGACAGGTTGTTAGAAAATTACTTCCTTTTCCCGGCTTCCATCCTCCCAGGTCAGCGCAGATTACACACTAGATGTGCCATTGTTGGGGTCTAATCTGGAGAGTTTATAGAATCAGATGCTAATGGATTTGTTTACACCAGTTTCCAGCAAATATCCTAATCAAGTTAATTTCTGTCAGTTGCCGCCCCAAGCCTGCGACCTGATCAGAATATTCTGAAAAGAATTATCATTCCCACAAAATCTCGCGCCTATTTTTGATGACCCAAAATCTATCTTCAAAGTCATCATGACAGCAACTATTCTTGTGATGACAGAGGCGATGGAACTTGAAGCAACTTGACGCTGTATGCCTATAATGAAGTCAATGGGGTAAATTGCAATGTGTGATGGAATATTGGAGCATGCACACATGACAGACTCATTAGTCAGCTAGGCTAACCATATTATTTGTATCAAACCAGTGCTGATTCTGGCGTTCTCATCACATTTTTTTTTTTTTCAACAGATACGCTATATCTCCCAGACACAAGGCACGCCAGCCGAGAATCTCCTGAGTGCTGCTACCAAAACCTCCAGATTCTTCAAGAGGGACCAGGACACCAACTTTCCTCTCTGGAGATTGAAGGTAAATATTGCTTGTGATAACCCACCTCACTCCTCGAAAATCCTCCTGGCGGTTTTGAACGATTCTAGAGGATTGAGGATGAATGGTGATTGAATCAAATGAGGATTCTGGAGGATTGAGGATGAATGGTGATTGAATCAAATGAGGATTCTGGAGGATTGAGGATGAATGGTGATTGGAGCACATGAGGATTTTGGAGGATTGAGGATGAATGGTGATTGAAGCACAAGAGGATTTTGGAGGATTGAGGAGGAATGCATTTTGAGGCAGGACTGTCTGATGATTTTGAAGGATTTGGCGTTGGTTATCCTTCGTTAAACACGAGTGCAAAGTTTTGGGATGAGGAGGATTTTGGAGGATTGAGGATGGATGCATTTTGAGGCAGGACTGTCTGACAATTTTGAAAAATTTAGGCGGAGTTGCAAAATTTTGGAGGATTGAGGAGGATTGAGGATGGTTGTAAGCAACAAGGGCCTAGGGGGTTAGGGTTAAGTTAAAATAATTCACAACTGAAGTGTCTTTTGTGGTTTCTGTCTGACAGTTGGTACCAAAAATCCCATGTTTTCTAAATTTAGTCGAATATCAAGTGATAAACCATGTTATGACGTGATGTTGACTTTCACCTTTCACTTGAAGCCCTAACTTTGTGTGGTTACACGGCAGTTACGTTTTAAGGGGGTATTTAACATTTTTTAGACCTGAAGACAGACTCAAACTATTGCTGTTTTCAGATTTGTACTACATGTAGAGCACATTTTCTTGTAGTACCGATCATTTACGAAACATGTAGTGAAGGAACACTGTCAGATTCAAGCAACTTTTACTTGTTCCAAAGTGAAGCAAACTTGGAATACTTGATGATGAAGTTTTTTTGGCCAGTGCTGCTACTACTGCTTGGATCATACGATCCATTTATAACCTGCCACATCCATCCTGTGCTGTATGAGTCATGCAGGAATACTGCTGGGACAAGGCTGGCTTGGTTAAAGGGACACTCACACTGGTTAAAGGGATATGTGCACATCACTGAGATGTGACCACGTAGTCACATGTGACCATAAATATAGCTGCAATCACCACCTCTGTACATGGCAGACTTAGAATTAAAGGGTCACTCACATTGATAATACTCACACAAATTGATAATATCGGATTGTAGCAAACATGAGTTTTTTTCAACAATTTGTATCGACTCGTAACAACTGTGGGACAAATGTACACAGTTCCCCAAAGGCCTCCCCCCCCCCCCCCAAAAAAGTCTCCGGTTTCTGGTATGCGCGCGCGTCGCCGTAGCCATGCGCGTCAGCAAAATGAAAAAGGTTTTTTTTGATGAAAGATGATGTCTCAAAACCGCCAAACTCACTGGTTTGACTGGAATCCTGCTGCTGCACAATTTAACGTGTTTTTAGATTGGGTTATGGTCGAGAATAAGCTTTATGTGGCCTCTCTGGACTCCATATATTTGCACTAAGTTTAGTCGGGCACCATTTGCAGTCATCAGCTGACATTTGAAGCAAAAAATTCAGGTAAAAAAAAAAAAAAGCCGCGTCGCCGCACCACTTTTTGGGCAAGCTCCATACCAGAAACCGGAGACTTTTTTTTTGGGGGGGGGGGCCAAATAAGAATCAAGCCCCCTTTTCATTTTTAACCCTAACCCTGCTTATTAATCCAACAGGATCCAACTACGGTAGTCTACGTATCCGTTGGGTACTGTTGGATTAAGCAGTAAACCCCTTGTATATTATTCCTGTTAAAATCTGTTGGATTCAGCAGGCAACTGAAAGCATTCAGAGTCAGATTCTGTTGGGTACTGGTAAATAACACCAAGTTGGACTTTGTTGGAGCCAAGGCCCAATTTCATAGTGCTGCTTAACAGTAAGCAGAAAAGTTGTGCTTACATGTACTATAGCAGAAAATCATGCTGCTGCTTAAGCACTATTTCATGCTAACGGTTGCGCGCGCATGGAGATTTCTGTTGTTACGTCACTGATTTAAGCAAAGTTTTCTTCTGGGGTTAAGCGTGCTTTTGCTGTGCTTACTGCTTAACGGTCCCTATGAAATAGATGGAGGCTCGGTAAGCACAAAGTCGGCTGTTAAGGCACAGTTGGATTCTGTTGGATTGAGCATGCCAGTCATTTTATATGTTCAGGTACCCAACAACTTGGCAAGTTGGGTTGTGTGGGGCTGTGTTGGATTGAGCAGGAAACTCATGAGTAACCGTCACCTCCATTAGATTTAGCAGGGTAGTCCTGTAGAACTACTAGGGGTCAGGGTTAACAAGAGGCTAGATCCTCTTGGAACTTAAGTCTAATGGACTATTCAGACCATGAATATTCATAGCCTGATAGGAAGACTCTGTTAGAGCCAATGAGGCTTAGTTTGAGATTGATTGATGTGTCACGTCCAATCACATCATGGACCGTCACCATCATCATATTTCCCATCGTCCGATTTAATTAGGAAAAGCCCAATGATGTGGAAGATAAAAAAGATTGCATGGATTAAGAGCTTACGGTATATTGGAAACTCAGGTCAAAGAAAACACTATTTACAACAACAAACCTGAATTTGACGGTCCTTTAAAAGCTGTGATCCTCGACCCCTTTGTGAGAGGTTGATCGTTGAGGAAGTAAACATGTAGAAAAGGACACGTCCATGTTACAGTTGGTCACCTACCTCTCCTGGGCAGGATGCAGTCTGTTTTGACAATTCACAAACCATTGTTTGAACAAGGTGCCAACAAAGCGTTTGTTATACGTTGCCTGTCATTTATTGTGAGAAAAATACAAAGCAACTTGTGAACGGAACTTCCTTGATCCATTTGAAAGACAAAACCAAAAAAACAAAAAAAAAACCCACCTGTACGGTCAATATCTGGAAAATATCACGAATGCGAAATGATATTCCTTTTAGACTTGGAGACTACTCTCATTACACGGTCTAACAACTTTTTTCCAATGCAATAAGTTGTTGACAAGGCATCTATTAGCTTAGTTTCTGTGTCGCCTGTGTGTCCGTACAAGATAAGATAGGGTCAGGATACAGCTCATAGCTTGACACAATTTGAAGTAATCTGGAGGTGTCAGAGCTGATCATTGCAGCCATGTAGGAACATAGCGTCTAGGATCAGGCGATACCCATGCATTGACCTGTGGGAAACTACACAGTGTGGAGAGACAAATAGTCGGACAATAATCTGTCCTTGTAAATTACTTTTAACAAAATCTCTCGATCATCATCAATAGTTTATTACAAGATCTAAAATCAACCCTGCACATTAAACAAATCAAGAAACTAAACTTAGCAAACTGTCCTAAATGCAGGGGTGATATTTGTCAGAATTTTGTCTGATTTCAGAATTTTTGTCAGGATATTAACAGATTGCAGGATTTTTTGTCAGGATTTTTTTGGGTCAGGATTTTCCCTGATTTCAGGAATTTTCGTCAGGATTTGTTTTGGTCAGGATTCTTCCCGGTTTCAGGATTTTCCAAGAATCCCTTTTACAATCTTGATTTCCTGAGGTGATACCATTTTAGAACGTGTTTTATCCTACATGTATAAAGGTTTATATACATGTAGAAGAAATGGGTATTCCAAAGGGTGCTTAAAGGGAATATATATACAACATTTGCAACTTTACACTTTTTTTCAGTCCAAATTTTGTTTGCTATTGGTTACATGTTCATGAACGGGTGCAGGCCAGCTAGACTGGTTCCCTTGCCTTACAATTTCCGGCATCTATAAATTGATCCATTTTATCTTAAGTGGAGTCAAGGAACCAGACTACTTGAACATTTTTGTTTTTCTTGGTTTTTCCAGCATTTTCAAACACAAAACTTCAAACATGTCAGTGTAGCAATATTTGATCTATTATACTAACCCCTCAAATAGTTCATTTCTGAAAATTACAGCAAAAGCCAATGATGTACATTCCCTTTAAGAAAAAACAAACATATACCATAAGCACTGTCAATGTCAGAATTTTCAACAATCGATATATTGAAAATCCAATATCAAGAATATTTGATATATCGATTGTCTCATTTAAAAGTTAAAGACCATAAATCATTTTGTGGATTTTTACTTTTCCTTAAAGGGGCACTAGGTCCTGAAATCCCCGAAAATGTTATGTTTTGGATTGTTTACTTAGCCTATTTCAAACATCTGGTTGAAAGAAAACCAACCTAATGTCTTACCGTTCCCGAGAAAAGACGAAAAAAAACCCGCTTGTTTACATCGGACATGACGGAGTACGAATACGTTTTTCGTGTCGTTCTCATGTACGCTATACACGTTGTGTGTCTCGGGAACAGCGCACGGTGACCAATCACCAATGCGAAAAATTGTGGTTTCTTCAACGTCCGCAAAAGGCGAACACTTTACGCGTACGAATGAAATCACAACTAGCATCCAAACAGCTCGAATTTATGGGGTCGCAAAAGTGGACCCCGAAATTCGTTCTCGCACGCATAATACAGGAATAACACAAAAATGCTCAGTTTTGAAAGGATAGTTGTGTGGATGTTTATATCCTACTTTTAAATGTTATTTCCGATTATCATCATCTCGTTTAAAGCGCGTTTTGTAGCCCAATTGGGCTGTTCCAGGACCTAGTGTCCCTTTAATCTCACCCCTGTAAATGGTTTTCTACATGTATATTGTCTCTGTTTTGTACAGTCTTGATACATATTCACCTCCCCCCCCCCATACAAATGCATGTGTGAAATGTAACTGGAACTTCTTTTTTTTTTTTCACCATCAGAAAACCAACGAGCATGAGAACGAGACAGGAATCAAAGCTAAAGAAGCCAGGAAGTACATCTTCAACTGCTTGGATGACATCGCTGGAGTCAATTTCCCCACGGACCTGGAAGGAACAGAGATGCTGGCCGAGAAAGCGGACAGGTGCGGGCAACATTCAGGAGTCATTCATGAGACATTACTTTTAGATGATTTACTCTACGTGTAACCATAGACAGATCATTCAATTTGCCAACAAAAAGGCAGACGTGCTAGGTTGAATTTCACTTGAATACTGCAAAAAAAAATAATACCGCAAAAAAAAAAAAAAAAAAAAAGATAATGAAATGGTTTCAAGTTGCTTGATCCTAGACGACTAATATGCTCTGGTTATTGATAATGTCATCAATGATTGGATTTCTAGTGAAGGGGCGTTTTCTGCCTGAAATCCCCGAGAATTGTTTTTGTTGGATTGTGTACTTTCAAAGGTTCAAAGGATTATTAACTTCCGAGCTTACAAAGGTCTGATTGAAAGGAAACGAACCTAACGCCTTACCGTTTGCAAAAAAAAGACGAGAAAAAAAAACTGGTTGTTTACATCGGACATGGCGGACATTTTGTGGCATACGCATACGTATATCCAGCCGTGCCTATTCAATGTACGGAACATGTTGTGTGTGTGACACATAATACCCACAGCACCAATACACAGATGTTGTTTCTCGCACGTCCGCAGAATGCGATGCACTGATGGAACGTGTACACCAGGATTCACGACTAGTATCCGACGGCTCGATTTTTGCGAGTCAAAATTGTGACTCCCGAAATTCATTCTCGCAAGAATAACACAAAAACGTTTATAATCCTACTGTTGAATGCACTTTCCAATTAACATCATTTCGTTTAAAAATGCGTAGCCTAATTTGGTGCATTCCAGGACAAAATGTCCCTTGAAACAAATGATGATTTTTGAGAAAGAAAATTCTTATTTTAGTGAAGAGCAAGTTATCACCTTGTAAATTAGAAATTGAAAGTAATGTAGAGATAATGAATTAACTTCTGTTTCAGCAATATGCAAGCATTGAGGAAGAGATCTCATAATGGTTTCAGTTTGTTTACAATTATGCTTTTTCTTTTTCCTTTGAATCAGGAGAGAGTTTGTGGATTTATTGAAGAAGATGTTGACGATTGACCCAGACAAGAGAGTGACACCCTTGGAGGCCATCAACCATGCATTTGTGACATTGGCGCACCTGGCCGAGTACGGTCATTGTAGAAAGTAAGTGGATTAATTGCTACTCAAAGAATTGTCAAGTTATCAAAAAGCTGTAAAAACCTTTGTGTAAATGTACTCGAGCTATTGAAGACATTTTGCTAATGTCAAGGCAATTTTTTTTGGGGGGGGGGGGAGAGTACAGCTGTAAATTGATTAAAATACGCTTTGGTTTTTTGCCTAGGTAGGCACTGAAGATTAGATTGTTTTACAATCCTGCGAAATCCTCCAGCAATCGCTGTCAATATGTTGAGGCAGTGTCAGTGACATCCTGGAGCAGTGCGGGGGATTTCAAGGATAATCTAGGCCTAAATTTATGCACGGCTAAGCATAAACAACACAAGGTCTGGCCTAAGACCTTGACACAGTGCATTCTCCGAAATCGGCAACACGTTAAACCATAAAGTCTCAATCCTTGGAAATCCTGCACATATGCAAGGAGGATATTTTTTTAGGATTTGGGAAGGCTAGGGTTAAAAAAGGAGGTTTAAATCGAACAGTTTAAATAATGTCATATGAACCTGTTATTTTGTTAGTGTGAAGTCAAGTGTACGAAGCATGGAGGTATGTAAGCGGCCGGGACAGATCTACGACGCGAACTCTGCAGCTATCCCAGCAAGCTTTGCAGGTGTGATGCCGGTCACGTCAACCACGGGAAACCTGAATATTGCCTTCAACAATCAACTAAATGCAGCACTACAGAATCAGGTAGAAATCACTGTCTGGTTCCCTGTCTCCTTAGTCTGGAGCTCACATACCTGTACTGCATGATTTGAATGGGTTGTGTGCAATGGTAGAAAGTCGTCACTTACAGTTACTTGTTCTTGGGTTGGAGAGGTATCCCCATAGAGCTATTTTACATTGCTAGAGCGCTAGCTCTCATTCCCCACGCGGAGATACCTTTTAAGCTGTCCTGGGCGCAGACATTTTGAATTCATGTGCGTGTTTGTGGAACAAAATAAAATCACAAGGAATGGATTTCGGATAATGTACTCTAAATGCAACGCGCAAGTACAACATGCGCGAACAACGTTAGCATGTTTTCTGTGAGTAGGGCGGTTAAAAAACGTCACGGCAAAAATCATCTGCAGTGCCTATGCATTTGCGTTTGTGCAAGTTTGCGCATGAAATGCTCATTTTTTAAGTGTGCGTTTCGGTTTTGGTTGTATCGGCTTCGATAACGCACCTTTATAGAATACCAATGCAGACGTGCAAATAGGTGTACAAAAGCTGCACTAAATTTCCAGTTCTCCATAGGTTTGTGCACAAACATGGATGCGCCCAGCAAGCTTCATTTGCCCAGCGAGTTGACACTCTAATAATTTAATATAGCTCTATGGGTACTCCACACACACAGCATACTTTATTTAAGTGCACTTTTGACCGTAAATCTTAACTTCACACTTGCATCATGAGGATGATTTGAAACATGGTTTATGGCATGTCTGCAAAGTTCAACACGATTGCAATGCATTGCTGAAATCTTAACCTTGTGTTAAAAATGATAATTTTGTCAATACCACTGCAGATATGTGACCTGTTCTGTCAAAAGCAGACGCTTCTGGGCAGAGGTTGAAATTGAGATAGGGCCCAAAAACGCTGTTGGGGGGGGGGGGGTGATTTTTATCGATTTTCAAATGTTTGCATATTTGTAATCCTGAACATGTCGAAAATATATTATAAAAGTTTGAAACCCTAATTTGAACTCTACATGTACTATTTTTGATGATTTTGATAAGGTATATCAGTTAAAGAAATAACTGTTTTGTGACGTTCGTGGCCATTTTCTCCATTTTCTACTTTTCGACACAATGAACTTCAAAATAGCATAACTCTGCCCAGGAATGACCGGTTTCAAAAATTCAACCACCTATTAAAAGGAAAATGTACATATTTTAACAATATGTAAAAGTATCATTTTCGACCTTATGCCCAGAAAAGTCTGCTTTTGACAGTACAGGTCACAATTATGTTCGTCATACCCATGCTTGTAATGTGCTATGATTGAGCCCCTCTACATTTCTGTCATTTTTAAATCATGTGTGCAAAAGGCCATTCATGTAAGTCGGCAAAATGACGAGTTACAGCAGATGTCGGCATTCGCGTAAGTCGTCACAAATTTTCTGGTCCCGAGAGAGCCGACTTAGCCGGAGTTTACTGTACTTTTTAAGCTGTCCTGGCGCAGACATTTTGAATTCATGTGCGTGTTTGTGGAACATAATAAAATCACACGGAATGGATTTCGGATAATGTACTCTAAATGCAACGCGCAAGTACAACATACGCGAACAACGTAAGCGTGTTTTCTCTGAGTATGACAGTTAAAAAAATGTCACGGCAAAAAACATCTGTAGTGCCTATGCATTTGCGTTTGTGCAAGTTTGCGCAGAGCAAAATGAAACGCTCATTTAGTAATTGTGTGTTTCGGTTTTGGGTGTATCGGCTTTAATAACGCACCTTTAAAGAACACAAACGCAGACATGCAATATAGCCGTACAAAAGCCGTACTAAATTTCCAGTTTTCCATAGGTTTGTGCACAAACATGGATGCGCCCAGCAAGCTTCATTTGCACAGCGAGTTGACGCTCTAATAATTTAATATAGCTCTATGGGTACTCCACACACACAGCATACTTTATTTAAGTGCACTTTTGACCGTCAATTTTAACTTCACACTTGCATCGTGAGGATGATTTGAAACATGGTTTATGCCATGTCTGCAAAGTTCAAAACAATTGCAAGGCATTGCTTAAATCTTAACCTTGTGTTAAAAATGATAATTTTGTCAATACCACTGCAGATAATGTGACCTGTTCTGTCAAAATCAGACTCTTCTGGGCATAAGATCAAAAATGAGATTTTTGCATATTGTTATAAAATATGTTCTTTTTCCTTTTAATAGGTGATGTAATTTTTGAAACCAGTCATTCCTGGGCAGAGTTATGCTATTTTGAAGTTTATTGTGTTGAAAAGTAGAAAACTGAGAAAATGGCCACGAACGTCACAAAACAGTAATATCTTGAACTGATACACCTTAACAAATCATCAAAAATACTATATTTAGAGCTCAAATTAGGGGTTCAAACGTTAATAGTTTATTTTAGACATGTTCAGGATTACAAATATGCAAAAATTTGAAAATCGAAAAAAACACCCCCACAGCGTTTTTTGGCATTAACTTCATTTCAACCTCTGCCCAGAAGCGTCTGCTTTTGACAGTACAGGTCACATACTGTACTTCATACCCATGCTTGTAATGTGCTATGATTGAGCCCCTCTACAGTTTTGTCTACAGACAATACATGGCCCAGATACCATGCTTACCTGCATCCATGCCATACCAGTTCCATTTCATTCAATGTTTTGTTTCACCTTATTTTTGTCACACCATTTTTCTGGATCTGTACCCTGACGTGACATGCAATCACCTGCCTCGATACCTCTTCTATCTCATTTCATTTATTTTCTGTATGCGTCTCTATTATTTTGTCACACGGTCTTTCTGGATTGTACCTTGATATTACAATTGCACACCTGTTAATTGCCCTTTCCCCCCTTCCCTTACTAGGGTACCTCACAGACAATCACCACCTCTGTACGACCCCAGGGTAATGAGTTTCCATTCCTTCAGTACCATCTTCAGTCTGGTCCCTATATTCCCTATCAGCCTCCGCAGATAGCTCAGCGAGTCTCACAGAACGTGCAGCAGCAACCAGCGGGGAGTCAGTATCCCAGACCGGACCCATTCCAACAGGTCAGTCAAACACCGGAGGCATTCAGGCCACCCGGGCCCAATTTCGTAGCGCTGCTTACCAGTAAGCAGAAAAGTTGTGCTTACTATAGCATAAAAATCATGCTGCTGCTTAAGCACTATTTCATGCTAACGGTTGCGCGCGCATGGAGATTCTATTGTTACGTCACTGAGTTAAGCGAAGTTTTCTTCTGGGGTTAAGCATACTTTTGCTGTGCTTACTGCTTAACGGTCCCTATGAAATAGATTGGGGGCCCGGTAAGCACAAAGTCGGCTGTTAAGCAGCGCTATGAAATTGGGCCCTGCATGTTTCTGTAGATTAGCTCAGCCACTGTCATTAAGATCAGGAACTTATTCATTTGTTACATTTGTGTGCACAAACGCATGTCCGTTTTCAGTTAACCCTCGATAACGGTTGCTAGATTTTTGTCATTGGGAATTCTTTTGTGTTGCAAAATGTAGTTATCAGTTTCTTTATTTTGATACCAGACACTATTCTTTTAGGGTACGTCTCAAAAGTGGGAACGTTCCCGTTCCGTATGGAGTAAGCGTGAATGCGCACAGACCAACGTTCGCAGGCCCGATCACCTGGTGTTCCCGGGCTGTTTCCATGCGGAACAACGCATGTGCCCAATTGGAACAAGCGATGATCCCAATGGAACATTCCAAGCGTTCCAACTTTTGAGACGTTCCCTTAGTTTTCTCGTTCCCTTGGTTCATGTTGTTTCATTTTGAGTACTGATACACTGGCATACTGGTTCTTGATTTCAAGCAGAAACTCTCGCATGCTAATGCCCTTAGAAATATACTTTGTAGCATACAGTTGCAAACATGTAGTGCTTCACTGCACCGTTGTGTAGTCATCCTGTTGGTCAGGATAAACCACAATCCAACCACTTGTGACTCAACATGCCCAGGCCGTCATCTGCTTCAAGGCTCTTACCCACATCCGTTCAGTCTACAGCACCCAAATCCTTTAAAACAAACACCCCCATAACAAGTCCAAGTTAATCAGGCCCTGCCTTCAAATGCCACACTTGGCCCGTTACCTAGGGATTATCCATTTCCTAAATGGGGGGTATCCTGCACTTTGAGCTGTCAGTTTGATGTTTTGGTGTTGCAGGTGTTGGGCCATTTTGATGTTAGTTGCCTCATCGTCTTCCTGTTTCTAGATCCTTAGTGTCGCATCCAACAAGAGTCTTTACTAAAGACTACTGTCCCCCTCCCAACCTTACTATTCTGATTAGCCCATAAATACAATTAAAGCTTTTTACAAAAACGGCAAGCATGCATCTGTTACTATATCTATACACAGAAATATTGATATTCTTGACTTAACCAATGTAAAAACTATGCATGTTTTGATTTTTTGACTGTTTTTATTTGCAACCTGTTTATGACGACAGGAATAAATGTCAGCATCATGCCAGGAGATAATAACATTGTCATAAATGTGGCGTTTTGGCAAAATGAGACAGAACTGGGCAGAGGTCGAAATGAGGGTTTGCAGGTATTAGAAAAGAGAACAAAATTCTCTTTGTGATACTGTTAGTTGCATTTCAATCGAGCATTCCATTGACAAGTTATGGCTGTTCAATTAAGTTTGAATATTTTGACATGTCAAAAAGAAAAATGCTGAGAAAAATGCCTTAAAAGTTTCGAGTTTTGTAGTTGTGAAAATTAAAGATGCAAGATGTTTTTCTTTCAAAACATTTGTATTCCACAATTTTGATGTCATTTCTTTAAAACATGCGCAGTAGACATATCAAAGACTACAAATATCAATAAATGTGAATATAAAAAAAACAAATACCCTAATTCAGTTTTTGCATTTTTTTACTACGGACTATGCCCAGTTCAGTCTCATTTTGCTACCTCACAGATTATCGTGCATTGCATATTATACACCCAAATTTCCTCAAAAGGTCAGCTTCACTACATGTGTGTTCATTTTCCTGGATTATTATGAGTGTACTTGGAATTAAAGTAACTAAAAATAGAAACATTTGTTGAAGTACTAAACTTTGTACTTGTACAGGATAAAAATACCACGTCCGGCTTCTGATTAATAGTTAGCATGCATGCAATAGTTAGCAGAGTAGACGTCAAATTGCCTACTCATTATTAAAGGGCCCATGCAATGTCATTTGCTAATGCAATCCTTGAAAGTGCACCCTTTGTGTCCCAATTAACCTTGTTTTCAATTTTTATTTTGCCATTTTCAAGGGTATTTTGGTGCCTTTCTATTTTTTATACTAATGAAAATTTACATATTCGCAAGCAAAAGTGTGTCATTTCAGGCATAAACCTCAGTGTTATTAGCTATTTCAGCGCCAACAGTTGCCCAAATTTTTGTTATTTTGCGGTGGTAAAGTTTCTTTTCTTTGGTGATTTGTTGTTTCAGTGGAAAAGACATTAAAGGCAACGAACAAACTTTTCTCACACAAGTTTTCAGTGAGCAAATGTTTGGGTCACATTTTGAACCGAAAACACAGATACTAAACAATGTCTTCCTGAAATGACATCACAGCAACAGTGCCATAAGCTGTCAGGAAAAGGTTGGACATGTTTAAAGAAGGGTAGTTTTCAATAAAATAAAAGAAAAAGGGATGTCAAATAGTGATCATACATTTAAAAGGAATAGAAAGTTGCACAAAATATATTCCCAAGACAAATTCGTCTCATGGTTGCTTGAATTCATTGCCTCATTTCAAGTAAAGATGTGGACATTTTTTTTGGTTTAACTTTATAGTCGCTGCAGATGTACCCCCTGAGAGTTGAAAACAGTGTTCCCATAGTAACACAAGCACCGCAACACCAGTCACTCACAATACAACATCAAGTCTTTACACAGGTGAGACAATCATAGTCAGAATAGAAATAACTGCATGAATTCACTAATGCCAATCAACAATTGTTACCACCAGTGCAGTGCCTGTCTAAAATGTGCATGTTCGGGAAAAGCAAATTGCTTTGCCACTGGTATAGGTTGCATACTTGCAGAGTTTTTGAGAACTGCTCGTGCAAACAACGCACACTTATGTCAAAGTTTGTGCCAAGTTTGAAGTTCGACCACCTACAATGGTCGCTTAGTCGACTGCAAAAATAACGGATGTTATCATGTTTGTGGTTATGTTTTTGATTTCAGAGAAACATGCTTTTGATAGCTTAACCTTATGATGAAATACAGAATTCTCAATTCTCAGAAAAGGAAGATGGATAACCGAAACGGGATATCCATGTACGCATGACAAAGAAATGTGTGTTTGAGATACTGTTAAACCAATCATATGAACAGAGTGATCATTAACCCCTTAAGGACGGGTGTAATGGGGACATTCCTCCACACATAGAGCAAGTGGCCCGCATGACTGCACAGCCTTTGTGTGGTAGCGGGACTGCACAAAAGCAGCAGCTGTGGAACTACCCACTAGCTGTGTGCCACGGCATACCACAGCTGGCAACTGCATTCCAATGAGGATTAGTGGCCGCGGCCATGACCGCTTCCCGTCCTTAAGGGGTTAACTCTAACCCTGCCAGACACAACACAGTGCATCAGGTGCAAAAGTCTGGTGCACTTTGATGCATTCAGCTACCAACACCAGTGCATGAAGGCCGCTTCTGAGACAATGAGAGCTAGTCCCATTGAACAATGCCACAGTTGTATCCTGCTGTATTCAGTGACCACCGACTCTGAGGCAGTTTGTCCTTGAGACTTTTGGCCTGATGGATCTTGCTACACTGGGCAGGCTTGTCACTTAGGCAAGTGTTGCATGTTGCTGCGTTTGGCAGGGTTTCTAGCCAAAATACCCTGAAGGGTTAGAGTTAAATGCATCTGGAATCACTGCAGGACAGAAGCAGAAGAAAAGTCTCTGTTTTAAAGACAAATCAGTTGAAACTAATCCCAAACCCCTTTTTTGTTAGGAGCCATCCCCAATCCTACAAAATCCTCCAATTGCCACCATGTAAAAATTGGATTCAGCCTCAGTCCTCCAAAATCATCCATTCTTACTGGATTTTGTTCAGTAGAGGGTTAACCGTTGCCTCAATCCTTCAAAATCCTCCAGCAATCACTGTTAATGGGCTGAGGCAGTGCCAATGACATTCAGAAGCAGTGCGGATGATATGGAGCATAATGCAGGGCTCAATTATGCATGGCTGAACATAAACAACGCAGAATACAGCCTATGAACTTGATGTAATGCATCCTACAAAATCAACTGACACTTGTTTAGCCATTCAGCCTCAATCCTCCAAAATCCTCCAAAACTGCCAGGAGGATTTGGGAGGATTGAGGAGGAATTTGGAGGATTAGGGTTAAAGGGAATATACATCATTTGCTTTTGCTGTAATTTTCAGAAATGGATGGAATTGGGGGTTGGAAATATATAGCAAATATAGTTACACTGACTTTTTTGAGGTTTTGGGTTCGAAAATGCTATAAAAACCGAGACAAACAATCATTTTCCTGTAGTCTGGTTCCCTGACTCCATAAAAGAAGAAACAGCACAGTTTACATACATTGGGGAATTGTAAGGTCAGAGAACCAGTCTAGCTGGCTTGTACCTGTTCATAGGTGTGCAATCGATAGCCAGCAAGTGCGATGGTCAATTGGGGCCAGCATTTGAAAAAAAAAAACAGTTTTTTTCCAACGCTGGTCGGCCGACCAGCATTGGAAAGTGATACAAAAATACCACTTTTCTTGAAAATGACAGTATACCAGGTGCCATGATTTTACAGGATGCTTTACACTGTCATTCACTAACAGTCCAGCAAGGTATTTCAAAATGATTTGGTAGTTGTATTTTTTGATGTTTGCAAATGTTGTATTTTCCCTTTAATGATGCCCTTGAGGAATTCTGGTTCAAACTGCGCCATCTTTGTGATCATTACGTGATGTCTTTTGTGTGTGTATGTATTTTGATTGGTAGAACTCTGGACTGAATGGTCATCCCAATGGCTCAGTGGTGGCCCACGTAGGGCAAGCACACCAAGCCGGCGCACCGACCCACTCCTTACAACCCATCGCTTTACCTCTGTCCATGGGTAACGCTGGGCAACAAGGCTGGCCTGGACCAGCGGGAGTGGGCCAGAATCAGACGGTGCTCCTCAGGGTAAGAATGGCTTCCGTATAGTCCATCACATCTGTATCCCTCTCACACCCTAGGTATACGCCATACCCACCCCCTATCCGTCTACATCCTACGGCTTTACCCAAGTAATAGGGACGTTATGGCCTGAAATCCCCCAAAATGTTATGTTTTAGATTGTTTACTTATCTTATTTGTGGAGTGCTGTGGCCTCGTGGTTAAGGGCACTGATTCATGGTCTGTGGGTAAAGCTGCAGGTCATGGGTTCGAGTCCTGGCGGGGTCATGGTGCGTGTGCCCTTGGGCAAGGCACTTTGTCACTCATTGCTTCTCTCCACCCAGGAGTAAATGGGTACCTGTGAGGGCAGTGATGGTTATTGTGATTGAATTAGCTTCCTTGCGCCTAACAGGCAGCATCGAGCTGTATACTCCCCAGGGAGCTGAGATGGTATATGGAATGTTTAATTGGCCCAATGATTAGGGGTAATAATAATGTAAAGCGCTTTGATCTTAGTTAAAAGCGCTATATAAGAACCTGTTATTATTATTATTATTGTTTCAAAGGTCTGGTTGAATAGAAACTAACTTAATGTCTTACCGTTCCCGAGAAAAGACGAAAAAACCTGGTTGTTTACATCGGACGTGGCAAACATTTTGTTTCATATGAGTACGCATTTCCAGCCGTGTCTATTCAATGTACGATACACACTGTGTGTATGTATCACATAACACACACAGCACCAATACACAAATGTTGTTTTCTTGCACGTCCGCAGAATGCGATGCACTATGCGGCAGGATTCACAACTAGCACTCAATAGCTCAATTTTTGAGAGTCTAAATTTTGACCCCCGAAATTCATTCTCGCATGGTCCTTGCAAGAATAACACAAAAATGCTCTGTTTTTAAAGGATGGTTGTGTGGACATTTTTATCCTACTTGTGTCTGCTCTTTCAAATTAACATAATTTCGTTTAAAATGCATTCAGTAGATCAATTGGGTGCATTCCAGGATGTAATATAACGTTAATGGGTAATGCAGTGCTTCAAAGCTGGTCTGGTACCCATCTCTTAACCCAATATCACACCCCACCAGTACTGTATTCACACCCTGTCCATACCGTACCTCACACCCCACAAGTACCCCCTACACACCGTGTAATGCCCCATTCACACCCTAAAAGTTCCCCCTTACACACCTTGTCATACTCCATCTCACACCCTACAATACCCTGTACGCACCCTACCAGTACCCCATCTCACACCCTACAAGTACCCCATACACACCCCATGTGAACCCAGTACCCTATTCACCCCCTGTCTGTACCCCATCTCACACCCAACTAGTACCCTATTCACCCCCTGTCTGTACCCCATCTCACACCCTACAAGTACCCCCCGTACGCACCCAGTGTGAACCCAGTACCCTATTCATCCCCTGTCTGTACCCCATCTCACACCCAACTAGTACCCTATTCACCCCTGTCTGTACCCCATCTCACACCCTACAAGTACCCCCCCCCCCCGTACGCACCCAGTGTGAACCCAGTACCCTATTCACCCCCTGTCTGTACCCCATCTCACACCCTACAAGTACCCCCCATATGCACCCAGTGTGAACCCAGTACCCTATTCATCCCCTGTCTGTACCCCATCTCACACCCAACTAGTACCCTATTCACCCCCTGTCTGTACCCCATCTCACACCCTACAAGTACCCCCCGTACGCACCCAGTGTGAACCCAGTACCCTATTCATCCCCTGTCTGTACCCCATCTCACACCCAACTAGTACCATATTCACCCCCTGTCTGTACCCCATCTCACACCCTACAAGTACCCCCCGTACGCACCCAGTGTGAACCCAGTACCCTATTCACCCCCTGTCTGTACCCCATCTCACACCCTACAAGTTCCCCGTACACATCCTGTGTGAACCTAGTATTCTGTTCATACCTTGTCTGTAGCCCATCTCACACCCTACTAGTACCTATACACACCCCATCTTTAACCCATCTAACACCCTCTCATTTTTGTCTTGCTTTTGCAGAATGGTCCAGTCCAGTCTTGGCCTCCTAATGGTCAGATGTTCCTGTCACCATGGCAACAAGGGGCAGCAGCTGTGGCACAGCAGCCTGTCATTCCGGAGACACAACCTCTTGCAGAAACTTGGAGGTCGGTACCCTTAGGGTGTCCCCAAAGGTCTCGGATGTCTTTAGCTTTGCAGCAGTCAGAACCTAAATATGACAGTATATTTGGATGTGATGGATATATCAGCTGTGCTAGCGTCTAAGCATTATGTGTACAGGAAGTTCTTTGCTAGACCCTAGGCATTCTTGCTGTGATCACGGCTGGGCTATGTCTGACCTGTATCAACACCCATGGGCTTTCCTGTACTGAAAAAAAACTTCCATTCTTACTCACTGGCAACTGGCCGTTTACATGTCAAGGATATTGTGCATCCATTTCAAAACTATATTGCTTGTTCTCCTTTTTTTCAGAAAGTGTTTCAAAAGAGTGATTTTATTCCAAATTTCACGTGCAATTCGTTGTGTCTGTGCAATATGGTTGTAACTCGATTCTGCAACAAAGTCGTATCTCGTACGAATACGCTCCATGCAACAAGGTCTCGCGTATCGCGACGTCCATTGACTTCGTGTGTGCATCTGGGTAATTTTAAGCCAGATACGACCTTTAGACATTCAAAACTCGCGTTTCACGTACATGACGTAACACGCCATTTTAGGAGATACAACCTTGTCGCACAGACACGACTAATTATTTCCACTTAAGTGTATCAGACCAATCTCTCGTTCCTTGAAGGAATGGTCATTGTTTAATGTTAATCCTTACACTGCTACCAACATGAATCTTGCACAATCACTTCACGAAATCTGAAATCAGAATCATATGGCTGTTGATTATTGAGGAAACGTTTGGAAAATGGTCTTTCAATCTCTGGTTAGAATCAGGTTGGAAGTTGAAAGGAAATGTGTGCCTTCCTTTTTACCTGACTTTACCGCCACCTTTGATGTTGTCATAACCTGTACGTTAAAGGGAAACTAACCTGCTGATGTGAAACAGCGGTGGCCCACGTTTCTCTTAGCTGGAGTTGATCACATTGTACCCAAATGAACGCTGTACAGGGTGTGTAAAAAAAAAAAGCGAAATACAAATGTCGGGACTCTTGTTCTAGTGAAGTTCTGCATGTAGCACTTTCAAAATCTAGGATATGAAAGCCCAATTCATAAGCTTTCTTTTAGTACAAGAATCATTCAAATCACTCATGTACTTTTCAAGTTACGGAATTTTAAACACAGCCACCTTATTTTAAGTTCTGTCCCCGGATCCCAAAAAAGGCCTGCGTTCTTTCAGCAAAACGAACACAATTCTCACACTTCATTGTGTGATTTTTTTTTTGCTGACAGAACACTTGCCTTTTTGTGGTGTTTAAAATTCCGTAACTTGAAAAAAACATGAGTGATTTAAATCATTCTTGTACTAAAAGAAAGCTTATGAATTGGGCTTTCATATCCTAGATTTTGAAAGTGCTACATGCGGAACTTCACTAAAACAATGGTCCCAACATTTTGGTTTCGTTTTTTTTTACTCACCCTGTTTTGTAAACCAACATTCATCACATAGTGTTATTTGTGCCTGATCAGTTACTGATCATATATCCCATGTGTCACTTTCTGCTCACGTTCTCTTCACCTGAATACAAATGAGCTTCATACTTTTGAGGTTCATGGTTGTGAGCTTCATACTTTTGAGGTTCATGGTTGTGAGGTTCATACTTTTGAGGTTCATGGTTGTGAGGTTCATGGTTTTGAGTTTCATGGTTGTGAGGTTCATGGTTGTGAGGTCCATGGTTGTGAGGTCCATGGTTGTGAGGTTCATGGTTTTGAGGTCCATGGTTGTGAGGTTCATACTTTTGAGGTTCACGGTTGTGAGGTTCATGGTTTTGAGGTTCATGGTTTTGAGGTTCATGGTTTTATTTGTTTCTTCTAGACGGCAGTATGTGCCCACTGCAACGATGTCATGGCGACCATCTGACGACCCTGCATTCATCTCTGCGGAGCAAAGCCCAGCTATGTTTCATATGGATGTGGAAGGAATTTATGATCATGTAGTTGAGGTGAGCATTGAAATTCATGGTCGGCGCTAGACATTTTATGGTCAGGGGTAGAAATTTTATGGTTATACGTTTATGATTTTATTTGGCCAAATGAAAAAAAAAAGAAGTTTTCTCATCCCCGACTGATTTCTTTTTCCTGCCTGACTCCTTTTGTTTTTTTTAAATTCATACTTGCGCAATGTATTTTGCACATTTTGTCCATGTACGTGAGGCGTTCTGGTAAAATGAGACAGAACTGGGCTGAGGTCGAAATGAGAGTTTGCGGGTATTAGGAAAGAGAATACAATTCTCCTTACAACACTGTTTGTTGCACTTCAATCAGGCTGTTTGTTGACAAGTTATGGCTGTTAAAAGTTTGTATTTATCAACATGTCAACAAAATAAAATACTCGGAAAAAAGGCCTTTAAAGTTTCCAGTTTTGTATATTTGTGAAAATGAACGATGCCAATTTTTTTTCTTCTTAAAAACACCTTTATTCCACAAATATCAATAAATCTGAAAATCAGAAAAAAAAATTACCGCCATTTGCTTTTTTGTATTTTTCTCCACTAAGGCCCATGCCCAGGTCCGTGTCATTTTGACAGAACGCCTTGCATATTGTCTTTTATTTGTTTCCAACAACATTGTAGATACGTAGAAAGGGTATGGCTCCTTTGAGAAACAAGTTTGTATCAGCAAAAAAGTCGCGAAAAGGGATGAATCCATATTAGAAAATCCTAATGGAGATTTGAAATTTGCATTCATATATCTAAAAAGAAGCTAGAGTTATTGTGATATTTAGAAAATTTGTGTTTATTTGTGGGGCACTGTGGTCCAATGGTCATGGTGTTTGACTCATGTGCCTTGGTACATATATTTGAACCCTGACGGGGAACATGCTGCTTGTGTTCTTGGGGAAGGCACTTTACTACATTTGCCTCTCTCCACCCAGGAGTATAAATGGGTACCTGTGAGGGTAGACACCAAATTGCGCTGATCTCAAGCTGCTGCAGAAAAATGGCATCATTCCTGATGAACAGGGATAATAATGCGCATTTGATCATATTCAGATGGAATTTGCGCAATATGTGTATAAATTATTATTAAAGAGGTTGTGGAATGCTCGAAGACATTTCCGTCATTTTTCGGGTATATGTAGCCTAAGGTGTGATGAAATAAAAACGACTATTGTTTCTGTCATAAAATGAGGACAAAAGGTACTTTTGAGAGCTGTTTTTCAAGTCCTGTCATGCCTGTTTCGACCCGAACGTGCAATTTGTGTAAAAGTCGTCGTCGTGGGCAGCAAACAAAACACAGTAAATCGTGACGTAATAAACAGGACTCCCGATGCAGAGTAGCATCAACGAGTCCTGTTTATTACGTCACAATTTACTGTGTTTTGTTTGCTGCCCGCAACGACGACTTTTACACAAATTGCACGTTCGGGTCGAAACAGGACCTGAAAAATAGCTCTAAAAATTACCCTTTGTACTCATTTCATGACAGAAACAATAGTCGTTTTTATTTCATCACACCTTAGGCTACATATACCCAAAAAATGACAGAAATGTCTTCGAGCATTCCACAACCTCTTTAACCACGCAGTCGACATCAGCAGCATTATTTAATTCTATAGTCGGTGAGTCATAATGTTAGAAATCCTGACAGCTTCCAATGTGCCTTCCAGCTGTCATAGCTTAAATACCCAACACACACAGTACACTCATATGAGCTAAGTTGAGGCAAAGCATTAGTTCTGATTGCATTGGTATGATGTTGTGTTATTTTGACAGCGCTCACAATATGGAAGTCACTACCATCCCATCATGCCTCTGACTCCCCAGCATGCATTGCAACAGCCTCAGTCTTGGAGTTCCAATCTACCCCAAGCAGCAGCACGCAGCTCCCATACCAGACTAGCAAGGAAGCAGGGCGGACAGAAGTAAGTCCATCAGAACTAAGCATGACCTCCACTGATTAAGACTTCATTTGAGATGCAGCTTGTCAGGAAATGATCAACCAACTCTATTACATCTTGAAAACCAGTCCAATCATGGACATCTGTAATTGACTTGGAGGTCAAAGGTCAGGAATTACAGACTTCCTGTAGTGTGCAGCTAGTAGTAACTAGTAGTCGCTATATATAGCTGCTCGGGCTGAGCGTATGGTGTATGAGTCAGATGTCATACAGAGTGTGTATTGAGGGTCGTAATCTGCTGCTGTCCTAGACATTCCCGTTACTGTGCCTTCCCTGGAGTCTCTGCCCATTACTCACCTATTACTGCAACACATGGGTCTACTCATTGCAACACTGATAACTATCACGAGATCCTTGTCATTCTCCACACATTTCAAGCTGTAATCTGCCGCTGGCAGACTTTGTTAAAGAGCCATTAATGAACGACCAGGAAAAAGTCATTTTGAATGAAGTACGCAAACTAATCGCCAAGTGCAGGCGCCAGGCATGTTTTTAACTCAACAGAGATTCTAGATTAACTTTTCTCTTAGTTTTGGTTGCATAATCTGTGCCTGTTGTCAAAGTTGATGTGATTAATTTTAATAAATACTGTGGAAACTTAATTTATTATACTGTGCAGATGGCATAGCAGTCAACGTTTAACATTGCATGGGCATGTTGAATGGTTAAGATTGTAGGTTTATCTTTCTATGATACACCATTCATATGATCAACTCTATTTGTGTTGTATTGCAGGACACATACAGCGGCGTTCAGCAGCAGTTTATCACCACAGAAATCCAAACGTGTCCGAGGTAGCTCCCCGCCTTCAACTATCACCCAGCCCCCGCCCCCCACCCAACCAGCTGCCTCGACCCAGCCAACGACAAGATACAACCGCAGTACTAAACAAGAGTCTAGTACCCAGAGGCTGACCGGTGCAAATGCAGAGGATTCCTATTCAACCAAGCGGGAGCCCATTGTGATAGCAGACTCACCGAGTCCCAACCCAAGCGTGATCACAATCAGCAGTGATAGTGAGGAAGAAACGGAGAAACCAGCCAAGGGGTGAGTCCTCTCAATTCAACAGCCAAAAGAAACACACAGTTATGTCATGTGGACATGTGTCAATTCGTGACGATACTGTAAGACTGAAATTTAGACTTTTCCTGATCACCCACACTACCACTCTCGCAACAGGTGTTCCACATTACACTCCAAGGTCTTCACGTCACTCTTTTCCAAGCGAAACACCCACAGCATACCATGACTGTGATTTAACCCTTGAACAGGGGAAAGTGACCTCATAAGGGTACTCCCCAGACTGACCATTACGTCAGTCCATGGTCAGTCTACCTTTACTCAGAAATGATGTCATATAAATTAAGTTTTCCTTATATGACATCATCTCCTATTTTCACCCAAAGTTAGCCCTCGGAAACATTTTCCCATTTTCATTGAGTTCTCCTTCTTCTCCCTGGGAAACCAGAGGCAAAGCCATAAGCTGATTCAGCCCTATGCCCTGGCCAGTCTTCATCTGCGATCTTCTGTCTCCTAATCCTGTATTCTGGTACCCAGCCATACCCATCAGCTGTTTCAGCCGTATGGTCTTAGGTTATACTTCTGTATTTAAACAAGACCCGGTAGAATTGAGTTCTTAAAAATAAGATAGTCTTTCCATACGGCTGAGCTCATACCAGTGTGTCTTTGTTTCTCCGTGTTCACTGTTCATCGGGCTCATCAAAGCTACAGCAACCGTAACATTAGCAATATAGTAACACATCACAAAGACTACACAATTCTAAATGTTACCATACTTTAAATGGTGGAATTCAAACCGAATTAAAAAACAATCGGGACTTAAATCCCACCGCTAATCATTGGCCCTTTATAATATCTTTATTTGATCATAGATGTGAGGATAAGATGTGCAAGGCATGCAACGATAACACCATCACACACTCTTGCTCCTTGAGTAGCTCCAACAGCATCCTTACACCGTCACCACGGCAACAGCATCCCTACTCCTCCTCGTCTTCTTCCTGTGACTCGTCGCTGGGCGTGTCGCCTCTCAAGATTGACCTAGAGAAGCTGCAGAGACAGAACGTGGTGAGTTGCGTCACCATCCGAGACACACCCGACGGTAGTCCACCAGTGGCAAGTAATGGTAATGTGGAGAGCAGCTACAGCATCAAGACCTCGTATCGTGGAGAAGCTGCCGACGGCATGGGAAGTAGTCGAGGTCACGAGCCAAGGAAGTCTCGTCGTAGAGACTCCCAAGTCATCGTAAGTAGACCACAAAGTGGCCATTTAAGTTTTCAGGAAAGAGTCAAAGAAGAAGTCCATAGCGACACGCAGGAGGAGATCCTGCATCCACTGAGGAAGTCTCAAGGTCGAGATCTGGTCTTGGCGTTGAAGAAAGAGAGACCCGCCCATCACTGCTCGGACTCGGCAATAGCATTTGTCAATCTCCCACCCCTTGAAGTCGACTCCGCCCCCAAACCACAACCCCAAAAGAGTTCCAGTAAGGATACCACAGTGACCACGCTACCAGCGTTACAACCAAACCCAACACATCACCGACAGCGCCCAAGTACCTTGACCATATCATCGCAACAGCAGTCGTCAAGAAGCCAACGGTCAACCAGGGCTGACCCAGTGACCTCACAAGTTCAGAGGTCACAGCATGATAGACCTGATCGCCACCGTGGTGTACCAGTCTATACATCCCCCACTGTAACACTACCCCCGTATTATCAGCAGCACAGTAGTCCTATCCATAAACCCAAGACCAGTCAGTCGCATACTGTGGTACCTGGTCAATCTAACGGCCAGTACATCTATTCCTATGGATCCACACCTGGCATTAACTCTCCCTTAACTACCACCCTACCCCCTCAAGGTGCTCATATTCATTACAAATCTTCTCTACCGACTCACCTGCCTCCCCCAGCTGTGTTGCATTCACCTTCAGCCTCTACCGCCTACCATCCTGGTATGGCCCCGCCCCCAGCCCATTACCACCCACAGTACAACAGGCCGGTCTACCTACGATCACCATCAGGTAACATCTACAGTACCTTCCCGCTAAGCCCTACCAAGACCCACCCCCCTTACCAGTACTTGTACCAAGGCTTTACAGGCGATTGACTTGTTGCCTTGCGAGACAAATTCGCTCAACTCCACATGTGAACAAAAAAGTGACCTTCAACACTGGGGGCGCTGTTTAAATGAAAATGAACGCTCACTATGATTGCCGAGCAAGGACATAACGGGTGATACGCAAGCTATGCATTTGTAGCTGTAGTCTTGGTTATTGGTTTATGCCAAGGTACTCCTGGCCATCCGTGAAACCACCAATCAATCAATTATGACTCGATGGGGAACAGGTGCATTTACTGTACAGTAGAGGGAAATACCAGGAGAACAGGTTGTTGGAATACCAGGGTATATGACTTCAATGTTTTTATACCACAACCATATATCCCACGTATGATTAGATGAAGTGCACAACATCCGATCATGACATTGACAAAAACAAACCGGATCGATCCACCATGAAATTCAAGAGGCATCCAAATTGTTCAAAAGCAGTTACCTGCAAATTTTTCCTTTTCGTCATATTTTCAGTTGAGGGAGTTTGCCTCGCAGTTTTCCCATACGTGTGGTTTGGGAAAATGCATGTGTGTTGGATTTTTTAAACTCTGTGTGCATGTGTTTCAAAAGTTTGAATTGATTCTTAATAATATCAAGCATTGATCGGCGTGAAGTAAAGAACTGCAGTTCCATGACCTTTGACCCGTCTTTGACCCGGCTGTGAGCTTTTGCTGCAGGGTTTTAGATGATGGATGAGTCATGATTGGGTTCGTGTGGCTTTGGTTTAGAATGTATTTGATTGGGGAATTCCCATGTTGGAATAACCACTTTTAATGTTTTAAGAATGGTATGCTTCACAATAAGGAATGTATCTAGTGTTTTAATCTTAGCTTTTGATCCTAATGTATGGATATGTATCGGAGATGTTGTCATAATGTCTTTTTTAGTTTAGTGTCTGAGCTTTTGTAGACTCAATGTAAGTGTTGCCGAAACACAATATTAATTACATTAGCATTGAAGACTTTGTTTCCCTTTTAAATATTCCTATTTAAACAGTATATAAATATATTGACTTTGAAGTTATAGTTTTAACTTGAGCACATTTTAATGGAGCGCAATGTGACGTTGCATGTAGCTAGGTAGCCTATCATTGTATGCATAGCACAAGAGTTTCAGTTTTCTATCGTGGGCATGTAGGTTGCAGGAATATTTTAGCTTGACTTAGATGAAATTTTGGGTGTGTTGCTTTGAGATTTAGTGGTTTGATATGCCAAATCCTGAACAGCATTACAATACTTAAGTCCTATGTACTCTGTCTTAGTCGACCTATTTAATGTCGGATACCCGTAATCCATTTGTAACTAAATATTGAAGGCCTGGATTGTGAAATGCATGTGGATTTTTTGTAAAGTAATAACCGATCCACTACAGCTGTGTATAAATGGACTTGTAGAGAAATCCTTTGGAGCGTTGTACAGATAATGTGCACTGGCGTTGTGGGACCAGTAGTGATTTCAACGTCCCCTTGTAAAATATTCAGAAGATTTGTAGAAAAAAATTGAGCATTAACTTTGTAATACACTGCTAACGTTGAAGCACAAACTAGCTGAGATTGGGTCAAGTGAAATAATAATAATAATAATGTGATAAAAAACTAGATCATTGTACATTTTGTAGATGAAAACAAAGAAGACTATTTTTATGGCTACGGAATTGATTGTATGCTTGCAATGCCAGTGACATGGTGAGGTGTATCTGTTGCTTGATTGTTCATTGCGCTGTTATTATTGTGAAATGACTGTTCTACAATGTACAAAATTTCCAGTTGTATCGTGTGCTGAATTGAATGGTATTATTGCTTATTATCGGTTTGTTCTCTAATGAATTGGTGCAAGTAATTGGTTTAGATTAGTTGAAGATGCAGTTGTTGTTTTTTCTCCATGTGCCATGAATGCAAGTCTTATTGTATCAAAGATCTTCCATTCACTACTCACTAAGTATCAGTGAAGTACAAACACCAAACAGTTGACCGAAAGATTTCATATTATGTAAACAACGCAAGCTTCTTCAAGCCGAAGGCAAATTCTGAAACATTGTGGATTTCTTAACACGGTCATTTGACTTGAAATAGAATGGGGATTATTGAAACATAAGATTTGCATATGTTTAATCTTGGATTAAGTTTCCAATACTATTATTAGCAGTTAGTACTTGTTTGATCTTGTGATAGCTGTCAAATCTTCGCCAGCTGTAAGGCTGTTGGTCAGCTGTGTCTAACTTTATGGTGTGAGCGTCTGTTTGGATAAAAAAAAAATGAACTTGTGTTGCTGATTTGTAAAAGATTTGAAGTATTTTTGCTAGACACTTTGATGTTGTAACATCTTGAGTAACCAACTCGGATTCCCTGCTCTCACAATGTCTTTCCCCGGCTGTCCATTAAACTTAGTTACCATGGTGACCATTCTGCTGCCAAAATGAGGCCTGTTGTCTTGCAATAATTACGCAGACAGTACACCTTAAATGAACTCACCCCATTTTTGAAGTGAAATGGATTGAATGTTTTGCGGAGAAAATCCAAATTTACAGGAGCCTCATTTTGAATTTCAAAATGGCGTCCATGGTGCTTAAGTCTATCCCAGTCTATAGCCGTCCGATGTGATAACCAGAGGGCTGTCTAATGTATATAGACTATATCATCACAGATATACAGTACGTACATCTTGAATTATAAATACCTATAAATACTAACTTTGTAGATGAAGTTTTTTAAAAAGTCTGCACAGTTCATATAAGGTGTATGGTGCTTCTTGCTGTAATGAATATTTTATCCTTAGTATTTTATAGATTTTAGATGAAATGTGATTTTTTAAAGTGATCAAATCTTGTTGAGTATGTCGTCTGATAGATCTTCAGTTCTTTCTCAGTTTAACTCTCTGGTTATTCCCTTCATAAACATTATTGTTCCTTTTCTCCTCAAGTTTGGTCCTAAGTCTTGCCATCTGCAATCAATTGCACTGAAAAGAATTCTTCTCTTCAGCCACCTTCTTAGCAACTTTGTCAGTTAAATTTAAAGATCAATGAACACATCAGACAGAAATTATTTCTATGATGAGATAACTTGCTGCTACAGAGGCAAGTAATTTCACCAAGTATTTCTTTACTTTATTGAAATTATTACGGTAGAGTTTTTTTTGCCTTCTGTTTTTTTGTTTATTTATAGCTTTACTCTCTAACTCAATTTAAAATCATCACTCTTTTGGCTACTACCGGTTGTACTATATGTCAATTCCTTGGGAAAGAATGTTGCAACCTGACACTGCTTTTTTCTTCATATATCATCTCAACGAAGGTCAGTCATTGCAAAAAAGATGATAAGACATGAATCTGGGACTGAGAAACATTTCCAATTTTCTTTGGAAATACTTAAAAAAAATTTTTTTGACTCTCCATAGACTTTGTACACAACCCCTGAAGTACCATATGATGGGCCAATTTCATAGAGCTGCTTAAGCACAAAATTTGCTTAAGCACAAAAACGTCTTGCTTAATAAAATCAGGTTATCGGCCAAAACTCCATGCAATTGTTATGCTAAGTAAACAACCACTAAATACCAGTCACAAGCAATGTACATCGCATGGAGTTTTGGCCGGTAACCTAATTTTACTAAGCACCGTTTTTTCGTGCTTAAGCAAAATTTTGTGCTTAAGCAGCTCTATGATATTGGGCTGGTCATGTAGCTTTCTAACTCCTGTTCCACCAGACCTTTTGTTTGTCAATTCCTATTTTTTTTTTTTAGCTTCAGTTTTGACATGAAAAGGGTGCAGTTTGGATTTGCCTTTCCGTGTTTCTGAACTTAGAACTGAAGATCTGTCAGATTTGGCTAGATGATAATAAGCTGATTTCTGTAATGCAGCCTAATGTAACGAGACATCAGGGTAGTTTGTTTAATTGTTGAGTATCATTGGATGCAATCAAAAGTAATAATATGCGACTTGCAAGTTGTGTTATCGTTGTGTGAATAAGTATCCTTCATTCCATGCTGTTCTATATCAGTTGACTTTGGTGGTACGTAGATTGGCTATAATCTAGTTGTGTTCAGTTTAGACGCTTTACTGCTCAGAATTGTGACCTGTTCTGTCAACATCAGACTTTTCTGTGCATATGGTCGAAAATGAGATTTTTGCATATTGTTAAAATATGTACATTTCCCTTTTAATAGGTGGTTTATTTTTTTAAACCGGTCATTCCTGGGCAAAGTTATGCTATTTTGAAGTTCATTGTGTCGAAAAGTAGAAAACGGAGAAAATGGCCACGAACGTCACAAAACAGACATTTATTTATCTGATATACCGCAACAAATCATCAAAAATACTATATTTAGAGTTCAAATTAGAGTTTCAAACTTTTATAGTATATTTTAGACATGTTCAGGATTACAAATCAGCAAAAATTAGAAAATCGAAAAAAAAATCACCCCCACAGCGTTTTTTGGCCCTATCTTAATTTCAACCTCTGCCCAGAAGCGTCTGCTTTTGACAGAACAGGTCACAGATATGTATTAGTTTTCATGCAGAATATTGCTCAGTTTCATGTGTTGTGTATTTAGTGTAATAGTGAATGAGGTTACAAGAACAGTTTAGTCTGTTAAAGTGTCACATTATTACATATAAAGAAACATGCACATTATACATTGAACCACTTTCTTCAGTCTTCATGTTGCCACCGTTACCCGATTAAATCTTGTTGCTATGTATTTTGGTGTATATCTATTCTATTTATCACTGGTTTTAGCTTAGTTGCCATGGTAATGTATATAAGATCCGCTGGGACTGTCCTTAGTTGGTATTATTTTCCTTCTTACATGTGATCGCAGTCACTATATGTCCGCAACCTTTTCGGAAATTTTTGAAACAATATTGAAACAACACCTACGTGAAATAAACAATGGACTTTTCAGTTATTCATTTCATTGTCAATTCAAATATTGATTTCGTGTTCATGCGAGAGGTTTCAAGACAAGTTCCTTTTTTCTTGACTTTTACTTTTGTATCCAATCCTTTCACTAATGCAATGAAGGAAAATAATAATCGAGGACGTTTTTGTCAACATTGTGCCGTGAAGTGTACTTATACTTGTATATAATAGAAATGATTACTGTTACCACTGATAGTTGAAGGCCAAAGTATTGTGTTTAACACTTAATATAATATTCATATATCCTTCCTGCACAATGTGTTTAATTTATGGATTTAATGGATTGGTATTTACTAATTGGATGAAATGAATTGTAGCTTACTGACACGGCTAGTCATTGTTTACAAGAAACAGTTGTACTTAGAAAGCGCTGGCTTGTTCAGCCACTCAGCAGCTATTTCATGTATTGAAGTATTAACGGTGTGTTTATTATTGCGCTATTTCATGAACAAAAAGGACCATTGTATTGGTTGAGTATTGTGTTAGTATCTTTAATTGTGTATTTGAAGAGGTTTGGATGGTTGAATATTTTTGTGCGTTTTAATTGCAAGTCTCCACAATGTTTACCCACTTTTTTTGAAATCCAAATTTTGAAAATTGTTTATAAAAATATCAAACACCTCAGAGCACATTTTTACCAGATAAAGTTGCTGTTCATTTTTCTTGTTTGGGGTGTCTGGTTTTGAATTATCAGATCAGAATCGGGCATTGTTTGATGTGACTTTTTGTTTTGGAAAATTTGTTTGGAAGTGGTATTTAGTGAGGTTGTCGGTTTCAAATTTTCTTTGATTTTTTTTTCTTCCTTTTTATTGTTTAGAGTTGTGATTTGTGGAGCAATATTTACCCATTAATAGCAAGTTTGTGTTTTCAATATTTTGACACCAGTATTAACCGTTGGTAGTAACTCTTAATGCAGTATGGTTGTTAAGCTTCATGCATTATGCATAGTTTACGTTATGAATATTTATCAGTACAGATATTAATGATGCTGTTGGTTGGTTGTGACATTATTAACATAATTAGCAAGTGTGTGGTTATAAATGAATTTTGATTTGTTTTTTTAAAGCTGTATCTGCACATAATGTACAATAACAGAGTCTTTTAGTGGCTTGAGTATAGTTTATCAAAGCAGTTTTATTTAGATTTAATTTTGAAATATTACAGAACCAGTCTTTTGAATTATCTGTCCAAACTAAATAAACTCAACTTAAGAAATTGCTGACTGGCAGTTACAGGCATTGCACTTTATAGTCAAATAAGCCTTTTCGGAGTTCCAACTGCGCGCATTCATAACCTGTGACAACGCACATTGTTTGTCTCAAATGCCCTTTGACAGTACATGTACCCACAATGCACAAACAGCCTTTTTGTAAAGTCAGTGGCGCGATGTTGTCAAAGGCCATTTGAGACAAATAATGCGCGTTGTCACAGGTTGCGAATGCGCAGTCGGAACTCCGAAAAGGCTTATGAGAGGGTTAAGCTTTTTCCCCTGTCATCATAATGAGAAACATGAAGTTGAAGAGAATGTCGTGTGATTGAGCCAATACGAAAGACTTTTGGATTGACAGATTATTTCTTCACTACATGTACCAAATGACTTTTTCAATATGTGAAATGACAAGCCTTAGGAAGATAGAAGACATTCCATCCAAGATAATTCCAAAGTGCTGGTTCTGTTTCATAGTTGTAATTGCCGATTGATCATAGAGTTAGTATAAGTTATATCATGCAGTTTTATGCTTTTTTTTGGTTTTGCTTTTACATGTATATGGATTTTTGGATTTGATTTTTGATTTTTTTAACTGCAATGTTTTAACCATTTAATAGTTGCGTGTTTTTTCTTGATTGTGGTCAGTTAATTCTCTTCCATGACAATGAACCTGAAATATAGTAGATTTAATTGTACACCAAAAACACAGACAGTTTAGTTTGAATACACATCAGATTGTAGACCATGTCAGATTGTGCTGGGGGCGCTATGCATAGCATTCAAGTTTTGAATAACTTCATGAATGTTTCATAATTGTATTAATGCATGAGTTATTACTTGGAATTATTCAGCACAACAAAAGGGCTCAGTACCTATAAGCTGATTGTTATAGAATGAATTAAACAGCCAAGAACAATGAAACTATTACCATCCAGAAATTGTCCAGTCCGCTAGACTTGACTGATCTTAAAATATGAACAATGTTAATGGACCGATCCAGTAAGCACCGCCCCATGGTGTTCTGACCAATCACAGCCGTGATTTAAGTCCGACGTGCGTGCACTAAAGTCCGACATGCGTTCACGCGCGTATGATGCGCGCGGAATGAAAATGCAGCGTGGCATTGGAGAGGAGCACGTGTTAATTTGCCCACGTGCGCACTGGGCGGAGCTTACTGGATCGGTCCATTGCTGACATGTCGTCAAATGGTCTTTTTGTTTTCATTTTTTGTATCTTCTTGATTTTGTTTGCTTTGGATTTGCCTAACAGTAATCAGTTATGTTAGCAGTTTGTTTAGATTTGGTTGTAATATTTTGGTGTGCGTGCAATATGTAATAGAATGATAGATTATAGTTTTGCTAATTTTAGTTCTCAACATTTCCTGCCATATGACATTGTTTATTGTGAACGAAATGAGTTGTTGCTATGGTCACTGTTGCTACAGTGATCAATGTTGAACGATTAATGTGAGCAAGTTTGCTGGTTTTTTCCCAATGCTACATGGTGACACAAACCATGAATGATTTATCAAGCGTTTTATGTTCAGTTATTTAAAACCATGTGTGTTAACTGCACAGAGAAGTTGAAGTCCAGAGATATTCCGTCAGATTAGATTGGGGTCAGCGATTCACTGAAAATGTTCACATTGTGCTATGGGCATTTACGTCATCATATTTTGCTATGACAAGCTGTAATCTTTGGGGCAGATACCAGCAGTATTTGTGAACTTGTAATGGAAAGAGGACTGTCCAAGTTTATGTTTTGCATGTGCGAAAAAGCAATATCTTTGCGTGCGAAAAAATGGGGGGAAACATTCTCTGATTTCATGCTCTAAAAATCGATAATAATTTGAGTATCTAAAGGACAGTCTTTCAGTCAATATCATGAAGATTCATTGCAGAGACATTTGCCAAAATATGGATTGATTAGAGCTTTGTTTAACCAGCCAGACTTAGCTTATTGGAGTAGCTGGCTTGATGTCTGCTCTGCACGCGCAGTATTATTTAGTCAGATCTCTGCACTGAGCTTTATGAAATTGAAACATGATGAGGAGAGATTTGGAATGATTAGATTCTTAACTAATTTGCTCCTGGTTTTTTTTTTGGTAGAGCACCTAGGATGTATGCAAACCACAATAATACTGTAGAACTGCCACTCGTGTGGGTGATTAGGGATATTTCAATAAAGACAAGCTATTTTATTGGCAAATGTATGAAAAAGTAGTTCATGTACTTTTTGTTCTTGTCCAGTGGAGACTTTATTTTAGCTGAGTCCCCCATAACTCCAATATCTCTGTTACCTAGAATTCAGGTCAATATAAGGCACATTCCAAAAGAAGGCAGTCAACAGCAGATCACACCCTGTTTAGTTTAACTTATTCTCCACAGACAGTGCTGTAGATGCAAATAATGTATTGTTCATGAAAAAGTTCAAAAGACTTTGCTAAAAAATCCCTTTTTAATTCTTGATGCAGTTATCAAATCAGCACCCTAAAAAATTATAGTCCACAAACAAATTCATGCAGATTAGATGTCAAGTTAAGTCTTGAGTGAATACAGTCGACTGTTTTTAAAAGAAACTACACCGAACCTAGCCAAATTGTTTGTTATATCAGAATTTTGTATTAAGAGGAACATCAGTCCCATTCATTGTGCACGTAAATGCACAGTCCGGACCAAGCCTTTGTGTTTGCTGTAACCAGAATTTGACAGTGTTTGTACTAACGAGAGTTGGCTGTAGACCCACAATTTAATGACGTCACGCTTTGTGTACATGTGCACTGTATGGAAGCGTGGTGGCTCTTGTCCCCACATGGCTCCCATAGGAAAGCACACATTGTAAACAAGGCATTCTGGTCAGGTCTATTTTCGTCAGAGTGAAAAAGACTTGAGATTTAATCGTTTGAACAACATACAGTCGACTCCCGTTATAACGAGCTCGGTCATAACGATAACCCGGATGTAACGAGCACATTCTCCCAGTCCCGATCAATTTGTGTACATTACTATGGGGAAATATTTGGTTATTACGTGCACGGACATAACGAGACTAGTAAGTAGTAAACTGTGGTAAACTGTAGTAAACTGATCCCTGAAATGCAAGGCAAGCCAAATATGACTGTATTCAAAGCATTGTACATTGTAGTTGAATTGATGCCCAACCCCTCATTCAGAGATCCCACTGTTCGGATTCTAGCACCTGTACAGACAGAAACTATTGCAACGTTAGTTTACCATAACATTTGTCACAATTGTATTCTCTTTTGACACTCTTTGTTGATGAGACGATAACTCAAGAACAACATATTGCATTGGTTTGAAATTGCGAACGGTTATTAATCATAACATTTGACACAAACCGTTTGAAAATTGGCGTGAACCGTGGAAGAATACATTTGATTTGATTAAAGGAAAGAAGTGTTTAGAATTACGAAAAGTTCATTCCGAATTTTAGTCTCTTTTGACACTCTTTGTTGAGACGATAACTCAAGAACAACATATTGCATTGGTTTCAAATTGCGAACGATTATTACCCATAACATTTGACACAACCCGTTTGAAAATTGGCGTGAACCGTGGAAAAAAATACATTTAATATGATTTAAAGAAAATAGGCCTAAGCGTTTCAATTACGAGCAATTCATTTCCGAATTTTAGTCTCTTTTGACACTCTTTGTAGAGGTGATAACTCAAGAACAACATATTGCATGGGTTTGAAATTGCGAACGGTTATTAATCATAACATTTGACACAACCCGTTTGAAAATTGGCGTGAACAGTAAAAAAAATACATTTGATATGATTAAAGGAAAGAAGTGCTTAGAATTACAAAATATTCATTCCGAATCGAGTCTATTTTAATTGAAAAAAATGAAGCACTCTTTTGCAGACAGTAACTCTAGAAAAACAATTTGTTCTGAAACAAACTTTGTTCGATAATAAGTCGTGATGTAATGACAGAAAAAGTGGAAATCGACCGGAACCGTGATAACCAACGGCTAACAGTGCATGTGCACGGTTTTGCTACTGTTCAATTAAATGCATTGCTTAATTTTTGAGATAATTTGTCGTCGTGACTATCGTTTCACTGCAAAAAGTGTGGAAAATGGCCTGTTCGGACTGGAACTGCATACCCTCAAAGTTTTTCCCGGGTTGAAAAAAGACACTGTTGAGATAGAGAAAAACAATATTTTGTCTAAATCTTCTGTCTGGTTTGTCTATTTTTCATGATGAATCACTTGCTTACTGTTCAATTAAATGCATTGCTTAATTTTTGAGATAATTTGTCGTCGTGACTATCGTTTCCGTGTAAAAAAGTGTGGAAAATGGTCTGTTTGGACTGGGACTGCATACTCTCCCCAATTTTTTCCCCTGGTTGAAAAAAGACACTGTTGAGGGAGAGAAAAACAATATTTTGTCTAAATCTTCTGTCTAATTTTTTTTCATGATAAATCATCTTGCTACCGTTCAATTAAATGCATTGCCTAATTTTTGAGATAATTTGTCGACGTGACTTTCCTTTCCGTGAAAAAAGTGTGGAAAATGGCCTGTTTGGACTGGGACTGCATACTCTCCCCAATTTTTCCCCGGGTTGAAAACAGACACTGTTGAGATAGAGAAAAACAATATTTTGTCTAAATCTTCTGTCTAGTTTGTCTATTTTTCATGATAAATCACTTGCTTACTGTTCAATTGAATGCATTGCTTAATTTTTGAGATTTTTGTCGTCTTGAATATCGTTTCCATGCAAAAAGAGTGGAAAATGTCTGTTTGGACTGGGATGGCATACTGTCGACGCGTTTTTCCCCGGGTTGAAACAAGGCATTGTTGAGGGAGAGAAAAACAATATTTTGTCTAAATCTTCTGTCTAGTTTGTCTATTTTTCATGATAAATCACTTGCTTACTGTTCAATTAAATGCATTGCTTAATTTGTGAGATAATTTGTCGTCGTGACTATCGTTTCCGTGCAAAAAGTGTGGAAAATGGTATGTTTGGACTGGAATTGCACTCTCTCCAAGTTTTCCTCCGCGTTTACACAAGACACTGTTGAGGGAGAGAAAAACAATATTTTGTCTAAATCTTCTGTCTAGTTTGTCTATATTTCAAGATAATTCACCTGGCCACGGCTCAATTTAATGCATTACTTAATTTTTTAAATAGTTTGTCGTCCATGACTATCGTTTCCGTGCAAAAAGTGTGGAAAATGGTATGTTTGGACTGGAATTGCACTCTCTCCAAGTTTTCCTCCGCGTTTACACAAGACACTGTTGAGGGAGAGAAAAACAATATTTTGTCTAAATCTTCTGTCCAGTTTGTCTATATTTCAAGATAATTCACCTGGCCACGGCTCAATTCAATGCATTACTTAATTTTTTTAATAGTTTGTCGTCAATGACTATCGTTTCCGAGAAAATAAGTGTGGAAAATGGTCTGTTTGGACTGGAACTTCACTCTCTCCAAGTTTTCCTCCGCGTTTACACAAGACACTGTTGAGGGAGAGAAAAACAATATTTTGTCTAAATCTTCTGTCTAGTTTGTCTATATTTCAAGATAATTCACCTGGCCACGGCTCAATTTAATGCATTACTTAATTTTTTAAATAGTTTGTCCTCCATGACTATCGTTTCCGAGAAAAAAAGTGTAGAAAAAGGTCTGTTTGGACTGGGACTGCACTATCTCCAAGTTTTCCTCTGCGTTTACACAAGACACTGTTGAGGGAGAGAAAAACAATATTTTGTCTAAATCTTCTGTCTAGTTTGTCTATTTTTCATGATAAATTAACTGGTTACTGTTCAATTTAATGTATTACTTAAATTTTGAGATAGTTTGTCGTCCATGACTATCGTTTCCGTGCAAAAAGTGTGGAAAATGGTCTGTTTGGACTGGGACTGCACTCTCTCCAAGTTTTCCTCCGCGTTTACACAAGACACTGTTGAGGGAGAGAAAAACAATATTTTGTCTAAATCTTCTGTCTAGTTTGTCTATTTTTCATGATAAATAAACTGGTTACTGTTCAATTTAATGTATTACTTAAATTTTGAGATAGTTTGTCGTCCATGACTATCGTTTCCGAGAAAAATAGTGTGGAAAATGGTCTGTTTGGACTGGAACTTCACTCTATCCAAGTTTTCCTCCGCGTTTACACAAGAAACTGTTGAGGGAGAGAAAAACAATATTTTGTCTAAATCTTCTGTCTAGTTTGTCTATTTTTCATGATAAATAAACTGGTTACTGTTCAATTTAATGCATTACTTAATTTTTGAAATAGTTTGTCCTCAATGACTATCGTTTCCGAGAAAATAAGTGTGGAAAATGGTCTGTTTGGACTGGAACTTCACTCTCTCCAAGTTTTCCTCCGCGTTTACACAAGACACTGTTGAGGGAGAGAAAAACAATATTTTGTCTAAATCTTCTGTCTAGTTTGTCTATATTTCATGATAAATAAACTGGTTACTGTTCAATTTAATGTATTTCTTAAATTTTGAGATAGTTTGTCGTCCATGACTATCGTTTCCGTGCAAAAAGTGTGGAAAATGGTCTGTTTGGACTGGAACTTCACTCTCTCCAAGTTTTCCTCCGCGTTTACACAAGACACTGTTGAGGGAGAGAAAAACAATATTTTGTCTAAATCTTCTGTCTAGTTTGTCTATATTTCAAGATAATTCACCTGGCCACGGCTCAATTTAATGCATTACTTAATTTTTTAAATAGTTTGTCCTCCATGACTATCGTTTCCGAGAAAAAAAAGTGTGGAAAATGGTCTGTTTGGACTGGAACTTCACTCTCTCCAAGTTTTCCTCCGCGTTTACACAAGACACTGTTGGGGGAAAGAAAAACAATATTTTGTCTAAATCTTCTGTCTAGTTTGTCTATATTTCAAGATAATTCACCTGGCCACGGCTCAATTTAATGCATTACTTAATTTTTTTAATAGTTTGTCCTTAATGACTATCGTTTCCGAGAAAATAAGTGTGGAAAATGGTCTGTTTGGACTGGAACTTCACTCTCTCCAAGTTTTCCTCCGCGTTTACACAAGACACTGTTGAGGGAGAGAAAAACAATATTTTGTCTAAATCTTCTGTCTAGTTTGTCTATATTTCATGATAAATAAACTGGTTACTGTTCAATTTAATGTATTTCTTAAATTTTGAGATAGTTTGTCGTCCATGACTATCGTTTCCGTGCAAAAAGTGTGGAAAATGGTCTGTTTGGACTGGAACTTCACTCTCTCCAAGTTTTCCTCCGCGTTTACACAAGAAACTGTTGAGGTAGAGAAAAACAATATTTTGTCTCAATCTTCTGTCTAGTTTGTCTATATTTCAAGATAAATCACCTGGCCAGGGCTCAATTTAATGCATTACTTAATTTTTGAGATAGTTTGTCCTCCATGACTATCGTTTCCGAGAAAAAAAAGTGTAGAAAATGGTCTGTTTGGACTGGACTGCACTCTCTCCAAGTTTTCCTCCGCGTTTACACAAGAAACTGTTGAGGGAGAGAAAAACAATATTTTGTCTCAATCTTCTGTCTAGTTTGTCTATATTTCAAGATCAATCACCTGGCCAGGGCTCAATTTAATGCATTACTCAATTTTTGAGATAGTTTGTCCTCCATGACTATCGTTTCCGAGAAAAAAAGTGTAGAAAATGGTCTGTTTGGACTGGGACTGCACTCTCTCCAAGTTTTCCTCTTCGTTTACACAAGACACTGTTGAGGGAGAGAAAAACAATATTTTGTCTAAATCTTCTGTCTAGTTTGTCTATTTTTCATGATAAATAAACTGGTTACTGTTCAATTTAATGTATTACTTAAATTTTGAGATAGTTTGTCGTCCATGACTATCGTTTCCGTGCAAAAAGTGTGGAAAATGGTCTGTTTGGACTGGGACTGCACTCTCTCCAAGTTTTCCTCCGCGTTTACACAAGACACTGTTGAGGGAGAGAAAAACAATATTTTGTCTCAATCTTCTGTCTAGTTTGTCTATATTTCAAGATAAATCACCTGGCCAGGGCTCAATTTAATGCATTACTCAATTTTTGAGATAGTTTGTCCTCCATGACTATCGTTTCCGAGAAAAAAAGTGTAGAAAATGGTCTGTTTGGACTGGGACTGCACTCTCTCCAAGTTTTCCTCCGCGTTTACACAAGACACTGTTGAGGGAGAGAAAAACAATATTTTGTCTAAATCTTCTGTCTAGTTTGTCTATTTTTCATGATAAATAAACTGGTTACTGTTCAATTTAATGTATTACTTAAATTTTGAGATAGTTTGTCGTCCATGACTATCGTTTCCGTGCAAAAAGTGTGGAAAATGGTCTGTTTGGACTGGAACTTCACTCTCTCCAAGTTTTCCTCCGCGTTTACACAAGACACTGTTGAGGGAGAGAAAAACAATATTTTGTCTCAATCTTCTGTCTAGTTTGTCTATATTTCAAGATTAATCACCTGGTCACGGCTCAATTTAATGCATTACTTTAATTTTGAGGTAGTTTGTCCTCCATGACTATCGTTTCCGAGAAAAATAGTGTGGAAAATGGTCTGTTTGGACTGGAACTTCACTCTCTCCAAGTTTTCCTCCGCGTTTACACAAGAAACTGTTGAGGGAGAGAAAAACAATATTTTGTCTCAATCGTCTGTCTAGTTTGTCTATATTTCAAGATCAATCACCTGGCCATGGCTCAATTTAATGCATCACTTAATTTTTGAGATAGTTTGTCCTCCATGACTATCGTTTCCGACAAAAAAAAGTGTGGAAAATGGTCTTTTTGGACTGGAACTTCACTCTCTCCAAGTTTTCCTCCGCGTTTACACAAGACACTGTTGAGGGAAAGAAAAACAATATTTTGTCTAAATCTTCTGTCTAGTTTGTCTATATTTCAAGATAAATCACCTGGCCACGGCTCCGTTTAATGCAGTACTTAATTTTTGAGATAGTTTGTCCTCCATGACTATCGTTTCCGAGAAAAAAGTGTAGAAAATGGTCTGTTTGGACTGGGACTGCACTCTCTCCAAGTTTTCCTCCGCGTTTACACAAGAAACTGTTGAGGGAGAGAAAAACAATATTTTGTCTCAATCTTCTGTCTAGTTTGTCTATATTTCAAGATCAATCACCTGGCCAGGGCTCAATTTAATGCATTACTCAATTTTTGAGATAGTTTGTCCTCCATGACTATCGTTTCCGACAAAAAAAGTGTAGAAAATAGTCTGTTTGGCCTGGGACTGCACTCTCTCCAAGTTTTCCTCCGCGTTTACACAAGACACTGTTGGGGGAGAGAAAAACAATATTTTGTCTAAATCTTCTGTCTAGTTTGTCTATTTTTCATGATAAATCACTTGCTTACTGTTCAATTAAATGCATTGCTTAATTTTTGAGATAATTTGTCGTCGTGACTATCGTTTCCGTGCAAAAAAGTGTGGAAAATGGTCTGTTTGGACTGGAATTGCACTCTCTCCTAGTTTTCCTCCGCGTTTACACAAGACACTGTTGAGGGAGAGAAAAACAATATTTTGTCTAAATCTTCTGTCTAGTTTGTCTATTTTTCATGATAAATCACTTGCTTACTGTTCAATTAAATGCATTGCTTAATTTTTGCGGGTTGGGCAGCAGTAAACAGTCATTGTATACACGAGTCCTGTTTATTACGTCACGCTATTTTCAGCATTCCACAACCTGTTTAAGATTGGGGAATTTGTTACAACTGATAATGTAGTAACCAACTGATAATGTATCACCAACCGATAATGTCACACAAATTGACCGATACTGTATCACTAACCGATAATGTAACAGAAATTGACCGATAGTGTGGTAAAAAAGTACTACACTATCAGTCAAGTGTTGTTACATTATCGGTCTTAACCGATAATGTAACAAATATTGACCGATAGTGTAGTAACATTTACTACACTATCATGACCATCGGTCAATTTCTGTTACATTATCGGTTAGTGATACAGTATCGGTCAATTTGTGTGACATTATCGGTTGGTGATACATTATCAGTTGGTTATACATTATCAGTTGTAACAGACTTTACATGTACATGTATTAACAATCAATTAAAATAAAACATCAAGCTGAAGGCTTTGTGTTGCAAAAGGAATTTTATTGAATAATATGTAATCATAAACATTGGTATTACAATGCATTCATTTTGAGACGAGTCTTTCAACGCAGTGTATTTGAAGTCTGGTTGAGACAGAGACAAAATACCCGAGGTACAGTCGACTGGTTTAATTATATTTGAGCATCTTCATAGAGATTTGTTTCGGGGTATGTAGGCGTGCAACGCTAGCAAAAATGAACGTTTCACATCTACAGTAATCCGATTTGTAATGGATCATAAACATTGAAACTGCATTAATATAATAGGCAGTTTAACTTATACTGCAACTTAGTGCTTCCATTTAAGTGCTTTTCTATACTATAAAAAGGACAGGCAAGTGAGCTTAATGTCTGCCATTCTTGTGCATTAATGTTTAGCCATAAAAACATCTCTGGCAACTTCGTTTGACATAGAATAGGTTCACACAGTACAGTCGGTTTTCCCAATATTCACTTTTAAGGTAAACGCTTAATTGTCACAATTCTTTATAAATGGTCAGTGATAACATTAAGTAGCGAAAAGTGATATTCCTTTGAAACCCTTCTACACAATACCTTGCATGCCTATCAAACCCTGTATTAATGCAACTCCCGTTAAAGGAAACCGACAAATCAGGTAGATATTAAAAGAACTATAAACTAATGGCATTTTTCGGGCAGTGGCATTTAAAATGGAAAACAAAAACACACTTTTTTTTGGGTAAAGATTGACTTGCAGCCTACACAGCAGTAACATTTTCTTTGGCATCAACACAGTGAATACAATTCAAAATTATACAAAATATTTACATCGCACTGCAGCAAAAAAACAATTATCTTAAAAGACTATTCACATCTGAAAACTTCAATGCTCACACAAAATGTACAGCACACACAGGTTAGGCCAAAAAAAAATAAGTTGGTCTCTGGTCAGCGCGCGCGTCGATTTTAATGATGCCCGTCAACCTTTTTTTCCCCCAAAATGTTCCGCGGTAGCTCCAACAGTGCCCTCTATTGCCGCACCTCCTCAATTTTTTTTACCAAAGAGCACCAAGGAATGGGAAATTGCACCAAGGCAAATGATCGAGGCACCAAGGCAAATTATGGAGGACACCAATGTACATGAGGACACCCAAAAAAGCAAAATAGTACCCCACCTTGTCTGTACAATGCAAGCTTATAAAAAAAAGCCGCGTCGCCGCATCAATTCCGGAACTTTGGCCTGACCAGAGACCGAGTATTTTTTTTTTTGGCCTTAGGGACATGGTTCGTTCAAAATTCTATCCATCACTGATTTGTCCATGTTCTTCCTTCATGTTCTTCTTAACTAGACAACAATTTTGTTCAATTTTCGGTAACAACTCCCCAAAATGTCAGCAAATCATAAATGGGTCATCCTCCGAATAGGATGGAAGCCCAGCCCGACTAGAATTGCAACAATAACCAACTGGTTGCCTGTATTATCATGTTTGATTGTTGGGAGATTTTTTAATAAAAAAAAGATGGATCTATAGAAGTAGAAAACAATATAAGGGGAAAATGTACCGCAAATATCCATAAATATTTCAAAATTGTTCCCACACTTTCTAAAACTGCAAATAAATATCAAAAACACAATCTATACAATATAAATATATAGTGCACAATAGTAGATGGGCTGGAGTAGATCAGTGGCCTGCTTGATGTCTCTTAATGTCTCTGATGTCATACAACAAAAAATATACAAAACCGAATGCTGTTACTTTGTCACTGCCTTGTCATGTTGTATCATAAGATAACTGCAACACTGTAAGATTTGGTTATGTGTTGATTTGAGGAAAACGTGGAAACCATTTTAGCTGATAGCAATAAACAGCGCGGTGAAACTACGCCCACTCATTCCCAAAGGGGGTGGCTTCACAGAGACAACGGCGCATAATCAGTAATAATTAGCATAATTGATTTTTCCTCAACAGCTGTTCGTGAGTTTGTTTCCGTTTCAAATGTCTGGTCAGTTCAGTTGCAAGTAATGGTAGGAGTAGTACTAAAAGCACAATGCACATAAACCAGTCACATAGAGCACAATTATAAAAGTTAAAAAAAAAAACCAAATATTAGGAATGTTAAAACAGTAGATCAACAAATCAATTTCAACTGGAAAATCACCAATGAATTACCAAGTTGTGCCATTGTTTTGATTTGCATAAATCAAATTGAGAGTTAAAATCTTGTTTTCCCCAAATGTACAGTTCCACAAAAGAAAATTGTTTTCAGAGGGTTTGTCAGGGTTGTTCATTTGGCAGTGAGATATTTCTCTTGTTTATTTGAAATCTCAAAGACATAGGCATATATAGCCAGGGGCCAATTTCATGGCTCTGCTATTAAGCAGAAAAACTTGCTTAGCACAAAAAAGTCTGGCTTATAAAAACAGGTTACCAGTCAAAACTCCATGTGATGTTTATTGCTCGTGATTAGTATCCAGCTGTTGTTTGCTTAGCATGAAAATCACACAGAGTTTTGGCTGGTAACCTGCTTTTATAAGCCAGACTTTTTTTGTGCTAAGCAAATGTTTGTGCTTAGCAGCGCCGTGAAATTGGGCCCAGGCCTTAGCTTCTGCTAGAGGTATCCCAAAAAATTAATAACAGCATTTGTATTGCCCCTCGGAACAAGGGCGGATCCAGGGGGGGGGGGCAAAGGGGGCCATGACCCCCCCAAAACGAAATCAATTTTTTTTTTTTTTTATGTGACATCGCAATAAAGGCAGGCAATGAGTACACCACCATCTTTTCCTCAAAAAACCTTGGTTAAAGTGGTCAGAAATTGCCTCAGATCGCACCACAGAGCATCTAGAATCCAAAAAAATTTCTTTTGGGCCCCCCTCCAAATTGAACATATTATTGTTCTACATAAGAACAGCAGCCATTGGTTGATTCATCAAGTCAGGGTTATTATGAATTATTAATAAGTGAATAAGTAAATGAGAACAAGTGAAATCAATCAATCATCATGACTAGTTGTCCAGTTGTAAACGATTTCTATGAAAAATTAAATTGATCGAATAATTAAAGTACAGCATGTGGAAACTTTGGTGCACTTTGTTCAAAGCAGTTAACAAAAAGTACGTTTCAAGTTATGGAATTGATAAAAGATTCAAATATTAATATTTAAATAATTTGAATGATTGTCACAGGAAGGATAAACACATCAATAATAAACTCTGAGAAGTCTACAGCTGGCATAAAATATACAGATAAAAATTCTCAAGTACAAACTAAATTTGTTCTCACGACAATCTGGAGCACACACTTTAGAAGTTGCGGTTGGGAATAAAACTAGCACACACTCAATAACTAAATACATGTATTGCAGAAAATAGCGATCTCATCAAGGGTGTCAACCCAGAGGAGGCTGTTGCCCTGTCTGGCCTCACGCTAAAGAACTGCTGTAACCCTACCCTGATAACTAGCCCTGTGTTATAGCATGTAACATTAAACGTTGATCAGAAAGCTTAGTTGAAAGCTAAGGGTAGCATGAGACGTGGTGGGTTAACTCTAACCCTGTCAGACGCAACACAGTACAGTGCATCAGGTGGAAAAGTCTGGTGCATTTTGATGCATTCAGCGATCAACACCAGTGCATCAACGGCCGCTTCTGAGACAATGAGAGCTAGTCACATTGAACAATGCCACAGTTGTATCCTGCTGCATTCGGTGACCACGGACTCTGAGACTATTGGCCTGATAAATCTAGCTACACTGGGCAGGCTTGTCATTGAGACAAGTGTTGCATGTTGCTGTGTTTAGCAGGGTTTCTGGCCAATATACCCTGGAGGGTTAGATACAAACATGACAAAAGGGAATTAAATGTACTTGCTTTCCATTTTTATAATCCGGATTTCGAGACTTAAACACCACTTCCATGTTGTCCACTTTTCTTAGCAAGTCTGACTAACTCATCTCTGATAGCTGCTACAAGCTGACCTGACTTATCTCTGCCAGCAACATCTCTACTAACATCAAACTCATCATACCCATCAGCAACTGGCTTCCCTACACCACGCTCCTTGGACAATGTGGACAACATGTCACCTCTGCCAGAGTCTGGTTTCGGAGACTGAGGTTCTCTGTCAGATCTTAAAAGTGCCATTGCATATGGGTCTTCCTGTGGTGCAGTGGGATCATCTGAGCGTGGAGACAAGGTATAGGTGCCAATCAGTTCATCATTCAAACTGCTCTTGAGGTATGGGTCCAAATATGGATCATCTGGAGCAGTGTTCCGTAGCTTTGGAATGTCTGAATCAGTTGACAGCCTTCTTGAGCTAGTTGATGACCTTCTCATGCTGGTTGATGGTCTTCCCTGCATCAGGTCTTCTTGGCTATTTGACAGCTTCCCTTGGCTTGTTACACGTTTCTTCTCATTGTCAGTTTGCTGAGAGGATGTTAATCCTTTAATCCGTTGCTCCCTGGAGGTTTCAGGGATACTGACAGGATGAGGCATCGTCAGATGATGAGCAGCTTGATGTGGATGGTGAGTATCCTCTACACCTCCAGGAACTGAGGTCTGATCAGACCGAAAGAAGAAAAGAAGTATTAATGTTTCTCTCAGCATTCCTCTTCACTACCTTGTAGCAAAAACAGCAACACATCTTCAACCATACACTTTATAAATGAATGGGCAGGCTGTTCATATACCAAGAAGACCTCTAGCAAGTGAATGCAGTTACAATCAGAGACCATGGAGTAATCTGGGGGATGTTGCAGTTGTTTCTTTAGCATGTGTCACAATAAAAACTGGAAGGCTTAATTGTTTTTTAAGGTTATTTCGAATATCCGGTTTCCAAAATCTAAACCGAATAGTGGATTTCAAACCGAATTTCGAAAAATCTGAATTTAAATCCCACCACTACAAGTTAAATAGACTGTGATTAAAGTTTACAGGGAATATACATCATTTGCTTTTACTGTAAATTTCAGAAATGGATGGAATTGGGGGTTGGAAATATATAGCAAATATAGTTACACTGACTTTTTTGAGGTTTTAGGTTCGAAAATGCTATACAAACCAAGAAAAACAATCATTTTCCTGTAGTCTGGTTCCCTGACTACAAATAAGAAGAAACAGAGCAGTTTACATACATTGGGGAATTGTAAGGTCAGAGAACCAGTCTAGCTGGTTTGTACCCGTTCATAGGTTTGTAATCGATTGCAAACAAGTGCGATGGTCAATTGGGGCCAGTATTTGAAAAAAAAGCCAGTTTTTTCCAACGCTGATCGGCCGATCAGCGTTGGAAATTGATACAAAAATACCACTTAATTTTCTTGAAAATGACAGTATACCAGGTGCCATGATTTTACAGGATGCTTTACACTGTCATTCACTAACAGTCCAGCAAGGTATTTCAAAATGATTTGGTAGTTTTATTTTTTGATGTTTGCAAATGTTGTATTTTCCCTTTAAGTTTAAGAATTATTTATTACAGATCTATTGTGTCATCCCTGAAACTGGCTTTTTTTTGTGGTAATATCCCCTCACCAATTGTTGTGACTGGTGAAGCTGAGCCCATTCGTCTTCAGCACTGTATGGATTCCAGACGATGTTAGCTGCTGCATCTGCTTGATGGGATACAGGGACTAACACAACTCTTGTTGTTTTCTCGTCTGCATCCTTCCCATGATGACTCCTGCCGATCTCTGCTGGTGACGAACCAAACTCTCTGCCTTTGCTAAAGACAGAAAACAAAGATTTTAAACTTTTCTACTTATATTTTATTTACAGTTAGTTTTCACTTTGTCCTTATGGACTCCATTCATGGACAAAAGAGGGCACTTCTCGACCACTTTCGAGAGCACTGTGGAGGATATACTGTTTCCCTGGCCCCCTACAAATATGGGTACCGGTAGCTACATGTGTACGTGTGTAACTTAACTGTACATTCGTGGCATACTGGTTGTGCGCAGACATTATCCTAGTGACTTTATGAACATCTTCATCCCTTAAAAATTCGTTAAAGAGCCATTTTTCCTTGAAATTACAGTTAACTTAATTTTCACGGATTTTTCAGCATATTAAGCCAGATTAGGAGTCCGTGAAAACACCCTTAAGAAAGTCCTTTGTTTACCCATGGAGATAGACCCAGTGTACCGTTATGTATAACCAATGATAATCCTCAGTGGCCAGGGTCATTAAAAAAACGTGAAAATACCCTTACAGGATTAGTCCTATGTAAGCCCCATGTAAATGTCCGTGAAACATCTCAATTAAAGATTATTTTCACGGAGAAATGGACTTTTAATGAATTTTTAAGAGATGAAGATGTTCATATCAGGCATGTCAGGAGGCTGGATTCAGACTTATGCATGTCATGCATATAATTTGCATACATTACGAGGAAAGCCTCCTAATGTATGCAGGATTCACTGCTAGCTACCGGTACCTGTCCCCATATTTGGGGTCCGAAGGACAATGGGGACAGGGAACCAGACTATGCGGAGGAGACACACCGCGTACACATTCTGGATTCACGAGTATAGCGTGAAGTATAGTGCACAAATTTAAGCTACAGCATCTTGTCATGTTTGTGTGAGCGTTCAGCATCATTGGCAATGTGTTGGAATGTCTCTCCCAGTGGTCCTCCCTAACTCTCTTTTTGTAACGGGGTCCGCTCATAAGTCCGACGCCTCATAGGTCCGACGCCTCATAAATCCGACAAAATCACATCCCCTAACCAAATAAAGGCCCATAAGTCCGACGCCTCATAGGTCTGACGCCTCATAAGTCCGACGCCTCATAGCTCCGACGCCTCATAGGTCCGACGCCTCATAGGTCCGACGCCTCGTAAGTCCGACAAGTTAAACGTCTCGTTTTTCCGTTGTCGGACTTATGAGGCGTCAGACTTATGAGGCGTCGGACCTATGAGGCGGAATAAATAAATGTTATGCCTCATAAGTCCGACGCCTCATCAGTCCGAAATGTCGGACTTATGAGGCGTCGGACCAATGAGGCGTCGTACTTATGATACGGCCCCTTTGTAACCCATTGAGCAAAAACATTTGGTTCCCTTGGATTAATAAATCTTGACAATTTGCTAATTATTTTAAAATGATAAACAGCACTTAAAAAAAATCACTTTATCTGTAATTTCTAAAAACAGATAAGTATCGGCAGGGAAACTAGACAAAACATTCAAAGCAGTCAATGATTATTACAATCAAAGCAGATTATTACTGACACCATGAACTGACACCATCTGTTCATAATCAATGGTGAATTCATCAGGGAAAAGGCGAGGCACTCTACTCACATATCAGCAGCTGAACTGGTCACAGATTCCGATATTTTCCTCTGAAATAAAGTCTGTAAAAATAAACAAAAAAATTCATTCACCTTTTAATAATATTACGTTTTTTCAACCACTAATGGAAACAAATGCTTGTTAGGTAAGGTTGAAGTAATTCACAACCTTTGCAAACATAAAAAACCTACCAAGTTATTATGAAATACCTTACTTGACTGTAAGTCAATAATAGTCTCAAGCATCCTGTGAAATCATGGCACCTGGTGTGCTGTCATTTTCAAGAAAAGTGGAATTTTTGTATCAATTTCCAACGATGGTTGGCCAACCATCATTGAAAACACTGACTTTTCTTTCCCTTCAAATACTGCCCCCAATTTACCAACTTTAGTTAATCCTCATTTTTTTTTGCAATCAGTTACACATCTATGAATGGGCCAAAGCGAGTTAGTCTGGTTCCTTGACCTGACAATTCCCCAACGTCTATAAAATGCTCTGTTTTATCTGAAGTAGGGTCAGGGAACTAGACAAGAAGAACATTTTTTGTTCCCAGCATCTATATGCACAAGACTTTAAATAGGTCAGTGTAACAATATTTGCTGTAAAATACTAATAACCCCAAATCCATCCATTTCTGAAAATTACAGCAAAAGCAAATGTTGTATACCTTTACATGTAAGTTCACATTGGGATGTTTGCGGCTACGACCATTTGCTACAGTGCACTTATGGCAAAAATTAAGTCATAGCCCCAAAATATCTGATTCTGACATGGCCTTATCTTACTATACCTGATTATCTTTGGTGTTATTGGTTCGTTCCTCTTGATCTGTTGCTATGGGCGGGGCATTGGTTGCTAGGGGTATGACTGGAGAGATAGCATTCTTTGGTAAACCGACCAATGAGAAGGCTTCGTCGATCAGATTATGAACTCGTCTTCTTGCCTCTTGGAGAGCTTCAGGTCGTTTCTGCCCGGAAGTCTGAAAGATAGAAATGATACCATGTCTGAAGATCTCACCAAACAAAAGAAGATCAAGCACGAGATATTGGAAGCTCAGCTTTTGCACATCGCATCGGAAAATTTGATATCGACCATCTTCTCCTATATGCAACTGTTGTTCAATGTTTGCATAGGGGCTATTCCAAGCAAACAGAGACATGACCCCCCAAAAATGAAATTCATTCCTGAGCTTGTTTTTTACTTTTAAGTTATTGCTAACACATGTAAGGATCAGGATATAAACTCTTTTCGCTAATCCTTCATCATTTTCTGTGAAAAAAAAACAAGTGAATGCCACAATTTGCAATATATTGCTCTTTTATACACAAATCTTTACATTTATTTTGGATACCCATCGACCATGCTTCTTTAGAAATCTGTTATCTGGAATACCAGATACGACATCTTGAGTAGCGCCTCTAGATTGGAGATTGGAGTTACAGTTTCTCATACAGTATATATACATTGATTTGAATATCTGGAGTTAAAGGACAGTTTCCGTAAACATTGAACTTTCATTAATTATTTTAACTTGGGGGATTGGGGGATACTTTGAAACAATTCAATTTCGTCAAATTAGGTTTTGCCCTTCACCGACGTTTTTTAACACTGTATACTCAGTGTGTTACCTCCCGAGTGAAAGTTGGAAAACACGTCGGTGAAGGGCAAAACCTAATTTGATTTCTATCACCCCGACGCAAAAATCCATCTTATAATAGTTTATGCGGTACCCACTGCTATATGTACATCAGATTCGAACCGGCCAACCGATCCCGTTAGCTCGGTGGTCGAGTGGTAAGACATCTGCACTAGAAAGCAGGAGGTCGTGGGTTCGAGTCCCACCCGAGTGATTTTTTCCAACTTTCACTCGGGAGGTAACACACTGAGTATACAGTGTTTAAACGTCGTTGAAGGGCAAAACCTAATTTGATGTCTATCACCCCGACGCAAAAATCCATCTTATAATAAATAAATTTCTTTCTGCACATGATGTAGTTAAATCCAGTCTGCAGTTATTTGGAGTATTCGTCCTTCTTTGCAAAATGTATCCAGTTTATAAGTCTTAACTCTACCCATACACATTTTTTTCACACAAATTTTAGTTTAACACAAGACCCATTTTATTCCCACTCGCTATATACCATGGGCATGTGTTTTCAAAGGCAAGACTCCTAACTATCGGATTGCAAATTCTTCTCATCAGATGACCAGAAAAAACACTTATTTATCACCTTGATAACATTAAGGGTGGGGGGGGGGATAAGAAACATCATTGCATCCTCGGATGCGAACGACACTGAGCACTATCAAACACAAGGTGGCGCTGTTCTTCAGTATATCGGGGGGGGGGGCACAGGGGAATGGGGCAGAGGGAGGCTAACTGGCGGTCAAGGGCGGATCCAGGGGGGGGGGCCAAAGGGGGCCATGCCCCCCCCCCCCCCAAAACGAAACCAATTGTTTTTTTTTTGGTTTTTATGTGACATCGCAATAAAGGCAGGCAATGAGTACACCACCATCTTTTCCTCAAAAAAACATTGGTTAAAGTGGTCAGAAATTGCCTCAGATCGCACCACAGAGCATCTAGAATCCAAATTTTTTTCGGGGCACTTAAGCGGGCCCCGAACCCCACGCCGTAATTTTCTTGAACCACTTTTTGGGGGGACCCCCCAAAAATGTGTTCTTGGCTAATGCTGGCGGTTCACACTTCACGCAAAAACAAAAGTGAAAAATTAAGAATCTCTCTCAACAAAAAGCAAAAAAAATAAGAATCTCTCTCCAAATGCATTATATTCAATTAATTTAGGTTTTATTCTTCTCATATTTACAAAGCAATCACAAGAGAGTGTGTGTAATCCAGAATACCTGAGTGTTTACGAACACGTTTGAAGTTGGACTTTGGCTAATGTAAAAATAAGTTTCCAGGCAACAGCATTGCCATTTTGTACTGTTCAAACAGACCGCTCATTGTTGTTTGCATCGTCTAATTAGGTTCAAAATTCAGCCTCAGATGGAAAATGAAATATAAATACAATGACATTGTTTGGGTTAAAAGCATTCTTTAAACATTTGTACAAAAGGTTAGCTATGAAATATAAAGGGCAGTAAATAAGTTGCATTAAAAGTGTTAGACAGTTAAACAATTCGTATAACTATTGTAATCATGGTCCGCCTATTTCCCAGATGTTACTCCGATGGTGCTTTAGAGCTGTTTGCGAAATTTTACTGTCACAATCAAATTAAAACTACAACGAGAAACCCGATTGATTTTTAATTAACTTCAGTCACATTTATGATTGCTATTCATACTAACCAGATTTGTTGTTTTATACACGTCATGTTTTCATTGCAAACCATCGGACCTTCATTTGATTGGAAAACGGCAAAATTGATATTTTAACATAACATTATTACTTAATAATTGATCTTAAAGCTATAGTCCATCATTTGCAGCCATCCGAAAAGTAACTGGCGTAATTACTGTTGAAAAACAAACTTGGTTGAAAGATAGTAAGGGAACTAAACTCCCTGTGAAATTATTCTTTCTGGGAAGCTGTCATTTTGAAGTAATCAACGAAAGAAGGCATTTCCAACGGTGATTCTTAAGAAGCACCGTAGGAAAATTTAAATTAGTAGTTCGTTTTGTTATTCAGCGCAGCGCGCACAAGTATTGGAACGATGCACACGCACGCGCGGTTGTTATAATTCGGCGGATCAGTGCGCGACGCCGCGTTAAGCTGCAATTCAAAACAATTCAAAACATGATTCAGTAACTTTTGATTTGAAATGGAGATCCTAGAATGCTGTTTTTCTCGGAATGTACAGCTGAAGCTTAGCTGAAACTTCATCAGGTTAGTTGCTCAGTATCCTTCATTAGATTTTGAACTCTTTTGTTGCCTCAAATGAACAAAATGCACAAATTACAAATGATGGACTATAGCTTTAAGTACCCTGACAGGTATTAGGTGTTTCTTACATGTACACAGTGAAATGGCATTGAAAACTTGTACATATTTTGTGCCCCATCTTTCGTTTGTCCCAGATGAGGCCAGCCCGACTGACTGACTGAATATCACAAATTAATTGACTGGTTGCATATATCCCAGTCAATTTCTATTCCAGGCGAGCCTTTTTCATATGTGTTATATATAGCATGTACACCACGTTCTTTAGTCTAACAAGGCTTGTCCCATGTACTTTCAAGATACATGTGTCGGCAATAAGTCAATTCTTAAAGGGAATATACACCATTTGCTTTTGCTGTAATTTTCAGAAATGAATGGAATGGGGGGGTTGGAAATATATAGCAAATATAGTTACACTGACTTTTTTGAGGTTTTGGGTTCGAAAATGCTATACAAACCAAGAAAAACGATCCTTTTCCTGCAGTCTGGTTCCCTGACTCCATATAAGAAGAAACAGAGCAGGTTACATACATTGGGAATTGTAAGGTCAGGGAACCAGTCTATCTGGCTCGTACCCGTTCATAGGTTTGTAATCGATTGCAAACAAGTGCGATGGTCAATTGGGGCCAGTATTTGAAAAAAAAAGCCAGTTGTTTCCAACGCTGATGGGCCGATCAGCGTTCGAAATTGATACAAAAATACCACTTTTCTTGAAAATGACACTATACCAGGTGCCATGATTTTACAGGATGCTTTACACTGTCATTCACTTACAGTCCAGCAAGGTATTTCAAAATAGTTTTATTTTTTGATGTTTGCAAATGTTGTATTGTCCCTTTAACGTCAATGGCGAAAGTGTATTTTTTTTATACATTTGTATAGTTCATATACGTTACCACTTCAGCTTATTGTACGACATTTGAGCCATTCTGAATTATCTAAGTATAACTTTGTGAGTTCTAAGATCAGCTTTAATATACTTGATTGTTAACTTTACTTTAAGACTTAGTTATTTATAAATTTTTGCACAGCCAACAGCCCATAAATATCATTAAATACTAGTTGTAAAACGGCAAAGAATGTATATCCTTAAGTTTCTGAAAAACTACCAAAGTATATCCATCCAGTGTATCGACTTAAACCCAACTTTTTCAGGTTTGTAAACAGTATATGGCGAAACCTAACATACAGTTGTATTTAAATAGTCGTTAATTACATTCAGTACTTTCAGGATACAGTACGGTATTGATAAATACAGCAAATTTAAGCAAGAGTAGCAGTTCACGATAGTTTTGGTCCCCAAAATTGAACTTAATTTACATTGGCATGCATGTGATTAGATCTCGGCCATCGAGTGACGACAAATTTTGAAACTCGGCACATGCATAGAGCAACTCTTCCTAAACATACCCAAGAAATTTCATGACTATAGGTAAAAGGGTTTTGGAATTATGGCTAATTAATTATTCATAATACGAATGGCAATTCTGCTCTGTGTACACGACGTATATGCAAAAATTCAGTTTTCACGGCGCATAGCGCTGGAAAATTTTTCGCTACGCGGCAACCCGTGGTCCGATTTTTATGTTTTTGGTATCAAAAGATGCGCAAAGCTCGAGGCTAAAAAGTCATAACAGCTCGAGTTACGAAAAACTTTTTTTTAGAGGCTATCACGGAAAATGTTGAAGGGGGGGGCGGATCCCCCAACCCCTTTAGGGTTAAACCCTTAATATCCAGATTTACAGGACTTAAACAGCATGAGGAAAAATGCATACCACAATGGAGTGTAATGTGTCTGGAAAGAGTTGTGTCTGCACATCGGAAGTAATTTGAGAAAGCAGACACTACATTAATCAGATTGCCAAGGTATCAGTCAAACTACTACTCAATTGGGCAGTGTGGAGGCAGGCAACAGGTAGAAAGTTGCAACGGGATAGCAACTTTTCTGGAAATTCTTGTGCAACTTGGTGAGCAGAACAAGGTTATAACAAACCACTTGGAACAGAGTGAAGTACCTGGGCCCTATAATTCAAAATGGGATTATAGAACTGATGGCTAAGATGGTTCAAGAAGAAACAATCGAAACAGTTCTCCATCATGGTTGACAATCAAAGAGCATAAGCAACAGCAGAAAAAACAATATCTCAGTGGTGGTGAGATAGGTGTAGCAGAACTGCATCTATAAAGAGTTCCTTGCATTTTCCGGACTGCAAGAGTTGAATGCCATGTGAACAAATGAAATTTTTCTCAAGGAACAGGAGGAGTATAAAGATGCCAGCCACGCAAACTCAGTTACACCTAAGTGACACCAGTATCTATAATGCCAAGTCCTTTTGGTTACTCCGCCGTCAGTTTTTGTAGCAAGATGGCTGTACCACATTGTACTATCCCGTGATAAGCTCTTGGTGTTGTCAAAAAAGCAGCTGATGAAATCAACAGCAGCCCTGGATCCACGTAACTCTTAAGCAGAGCATTTGTTAATATTGAGTGTTGACCTGTACGATCATCTTCCAACTAATTGGTATTTCTTTGAAACAAAACTTTCAAAGATATTATTAAAAATCAGACTGTCACAGAATGTTGATTTCCTACTTGATTTGTACAACTTTTTACTATGTAGGCCTACATAATGACTGCGAAAAACGAAACGTTCAAAACTTCCTCAGAAAAACACACCTGGCTCTTTCTTATGGCCTTCAACGCTCTCGTGATTTGCCTTTGTGATTTAGGCCACAAAAGGGTGGCTTCAGCGTTTCTGTTCCTTTACCATATAGTATCTCGGTATATGGTTTTCTATCTCTTCTAGGCGAGAATGGTCTGTTCTGTCCCAGGCTTTTTTTGAGGAAATAACAGAATATCCTCGGAATGTCACCATGCAGTAGATAGAGAGTTTCTATGTGAGACCAGGCGACGCCTCCATCATGGTCGGTGATCTCCTCCACCCAACAAAACCCTTCATAAGTTACTTTATACAAAGACAATCGCAGGTCTGCCATGTTACTGATGGGTTCTCTCCAGCGTCTGTTGAGTGATTCTGCAACTGCACGGAACGCATTATCATCAAACTGCTTATTCAGACGGAGATCTAGCTTTTTCAACTTCGGAGCGTTTTCAGGTTTTCGTACAAATTTGCAAATATCATTTGAACTGAAAATTGTCCCCACAAGAACGAGGTTTTCAAGCTTTGACAAATACGACAGACATCGAACTAACTCGCTTGATGCACCTGTTTGGTGACTTTCACCAGAATTGGAATTGGTTTTAGAAACCGAACCTTGAATGCCAAAACCCGAGCCCTGAATCCTTGACGGCGCTGTTGAACATTGTTCACTTTGATCAGGCCGATTTGTAGAAAACGGCTCCATAGCACCCAGTTTGTGCAGTTCACCTGCCTGACACTCCAGAAGCTCATAAAGACCCAATGACTGAACGGTACGAAGGACCTCAATGTCTGACTGGTTTGGGGAAAACTGAGGCATGTCTTTGTTTCTGGACTCTACTCTTTCACGCAACTTTGCCTGTGTCCCATTTTCTGAGCACCTCTGGATATCTTCAGTTTCCTGGATGTCCTCTTCCAGATTCAATGGAAAAAAGTACTCAAAGTATTCCCGAAACTCTTCCCAGTCATCTTTCTCAAGTCGCAACAGCTCAACAGATTCAACACACAAATCAACACCTTCTACCCATTTGTCTGCATGTTCGAACAAATACGACAGCATTCTGATCGTGTGACCAGAAACGCCTCCGAGACGAACTTTCCCTCCATCAAAGAGGCCGACAAACTTGGCATTCAACGAACCTTTGCATTTTCCTTCAAAATTCAGCAGAAGACACAACTGGATCATTGTTTGCATTCCAATGACATTGGTTGTGTCATGCTTTGTGCAGTCTGCTATCTTTTGCACAAGTCCACTGCAAACCGTTTGACTCTTCCTACACGCAAACGCATATTTATTTGAAAACGTTTCAGCTGCACTCATCAAATCAGTGTGCTGAAGTTCAGCCATCCAGTTTTCATCTTGTTCAGCAGTACGCGCCAAGGAAAGACCAGCGCAGAAGTCCCGAAGTATTTCAAGAACAAAGTAAACATCTGCATCTCCTTCACAACGGACAAGACCAATCTTAATTGCCACGTCTAAGATTGCCTGACCGTTATAGCATGAATTCATGAAATCTGTTTTGGAAAATGTCATTGGATTTCCATATTCAAACATCTTAGGCAGAAGGACCTTTCCCAACGTTTCCACTATTTCAAGCTGTGTTTTTGAAAGGCCCGTTACATTATCAAACTCAACAACTTTGTTCAAAGCCTCATGTGTTCTGGTATCGTCATCGCATCTATCACTGCTTCTCTCAAACAAACACTTCACCAACCTGATAAACAAGTCGCCCATACTCGGATCACCTTGGAAAGCCAACCCTTCAGTCCAAAGGGATAACTGACAAAGAGTCGTTATGATAACGGGAAGACAAGCCACATGTGGGTGTAGAATGTTTGCGTCTAAGTAGCTGTGAATGAGTGAATGCACTCTTTTATTTTGATTTTCACGGCTGTTGTCCGATTTGTCACAACCACTTTGTAACTCTGTATCGTCTTGTTCCTTGTGTTGTTGTGTTTTATCATGATTTTCCCTAGTTTTGGTAGTAATTTTATTGATTGCATTATAGTGGCTATCAACGTACGTATTAGCGCTTTCTTGCGTAAAACCAGCAATAATTATGTGACGCAGTTTATGATGTTTGCTCGTTTCTTCCGCCAACCTTGCACGTCTTGCACTGATCACTATTTGACACCCCAAAAGACCTTGTACCGTCATGATCTCCATGACGTTGTCTATGTCGTGTGTGTCATTGCAGCCATCAACAAGAATGGCCACTTCGTCGGGGTGCCTTGAACAGTATTCATTGATCGAATTTGCCCAAAGCCTTGTGCCGTCTTTAAGCATATATCGAACAATTGCTTGCCCAACATTCCTAGCTTCTATGAGAATTTTCGCCGGTAGAACAAAGACCATCTTTTTCTTACCGAGTACTGCGTGCGGTTTTCTCGTTGACCAATCAGATGCCATTTTGCTTAAGAAGGCAGTTTTACCACAACCTGATCTACCTTCAAGGAGTACATGACAACTCGACAATTCAGAGATACCGTCATCAAAGATTTCAGACTCTGACTCTATTCTATATCTAGCTCTACAACCTGCAATAGATACATTAAGGTACATTTCCAGTGGTGTGTATACATCATCCATCGCTGCGTAGCTGTCATCACCTGTCACCCAAGGCGTGATGGGCAGTCTGTTCATTTTCTCTGACACAAACTCCCGGATCATCGTAGCAAGCGTGGACACGCTAAATTTTCGGACATCTTCTGTTAAGAAACATAGATTACCAACATAACAGCGTAAAATAATTAATACTTTTGCACATTGTGTTGTTTATTTTTTTGTACTATGAACCATACAAGATGATAATATTCTGTACTGCACAATCGATGGAGTACAATCAAGTATAAAAATACTGCATGATTACACCAACAATAAATTAGCCCCTTTTTCAATGTCACTTACCTGTTACAGGAATTGGGTGGTAGACAACTTGCTCCAGATCGTGAGTTGGATTCCGTTTGCGTAGCTTCCACATCAAACACGCAGTGATACCAACGAGAACAAGTAAAGAAATAGACACAAGTGCAGCTACGAGACCAACGTTAGAAGGCTGGATGGAATCTGTTGAAGTAAATGAGAAATGCAATCACATTCAATCATCCCCAGAACAGATTTCCAGAGAGTGTTTGTGTATGATTTTCTGTGAATTGTGGATGTGAAGAAAACAATCATATCAAAACATCTGGACTATCTATTCCTCTGGACGTATCAGACGGCGATTATCCGATAACTTCCTCATTTTTAACATAGCCGCATTCATCACATCATGGACCAGATAAACACATTTTTCTTCATTTAAACAAAGTTCTCATTTATGACCACAAAATATGTAGGGAATCTTACCTTTCATTATCACATCCACGTAGGACCTTCGTAACGCTTCGCCATGGGGAAACACATGACACCAGAATCTGAGAGCATTTTTTTGAGAGCAGTTTGTTAGAAGGAGAGAACCTTCAACTGTTAAGCCGAAGCAGGCGTGGCCGTCTTTGTCAGACAGCCATTTGGAGCCAGCTGGTAGATCTAGCTTGCCAACCACAGTGGTCAGTTGTACATCAACAGCACCAAATGACCAAATCAACGTGGCTCTGCTACCTATAGGTACACCTTCAATGGCTGGACAGCGCAGTGTGAATTTGCTATCCGATGCAAATGTTTTGACGTCTCCTTTAGTTGCGCTTCCTCCATCCAACGGAAACATATCTCCTGTGTAATACAACAATAACAACAAGTGACAGCTCAGTGTTTTAAAAGCAAGTAGTTCGCTATCAGCGACCAAAACTCGTATACAATGACACTTACATGAAGAGGCAAGAGTCAAACGTACAAACAGAATTGTCGTAGATATAAACAATGTTACACTAAAAGTCAAATGAGCGTGCGGAACCAAAATGACCCCACCCCATGAAAGAAACGACTAAACATTTACCAATTACACGGACTTCAACAAGCCCTTCATTGGCTTCAGGGTTTGCAGAGCAGCTGTAGTTCCCACCGTCTTCCTCATCAACGGACTTGATAACCAGACCGAAGTCAAGAGCAAGGTCAAAGGATGGATCATCATTAACAGTATTGGTGGACACCGTGTAATTGACGAGGAGATGGTGGCTAGAGACATCAACTTTAAACCATTGCACTAAACATGTTGCATTGCCAGGCGTCCAAGTTGTACAAGGAATGATCTGCCTCGTTCCCTTCAGCAGGTAGAATGATGCTTCTGATGCCCTGAGAGGACCAAACAATGGAGTCTCACCTGGATTACGTGAACAAAGATGAGATAATTAATGTTTAACTTTGATTGTAAGTGTACATGCATATGGACTATAAAACGCTCTTGTTCATGTTGCGAACATGATGTTCATATTAATTGACGATGCTTAGGGACGGCGCAAAATTTACAGTTGTCCGATTATGATATTCATATTTGAAACCATCTTAATAAAACAAAATACCTGATACGTGGACATCTGTGTAGCAATCGGTCTGTGATCCGTCTGACTGAAATACATGACACCAGAACCTTGCTGCATCATGTAAAGCACTGACAGAATTAACTGTGAGTGTTCCGTCGCTGTCAATGCTGTAATAAACGCCATTTTGGAACTGTAGTGTAGCACCATCAGCAAAACGTGTATCAATGATCTCTGTATCTTCAGTTATGCCATCTCCCATTGACCAATACGTTGCGTTCGGTGTCAATGACGCGCACTGACATGGTAGCGTCTGTCTGCCTTCTCGCTGCAATGTAGCAGTGGACGATGTGTACTTGGTTCTGGCCGGAAAGGAGTCCCCTGAATACATGTAAAGGCGACACAATAATTGCGTGTATTAAGAGTAGCAGTCCGTCAAAGAGCACAGATATCTCAAAATGCAGTAAAGAATTATGGTATAGTATTTTAATGTGTTTCAAAGTTGAAAAAAAGAAAGAAAAGAAATTGACTGGAGAGGGGTTTCACCCTGCGACCTCACGATTGCCGTTCCGGTGCTCTACCAACTGATGAACCATCGCACCTTTGCTATTTTCCAGATGGGCAGCATTGCTTATTTGCAAGGCAAGCATGATGACTTTGGGATTGATCCCTAGCTACACGGCACAATAAGCCATTTGCGTGTTAAATTTGAATAAAATCTGGAACGCTGACTTAATACAATGCTTTGCACGTTTTAACCTAGCATTCTCCCGACCAAAGAGACTGTTACTATATCACATGATTCGGGGCAAGCCTTATGCTAGCAACCCCCAGCTCCGGCATGGTCTGGTGTCTTTGTGCCATTCTCACCCATTGTGAACGATGTATTGGTGCTGAGCGTCTCTTACGTAACTATGCAAGAGCTTGCCCCTAATCATGTGATTAGCAACAGTGTCTTTGGTCTGGAGAATTCACAGTTAAAATGTGCCAAGCATTCTGAGCAAGTCATTGTACCAGACGTTTTTCAAATGTAAATCCCAAAGGGTATAGGTTACTCGCATATGGCTTATTGGGTTTATGACTTCTGACTATAGCGCCCCGTGAAGAAAGACATTGACAAAATGGGGTACCGCCAACATAAGGATGGCTAATCGAAAAAGCATTATCAATTTCATGTTGTGATTTATTTTGGGGAAAAAAGAAAAAGGTATCTTAATTATCATTGCGTGAAATTTCACATGCCGTTTGTTTATGTTTTTGAGCAAATCATTTTATCTGCTTGACGAATGAGACAAGTTGGTGTGTACATTTCGTTGAACTTACCAATAACTTCAAGCACAATTTCTTCTTGTCGAATGTTGTTGGTACCATGTGTAATTATGGCATGTATGGCCTGACAAAGGTATCTCCCCTTATCTGATTCACTGACACCTTTAATCACTAGGCTGAAACCTGATGAAAATGCATATCTGTCGCTCGAGGGATGATCTTTACCATTGGTGTGACTTATAAGTGATTTTTTGGAAGGATCCTCCAGTGAACCTTTGTACCAAGTAACTCCCTTCGGGATGTCACCTGTGAGTGATGTACATTTTGTTGTATATATATTATTGAACTTACCAAATATTTTTAGAACGATTTCTCCTAGTCTATTGTCAGGTCCATGTGTTATGACGTGACAAAGGTACCTCCCTCCATCCGAATCAATGACACCTTTAATCACGAGGCTGGAACCTGATGAAGTTGCATATCTGTCGCTCGAGGGATGGTCTTCACCATTGGAGTGACTAATAAGTCGTTGTCTTGAAGGATCATCCAGTGAATTTCCTTTGTACCAAATAACTCCCACTATGCTGTCACCTTCTCGATATGATGTACAGGGAACCCTGTGCCAAAGCCCGCTCTGTACATGTGCTTTACTTGCAGACCGTCCGAATACATCATGAATAATCTCTTCTGAAATAAAAGCAAAAATAACTGAGTGGTACATCAGTATATTCTATGTAAAACCTTTTTTAAATCGATTTTTCTAAGAACCAATTTAAAACAAGCAAATCGTAAGGAAAAATGTGATACAGTATTTCCTCAAAATACTTGATACAAGAATATCCTACAATAAGCCTTTGTTTTTACAGCAGTTTGGCATTCCTGCTTACATGTAGGTGCTATACTTTAATGAAATTTTAATCCCCATTTTCTTTGTATACCGTTATACTCTACAGATGCATAATTCATGTTATACTTGAATTCATTTAAATGTAACGGGTTGGAGTCTCTCCTATTATTTTGGTTCCTGGGACAGACCAGAGTCCTAGGTTTGAGTTACAGCATGGTTGATTTTATTATTATTATTATTATTATTTATTCGGCATTAAAAACACAAACAACAAACATTCACATATAGAGAAAACCAAAAACCAAGAAAACAAAAACGAACATGACGAAAGCCAGGGGCATATGCCCGAAATTAAAAAAGTTTACCTAAAAACTGTGGCCCAAAGGCCTTCAATTCCAATACCTCTGGCTACACAAAGAACATATATAAATCTATAAAAATCTATAAAAATGTGTTAACAAAAAAAGCATATATTAAAAATGGCAGAGGTATAAATGCTAAAAAGTTATCGTCCCCTAAAATTAACATCAAAATACCACGTTGTGAAAAAAACAAGATAACAAGCGAAAAACAAAACAACTTGAAAAATAGTCCAACAAAAAGAACGGGTAAAAAAATGTCCCCCCCCCCCCCATTATAGTTCAAAGACCCAATTATTGTGGATGTCCACATTAAAACGCAATAAAAAAAACCAAATAGGCCTATTAGAAAAAATAAGGAAAATAATTCAACAAAACATGAGAAAAATGCCAACACCCCCCCCCCCCCCCAGTAAAAAAAGTTTCGTTGCAAGTAAAAAGACGTAATATTACCCTGGAGAAAAAAAACAGTTGAGAATTAGCAAAAAAAAAAAAAAAAACAAGCACGACAAGTTCTTTTCAGAACTATACATCTGCAGAGCAGCAGTTATCACCACATGGTGTTACTGCAAACCGAAATGATACAAAAAAACCCTATATCAACTGCATTTCTAAAAGAAAGGGTCACGTGCTCTGTCATACAGATTAATGCCTCTAGAATCCATGAGAATGGGTACCAATAATATGATCAAAATACCAGTTCACGAATACAGTATCATCTTTTATCTATTCAACAATGCGAATGTTAAAGGTAGAGTCCATCATTTGCAGCCATCCGAAAAGTAACTGGCGTAATTATTGTTGAAAAACTAACTTGGTTGAAAGATAGTAAGGAGACTAAACTCCCTGTGAAATTATTCTTTCTGGGAAGCTGTCATTTTTAAGTAATCAACGAAAGAAGGCATTTCCAACGGTTATTCTTAAGAACGACCGTAGGAAAATTTAAATTAGTAGTTCGTTTTGTTATTCAGCGCAGCGCGCACAAGTATTCGAACGACGCACACGCGCGCGCGGTTGTTATAATTCGTCGGATCAGTGCGCGACGTCGCGTATAGTTGCAATTAAAAACAATTCAAAACATGATTCAGCAACTTTTGATTTGAAATTGAGATCTTAGAATGCTGTTTTTCTCGGAATGTACAGCTGAAGCTTAGCTGAAACTTCATCAGGTTAGTTGCTCAGTATCCTTCATTAGATTTTGAACTCTTTTGTTGCTTGAAACGAACAAAATGCACAAATTACAAATGATGGACTCTACCTTTAAATGAAAGGTTTATCGCACAAGCTTATTGGCATGAACAACCTTTCATGGAATGGGCGATATAACTTACCAGTGCCTAGAGGACATATGTCGTAAGCAACAGACAGTCTGCTCACGAAGATAGCCGTCGCTATTATTAACACATACATCATCTCAGATATCTATGAGGATACTGCCTGTTTCGTCAGCGATCCCCTGTGCCTAAAACTTGTTTCTCTTGAACAATGGTTCCGACCATCCATCGCGCACATATACCACCAGTACAAATAATCATTGGGGCGTGACGGTTCAAAGTTCACCAAACTTCTATACTAAAACACATGATTAGGCCAATAAAAATATATTTGGTCTCTGGTCAGACCAAAGTTCCGGAATTGACGCGGCGACGCGGCTTTTATTATTTTTTTTTTCTTTTTTTTTTTTTCTTCAAGCTTGGATTGTACAGACAAGGTGGGGTACTATTTTGCTTTTTTGGTGTCCTCATGTACATTGGTGTCCTCCATAATTTGCCTTGGTGCTTTCGATCATTGGTACTATGGTAGACATCCTGTAAATACATGTTAAATTGATCATTGCACTTTCAGTTTAAGCAGACAGGGGAATCAAACCAGAGCCAATTTTTGGCATGTCCTTTTTGTGTAGTGCGAGTAACTGTTTTTTCAAAGAGTGCCACGATCTTGTCATGGCACGAACACATTTTTTTTACCATCAGGGTGAAGCTTTGAATATAGGGTATATTTATGCAGCATAAGAGAGAGATAGTCCGACTACTGCTAAAACCACAGCAATCGGAACACGAAAGGGTGCAAAAAACTGTAATGCGAGTAACTGTGGAATCCCCCTTATGTTGTGTGTATGCTTGGGTAACTCCAGGGGCTAATTTCATAGAGCTGTTTAAGTACAAAATTTGCACGAAAAAACATTGCTTAGTAAAATAAGGTTACCGGCCAAAACTCCATGCGATGTACATTGCTTGTGACTGGTATCTAGCGGTTGTTTTCCATATGTTTACTTAGTATAACAATCGCATGGAGTTTTGGCCAGTAACCTGATTCTATTAAGCAAAACATTTTTGTGCTTAAGCAAATTTTGTGCTTAAGCAGCTCTATGAAATTGGCCCCTGGTCAGAATTAAAAATGATTATTTCCAAAAATTAATTTTTAAATAATTTGGTATTCAATTATTCAAACTTGGACTTTATCTAATGTTCAAATAATTAATTTTGAAATGCACTGTTCAAGCTGCGCCAGCCAAAACTGGCTGTCGATCAGAAGTGGCCTGCACTAACTGCCTTTGATGAAATTGACAATTGAGTGCATTAAAATAATATAAGAACAGATAGCAGCAAGGCTGATATATGACTGATTTTTAAAAAGATATTTGAGTTATTGATCTTCATGGAAGCTCTCAAATCATGTGCAAAAGTGTCACAGACTCCCACCTTGTGTACCTGGAACGCACAAAATACTATCCCGGAACGGACTTCAAACACATTTTCCAATTCGTGGTTTCATCATTGACTTCGGGCAATTTCTAATTAACCTCTTGGATTCAAACGCTGGCTAAATCTATGACCTCCTTTTCAAAATTAAATAGATACATGCCCACTTTTTAAATAATCAGAAACAGTTTTGTACAATGCACTTTGGTTTTGATGTCAGCGTATCAGCGAAATAAAACTCTAAATCTAAAGCCAAACCAGATTACCTATAAGACGCTGAAGTATCACTTCTTGTTAACTGTTAGTGACACAGGGTGAGTAAAAAAACCCTGCAATATCACAAAGGAGCAATCTTTTTTTTCAAAACCACGTTGAAATTTTGAACTGTTTAAACCTTGTAAGAATGACATACTCGTTAGTAACCTTGTGTGAATAAAAGGAAGTTCATCGCATTGAGCGTTTGTCTTTTGTGAACCTTTTTACTGCGGTAGCCGATTTACGTTTTTTGTCCATGAAGCAGCACAATTTTGCTGAAGAGCGGAAACGGTACCAAAAAAAAAAAGATATTAGAGACAACATAGATTTAAAACTGGCTGAACCTTATTTGCTCCAGCTTTCATTTTTCTATTTCACTTCTTTATGCAAAGTTTCTCTAGCCTGTATATTTACTGTGTCCTTCAATGTTCACACAATTGCAGCTCTGCCCTCTACTTGGCAACCCTGCAAGACAATGCATGTCTCCGCTCTAGACCTCATGGAAAGAACTAATCTGAGGCACACATTGTTAACACTTATTCCATTTTTAGACACTCATGGACAAAAACGTGAACCAAGTACACTATTTTTAACAAACAAATAATCAATCTAGAAAACTGTACAATACAATACAATGCACTTTGGGTACCATGGCAACTGTATGCAAATACACTGAATCAACGATGAATTCAGTCTGGCAAACTTTAATAAAGGTCAAAGTTCACCGTGCACTGAAGGACGTCCAATCACACGGTCTGTGTGATTGTCACGTACACAACACAGCCAGTACACTACAGATATATATATGTACACAGACCATGTACATGTACATGTACAGCTGTGTAGCCTTTTAAAAACAACCGTCATTTCGTTCATGGTGCAATTTGTACAGTGCTACAGTATGCACTGTCAGCAAGTCCAGCGTTTTTATCTCATTTTTCATCGGAGTGTCATTTGAAGGCAAGTACAATGTATGTGGCATTTAATTTACCCATGCTTTTTTAATGTTGTTTGGATTCGTTTCTTATATTTCGTCAATTTTGTTCGTACAAGGCTGCAGGCTCGAAGTAAACATGGGCTGCTTTCTACAGTGGACTCTCCATAATAATACAAACTGTACGACCAAATTGTAGTGAATGTAAAGCCTCGGGGCCAGACAATACATTTATGTGCACAATGAACGATGATAAAGGCATATAAACATGTTCAATGAACCAGGTAATTGCACAGTATACACTGCAATTGTTAGGCCTCACTGGAGCTATATTCCTAGGTACTTAAAGGGAATGTACATCATTGGCTTTTGCTGTAATTTTCAGAAATTAACTATTTGAGGGGTTAGTATAATAGTTAATAGATCAAATATTGTTTAACTGACATACCGGGTATTTGAAGTTTTGTGTTCGAAAATGCTTGAAAAACCAAGAAAAACAAAAAACGTTTAAGTAGTCTGGTTCCCTGACTCCACTAAAGATAAAATGGATCAATTTATAGATTTCGGAAAATTGTAAGGTAAGGGAACCAGTCTAGCTGGCCTGCACCCGTTCATGAACATGTAACCAATAGCAAACAAAATTTGGACTGAAAAATGGTAAATTTGGAGCAGTAGTTGAAAAATAGTTAGGTTTTTCCAACACTGGTCGGCCGACCACCGTTGGAAATAAATACAAAAATACAATTTTCTTAAAAATGACTTGACACCAGGTGCCATAATTTTACAGGATGCTTTAGAGTGTTATTTACCAACATCCTAGTAAGGTATTTCGTAAATCTTGGTAGTTTTATTTTTCGATGTTTTTAAATGTTGTACATTCCCTTTAAACTTTAAAGGGAATATACAATGTACAACATTTGTTTTTTGCTGTCATTTTCAGAAATTGGCTGGATTTAGGGGGTTAGTATTTTGTAGCAAATATTGTCACACTAACTTGTTTGAAGTTTTGTGTTCGTAGATGTTGGAAAACCAAGAAAAAAAAATCATGTTCCTGCAGTCTGGTTCCCTGACTCAACGTAAGATGAAACGGAGCACTTTATAGACGTTTGGGAATTGTAAGGTCAGGGAACCAGTCTAGCTGGCTTGCACCTGTTTATAGGCCTTGTAGGTGTAATCGCTTGCAAACAAAATGTGGACTGATATTGTAAATTGGGGGCAGTATTTGAAAGCTGGTCGGCCGACCAGCGTTGGAAATTTATACAAAAATACCACTTTTCTTGAATTTGACAGCACACCAGGTGCCATGATTTAGACTGTCATTCGCTTACAATCCAGTCCATTAAGGTATTTCATAATAATTTGGTATTTTTTTTTTGATGTTTGCTAATGTTGTATATTCTCTATATAACAATGCAGACTATATTATGCAGGTCTAGGTGTTGGTTTGGTCAAGTGCTATTATACTGATACTCTATGCAATAATTGCAAAGTCTACGTATGACATAAACTGATGTAGACTACATACATACCGTACATGTACATTTTGCTGTTAATGTTACCAGTTACATGTACATTACATGAGTTTCTGAGTTAATGTTAACAGAATTGTAAATCTGAAATTCTATGTGTTTACTCTATGCATGCTCTGTATAATTACACTGTACATGTGCTATGTCAGATACTATGCACAGCATATTGATGTACAATGTACATGTACGTTCAAGTCTCGAAGGTATAGTTTTAACTCCCCCCTCCCCCCCCCCCCCCCCTCATCCCTAGTCTGAGTATCACCCGTTATCCACGGAGTCCGGTCTCCTGTATAACGTCTGATATATCTCAGCATGCAGATTTATGCGATCCCGCGCCTCGGCCAATCTCTGAGTCAACTTTACTAAATCAGTATGTCATTTCATTCCCAAATCAATACTGTTTGATTGGTCAATTCGAATGCAGTGTTTTGTAATACAACAATTACGGCCGGGCATATAGATCGATAAAACCTACACAACATAAGAGCGCGTGACCATCACAGCCTTTCTTGCTGTGTCTACGTTTTTTTTTTATCCATGTCTATGATGCGACAACTGGGTCAAAATCTAGAGGTCAAGAGGCAGTTGTCTTGCATACTTAATCTGAGAATCTGCTCACATATTATAGAACAACATCAACAACAACAACAAAATTGGAGGCTTCACCCTAAACCATTGGAGGAAACCTGTATGTGGTTAAGGCATCTGTAACAGTAAAATTAGTGTTTGACTTTTTGAATATCTTTGGAAAGTTAGGTAAAACAAATTGCCAGAAAATTGCAAATGTCATTCACTTAAAAAAACAAATTCTGATATTTACACATTGCTTGAGGGATTAATGCTGATGTACCTAAAAGCTGAATTATTAGTTAAAAATTAAATGAACTGGGTTATGAAAAAACTGAAGGACTGTTTATCAGCAAACATAAATAAAACTAGACTTATGTTTGTGGACAAACACAGGGTTGTTTCGGCGACTTTTTTTGTGACGTGACATGTACAGTTTCAAGTATAAGTTCCACCCAGGAAGGATGTGTTGTTCTAGCTGTTATAAATGTTGGCATGTAAAATGTGATTACATTATCATAGGGCTTTGAATCATGACGTCACATATCAGGTGATGACGTCATCATGACGTCACATCAATTTCATCTATAACACATCCCGGTCTAGGTACACACCAAGTTTGAACCCAATCAGACCTGTAGTTCTGTAGATATTGGCCTTCAAAATATGTTTATTTTATATGACGTCATATGTCACGTGATGACGTCATCATGACGTCAAGTTAATTTTCATCAATAAGACGTCCCGGTTTAGGTACATACCAACTTTCGACCCAATCGGACCTGTAGTTCTGGAGATATAGCCCAATCTGTCAGATCTAGCCGAATTCTGCTAGAAAATGGTCACAACAGAAAATGTGACGTCACGTGACTCATGATGACATCACGATGATGTCAATGTTTGGCACACATCTTCAGATGCTGGTCTAAGTGTGTGTGCTGAGTATAAAGGCAATTGGATTGATTTTAGTGCCCAAAGTGCCTTGGACAAAAAAACGTGTACAAATGCTATGGGCAAAATGACTGAAAAAGAAAAAAAAAATGTTAACGAAAACAAAGGCTGTTTCGGCCAGTTGCTGAAACAGCCAACAAGATTACAAACAATCAATAGTATTGGAACTTGTACACATGTATAAATAACATAAATGTATGGACTAAGCATGAGAAAAAGCACAAATACTGGGCATTCTATAAATGTGGGTACATTTTCCTGTCCCTGTTACCGTGGCACTTTGTAATTTGCTATTACCATCGTGCTGTCTGAACAGTCACAGACACAGAAAAAATCAATCCCCTCCCTTGACATGCCTTTTACACAGGCTATCACCAAGCACTGTGACTAGTCAAATTCAGTCAACATAGAAAAGCAGGCAAGTGGTAGGCACAGCTGGCATTCAATCACCAATAGTCAAAGCATAGCTGTGTGTACATAAACAGTCACAGCCAGTCAAATCCTGCTTTATGTAGGCTGGGAGCTCTTAACTGTTGAAAACAGTTGATGATTGTGACTGAAAGGACAACTTGGCACAGAATGTATGTTTGCATAGGCAGTGATAGGAGGGTTAAGAATTGGCGTCTAACATTTTTTTAGTTGTTTACCGGTAGGCAATGGTGGGTAGTTAATTGCTATTCATACTCTTGGAGGATGATGGCTGCATTAAGGAGTGCATCAGAATTATAAAATCATAGACATGATAGATGCCGGAAATACCACAGACAGGAAAGTGGGCCCCAATACATAGTATGACCCATATAATGTGTGCTTTTTTTGCAAGTGACTTTGCAAGTAAACCTGGCCAAATTCCGGATTCTGTTTTTCTGGAAATATCTCAGAACATACATTTAACATACCAGTCGAATCTCGTTATAACAAACTCTCTTACATAATACAAAATGCTGGTTACAACAAACATAAGCCTTAGTCCCGACTGTGCTGTGCACAATGAATGGGACTGATGTTCCTCTTAATAACAAATTCTGATATAACAAACAATTTGGCTAGGTCCGAACGAGTTTGTATTAACGAGACTCGACTGTACACACATTAAGCGTTTTAGAGGCCTGGACTTCTTGTCTTCTACTTAAAGCTAAGAGCCTGTATCACACTAATAGCCTTTAGTCAAGGCGCGAGTGGCTACCTGGACTTGTGGCGCCCCGGATGCTGGCTCGAAAAAGACCAGTGCGAGTGGCGAAGCCACGAGCGCCTTTACTATCTCATTTTTCTTTTTTTTTATCTACCAATTTGGTAGAGAAATTGTTATGCATAATGCATTACTGTGTTGAGAATATTGACTAAAATGCATGCGCGTCTTGTTTTTAAGAAGGCGCGCAGCACGCGCGCGACCTTGTTTGTGATGCATGATTCATATTACTTGAACAAAAATGAATAAATGATTAGCCCCAAGAGCTACTGGTCTTTTTTCGTGCCAGAATCTGGGGCGCCACTCATCCGGATAGCCACGTCGCGTTGACTATAATAAAGGCCACACTCACTCAAGCTCAAACTTATTTCCTGCCATGTCAGTATTGTGAGTCACCATGTACAGTAGTACTGTTATATTTTGTTCATAGGGGAACTCCCAACACATGAAATCCATGACACATACATGTAAACATGGGAAGGATATTTCGCAATATTCCTGTCAACTGAAGTTTCACTGCACCAATTGTGCAATCAAATCAATATTACTGATTACTGGCCACTATATTTCTCACTAGGAATTTCCAATAAAGAGAAATCTTGTAATGAGATGCACGCAGCATTCTTATAAATATAGGGCTACAAATTTATAGCAGCATCAGTGTTATTTTAGACATCGACAGATAGGCAACCTACACGTAGCTGTACCATCATTACTACACCAAATACTTGTAAACAAATTGCTTCTTGTTTTGACTTCATATCCAGATTGAAGAACGTAAGTACAATATTGCATGTTCTCTACTCTTATAGCTATGTCAATTGTTTCCCTATTCCAGACCCAATAGCTGTAAATTACAAGAATTGTTCCAAACTTGTTCAATTGAGCACATGCCCACAAAATCTTGAGCTGCCCTAAGGTCAACCTTGCGATGACACAGATCAGTCGGGGCTTTTCAGAATCAAGCTGAGCCTGAGCTACGACCGTCGGGAACAAACTAGTCGCTGATTCTGTGCGACCTGATACTGCAATGATATTAAAGAGGTTGTGGAATGCTCGAAGACATTTCCGTCATTTTTCGTATATGTAGCCTAAGGTGTGATGAAATAAAAACGACTATTGTGTCTGTCATGAAATGAGTACAAAAGGTACTTTTGAGAGCTGTTTTTCAGGTCCAGTTTCGACCCGAACGTGCAACTGTGTAAAAGTCGTCGTTGCGGGCAGCAAACAAAACACAGTAAATCGTGACGTAATAAACAGGACGATTTACTGTGTTTTGTTTGCGGCCCGCAACAACGACTTTTACACAGTTGCACGTCCGGGTCGAAACTGGACCTGAAAAACAGCTCTCAAAAGTACCCTTTGTAGTCATTTCATGACAGAAACAATAGTCGTTTTTATTTCATCACACCTTAGGCTACATATACCCGAAAAATGACGGAAATGTCTTCGAGCATTCCACAACCTCTTTAAGCTGCCCTCAGGTCAACCTTGCGATGACACAGATCAGTCGGGGCTTTTCAGAATCAAGCTGCAGAGCCTGAGCTACGACCGTCGGGAACAAACTAGTCGCTGATTCTGTGCAAACTGATACTGCGACGATATTAAGACGATTGTCATCAGTTGGCGCTAAAACAAAATCAACAGTCAACAGAGTAGAAAAATGCCAACTGCTGCGACGTGCTCGCGACAGGCAGCAATCAATCGCAGTCGTGAAGCCAATCAGTGTCTGAGTAAACAGCTGAATAAACAGCTGGTGTGGCCATGGAATGTCGTGTGATTGTAAGCAACAGGCGTTCGTATATATTCTTAAAGTGGTCACATGACTATTTTATGCCGTAGAATCGTCCACGTGGCATGGGAGACATGAGAATGGTTGTGATTATTGTGTGACATTAATTTTCAGCTTGATGCCGACAGTTCCGTCGTGGCGCAAGCAACGGGTCGACCTGAGGCCGGCTTTAATGTTGCATGAATCTTTTTGAACAGTCTATTTTGCACCTGTAGGCTGTACATGCATCTTTTCCTACCTCCATTGTGCATTAAAGGGAATAGGCCTATGCATCATTTGCTTTTGCTGTAATTTTCAGAAATGGATGGAATTGGGGGGTTGGAAATATATAGCAAATATAGTTACACTGACTTTTTTGAGGTTTTGGGTTCGAAAATGCTATAAAAACCAAGAAAAACCATCATTTTCCTGTAGTCTGGTTCCCTGACTCCATATAAGAAGAAACAGAGCAGTTTACATACATTGGGGAATTGTAAGGTCAGGGAACCAGTCTTGCTGGCTTGTACCCGTTCATAGGTGTGTAATCGATTGCAAACAAGTGCGATGGTCAACTGGGGCCAGTATTTGAAAGAAAAGCCAGTTTTTTCCAACGCTGGTCGGCCGACCAGTGTTGGAAATTGATACTAAAATTCCACTTTTCTTGAAAATGACAGTATACCAGGTGCCATGATTTTACAGGATGCTTTACACTCTCATTCACTAACAGTCCAGCAAGGTATTTCAAAATGATTTGGTAGTTTTATTTTTTGATGTTTGCAAATGTTGTATTTTCCCTTTAAGTACCCTGCATGTACTACTCCTTGTTGTAACCATAACAACTTTAACAACAACAAACTCAGTCAACTCTAGTCCTATGGGTCAATCAGGATTTTGCTACATGATGCAGGCCATGAAAACGATCCATTACTATACAAAATGAATGAATGAAACTTTGCAATGTCAAAACAATCAAGTTGGGATCTTTAAATGCTACATGATGATGATGCACACCCTTCTTAATAAATAGGGGAACAATTGATGCTTCTAAAGATCCCTCCTCCCATGCATGACAAGCCCTTCATAAATGCATCATGAGTCCAGTGTTGTAAACTTCATGGATGCAGAGTGATCCCTAGTAAGTTGCATCTTTCCAAGAAGATGCCAGCCACTATGGGTGTGGACCCATTGACCTCAAAACTTCCTCCATGGTCACACAAAAGCTAGGGCCATATTTGGTCACATCCACAACAAAAGCTCAGTGATTAGCAGCCAATAAGTACACAATCCTCCAGACAGCCCAGCATGTACATGTAGCAATTCCTGATCACTGTGACCATTCAAACCCACTCATGTGTGTGCATGGATAACACACAATACAAGGCCAGTTATCAATACCTCTGTACATGCTGTATGTGGTCACTAGTCTGTCTGATGGTCCAACCATTCTATCACATACACTAGACCGATCGACACGGTGAACAAGTTGTGCACATGTACAAGTGAGTAGATTTGAAAGAGGTTGTGGAATGCTCGAAGACATTTCCGTCATTTTTCGGGTATATGTAGCCTAAGGTGTGATGAAATAAAAACGACTGTTGTTTCTGTCATAAAGTGAGTACAAAAGGTACTTTTGAGAGCTGTTTCTCAAGTCCTGTCATGCCTGTTTCGACCCGAACGTGCAATTTGTGTAAAAGTCGTCGTTGCGGGCAGCAAACATAACACAGTAAATCGTGACGTAATAAACAGGACTCCCGATGCAGAGTAGCATAAACGAGTCCTGTTTATTACGTCACGATTTACTGTGTTTTGTTTGCTACCCGCAACGATGAGTTTTACACAAATTGCACCTTTGGGTAGAAACAGGACCTGAAAAATAGCTCTCAAAAGTACCCTTTCTACTCATTTCATGACAGAAACAATAGTCGTTTTTATTTCATCACACCTTAGGCTACATATACCCAAAAAATGACGGAAATGTCTTCAAGCATTCCACAACCTCTTTAATGTGCTTGAACCCAATGTCTTTTCTCAGCTTATATTTCCTCATATGTAAGTTGTACCAGCACATTTCACGCCTTTTCACTTATGCGCATTGGCTGGGAAACATATTTGCTGGTACAGCTTACAATGTAACGAGAAGTTTTCATGAGCTACTTCCGCAGCCTACCGGTAGCTTCCTGTACCTACTTCAAATATTAAGCCTCTGTACTGATGATGACGCACTTTGTTGACACTGTGTTGTTTTCGTAGGCCTCCATATTATTCTGAAGTGTTAGGCACAGTGCAAAATCCAGGCGTGTATGGTGCAACCTGCAAAAGGACTACCGGTACTTGAGTTTGTTTACTTAAAGCTATAGTCCATCATTTGCAGCTATCTGAAAAGTGACTGGCGTAATTATTGTTGAAAAACATACTTGGCTGAAAGATACATGTAGTAAGGGGACTAATTAACTCCCTGTGAAATTATTCTTTCTGGCAAGCTGTCATTTTGAAGTAATCAACGAAAGAAGGTCTTTCCAACGGTGCGTCTTACGACACACTATAGTTCGTTTTTTTTTATTCGGCGAAGCGCGCGGAAGCGTTGACACGACGCACACTCATGCGCGGTTGCTATAATTAGTCGGATCAGTGCGTGACATCGCGTAGCTGCAATCGGCTCAGTGAGAATGTCTCTCGAACGCTGAATTCAGGCCCAATTCGAAACATGATTCAGCAACTTTTGATTTGAAGTTGAGATCCTAGAATGCTGTTTTTCTCGCAATATACAGCTGAAGCTGAGCTGAAACTTCATCATGTTAGTTGTTCATTACCCTTCTTTAGATTTTGAGCTCTTTTATTGCTTCAAACGAACGAAATGCACAAATTACAAATGATGGACTCGATCTTTAAAGTTGCTGTACCTGTGCTCTTCAACACATTATTTTTTTTTTAATTTGAATTCTGGTGAACCCCACATTACGTGGAGAGTGGAGATTTATTCATAATTAACTAATGATTTTTTTTTGGTTTCACCCAATACAGGAAGAGTTTCTTCTAAACCCCAAGTAAGATTGACAGAGTCAGCTGTAGGCAAATCAACAAGCTTCACCTTGTAATACCAGAGAGTGCATGTGTGTGCATCACACGCAGCGTGACTACAAACATTCACTTGCCATCTGTCAAGACCAGCTACTCCAAGCTTGCTAACTCCGCATCCAAGTTGCGATGGAAACCCCAGCCAACGACTTCTATCTCTTCTTCCGCAGCGGCAACCATCATGAGATGCACACCAATCTGGTCAAGTTGTCTCGCCATTCCGGCCTGGACAAGCAGGACTTGGCGCTGCTCGTGCTGCTGTTGACCCAGTACATGGTGGATACCCAGACAAGGAGGCAGGTCTTGGGAGACACTGAATGCCGAGGAGCTCTCCAGACCATACTGGATACAGTGCAGCAGAATGAGACGGCTAGGAATTCCCGTCCCACGCAGAGCGACGTGGATGAAATTATGAACTTACTGACTGCATCCCCTGCTATCTGTGATGTCTACAACCGGTAGAACTGTACAACACGGCGACATCATTTGAGCAAATTCCCCTACATCTTGCATCACTGCCAATGGACCGATCCAGTAAGCACCGCCCCATGGTGTACTGACCAATCACAGCCGTGATTTATGTCCGACGTGCGTGCACAGAAGTCTGACATACGTGCACGCGCGTATGCTGTGTGCGGCAGGAAAATGCAGCGTGGCATTGGAGAGGAGCACGTGGTAATTTGCCCACGTGCGCAGTGGGCGGGGTTTACTGGATCGGTCCATTAACTAATTCTAACAGAAGTAATTCACACGCATCGTTGGTTTGTCATGCTCAACACAAGCACTACAAATCTGATTTCAAATTCAATATTGTATTTTTGTATAGAACTCTTAATTATAGAAATTCAACGAATATGTGTATAAGATGTACATTAACTACAGTGTGACGAACACAGCCAAAGAGTCATAAAAAAAAAACTTGTATCCTTACCTAAGATGACTGTTTACCTGGAATGTTAAGTAAATGTACATTGTCAGGCCTGTCCCGAATTATATACTGAATATTCAAATATTCGATCCTCAACCAAATATTCAAATAGCTGTTTGCCGGTTCATGAATATTCAAAATTGAAAAAAAAAAAACCTATGCACATAGTAGTACACACAGACTGTGATGCAATTTTTTCATGACGTTGCGGCGCTTTAATGTCAGATGCCACTTTTTTTGTCGACGGAAACTTTTTTGTTGACGGCGGTTCATTGTTTTAATCCTTTTAGCAGGTTAAAGCCCGTGACAGCTGTAAAATATTTAACTGCAAGACACTCATGCGGCCCATATCTATCGCTGCATGCAAAGTTTAACTGGCGCGATTGGCATGCAACTTTTGCAGCTGGCAGTTCAAATATCCGAATATTCAGTCAAATGCAGATTTGAAAATTTGAATACTACAATGTAAGTTTTTCAAAAATGGACAGACCTTATTCTTTACAATAATGAGTTAACATGGTTAACATGATCTACATGTATCTGGTGTAGGGCCGAAGGTACATCCATGTACATGTTTACAGTAATCATTCCAATGCTGCTATTTTGGTCATTGCTAGGTATTTTATTTAGATCATTTCTCCAAGTAAAGAATGTCAGGGTAAACCAACCAAATAGAGTGTGGGATTTTCGCTTTTATTTTTATCAATTCTTTTTCTTTTATTTTGTAAGAATACAGTATCACAGGTACTTTACTTAACGGATATACAACATCAGAGATGGACGGATTTGGGGGATAGTATTATATAGCATACATGTACACTGACCTGTTTAACGATTTGTGTTCATACATGTAGGTGCTGGAAAAACCAAGAAAAAAATGATGTTCTTGTAGTCTGGTTCCCTGACCCTACTTCAGACGAAACAGAGCAATTTCTAGACATTGGTGAACTGTCATGTCAGGGAACCAGGCTAGCTGGCTTGCACCTGTTCACGGATGTGTAACCGATTGCAAACAAAATGTGGACTCATTTAAAGGGAATGTACAACATTCGTTTTTGGTGCAATTTTCAGCAATAAATGGATTTGGAGGATTAGAATGTTATAGCAAATATTGTTAAACTGACTCGTTTCATGTTTTGGGCTTGTTTATGCTGGAAAAACCAAGAAAACCAATCATGTTCTTGTTGTCTGGTTCTTTAACCCACTTAATATGAAACGGAGCAATTTGTAGACTTTGGGGAATTGTAAGATCAGAGAATCAGTCTGGCAGGCTTGTACCCCTTCACAGGTGTGAAAACAATTGCAAAGAAAATGCGGAATAACTTAATAAGGAGCAGTTTTTGAAAATAAGCCAGTTTACTCCAATGCTTGTCGGCCAACCAGCGTTGGAAAAATACAAATTTTCTTGAAAATGTCAGCACACCAGGAGCCACGATTTAACAGGATGCTTTAAGACTGTCATTCCCTAACAATCCGGCAAGATTTTTCGTTTTAATTTGATCATTTCGTTCTTGATGTTTGCAAATGTTGTATCTTCCCTTTAATTTCATAAATTCGGGGCACTACTGGTATTTGCAAAAAGCCAGGTTTTTTTCCCCCAACGGTGGTCAGCCAACCATCGTTGGAAACTGATAAAAAAATTATACCTTCCTTGAAAATGACTGCACACCAGGTGCCATGAATTCACAGGATTCTCGAGACTATTATTCACTTACAGTCAATTAAGTAAGTATTTCATAATATTAAATGGTAGTTCTTTTTTTTTTTATGTAAAAAAAAAAATTGCAAATGTTGTAGGCCTACATTACCTTTAAAAACAAAATTGCATGCTTACTCTTTTAGTATACATAACATTCCACATCAATGATTTTCTGCTAATAATCTCTGATAATGATATTACTTACAGTGTACCTTCTAAGTATTACAGACAATAAATGTCACAGTGCAATTTTTGACAAAGCTGACTTTTCCAGGCAGTTTTGGAACAAAAAAATACATCTGCATGTACAATGTATTCCTTTTTTTTATCTGAACTTGAGATCAAAATTCAATTGACTATATAACATATTTTGGCCTATCTTATAACTTAAATATTTCCCATGTTAAAATTTTGAAGAATGTTAAGTACGCGCATGTATAATACATTGTAAATGAAATAGTGCCTGTATGTATGCTGAAAAAAAAATGTTACGCATTGCTATTCCTTTGGAACTCCCTTTTTTTTTTTAACTGCGGCATGTTTAATCAAAGCAATTAGACTGGGCAAAGAACTACTTGTTAAAAAAATGAGTAGAATGAGCAATATATAGTATGTTATGCATGATGAATAAGTTAAAGATAACAAGTTGTTTAATTCATCACATCAATCACTATGGCAAGACAGTTGGATTGTAAGTTTAATATAAGGTGATTGGAACACAATTGATAAATACCTAAGACAGTCTACCCATTCCTATTGGTCGAGAGCTTGTCGCGTGGCCAGTCTTAAATGGTTGATTAAACATCAGCTGGCTGGTCTTAAACACTATTCCAGTGTCACATGAAATTTGGACTCCTATGTAATCTGGTCTCTTTTATTGGTTGAACGCTTACAATCCTCAAGTAGGCACGCGCGCAAAACTATTCGTGAGTCAGTATTCCGTGAGTCAGTATTTCATAGTCCTTACTTCACTGCTGCACTCTGCGCCACATTGCGAACTACGTACCACACCCACGCAAATCTCCATATAAGGAGTTGATTAGACTACTCGAGAGAGAGACACATACCATAACATAGTTAGGTTGTCTACAAAAACATGAAGTAAAAGTGTTGAACAAAATCATTGGAAATATATCTTTTTTTAGCTTGTTTTGACTCTTTGACTGAAAAGGTACTTACGAATGGGGATATGGCTTGGCCGATATTAAACAAGTCTGTTTAACCAGTTCACGTCGGATGACATGAATACACGCAAAGGTTTTGCGATATTCGGAAAAGTTTGAGGCTCGTGAAAAACCATCCAACGCCTGGATCCGGTCAATGTCAAAATAATCCCGGCACGAACTGGTTAAGACCGGCTGGGGGCCTGGTCGCCCACAATGTCCCTCACTTTCGGCTCGGGCCATTACCGGCGTCCATTCCTCCAGCCAGTCTTAAACAGACTTGTTTAAAACCGACCAAGCATTTATATGTGCATAATAAAGTCAGCCATGAATATGGTAAAGTAGAATTCTAATGCTGAACTTTGCTTGTATAAAGTACATGTACATTGTACACAGATCATGGCACGCAGAAGTGCATAATAAAATCAGCCATGAGTATTGTAAAGTAGAATTCTAATGCTGAACTTTGCTTGTACATGTACATGTACATATAAAGACTTGGTATCTGGCATCTCTACCTAAGAGCTATTAATGCACCCAATTTAAAAACATTTGAACTTATGAATTGCATTTCAACAAAGTTAAAGTTGCAGCAGCATGGCTTAAAATGTGAAATATGTAAAATAATGCTTATTGTTGTGACCTGAAATCGAATAAATGATTTTAATTGATTCTTATTTTAAAAAAAAATTGGCATTAAGAATTGTCTTCCTTCACATCAGCTGTTTCCTTCAGTTCACCAGGAAATGTGCTTTTCAGTGAAACAAAGTCTCTGGCAGTTCGATGAAATCCGCAACACAATATATCTCAATTTGGAGTCTGTGTGTTTTCCACAAGTAATCATTTCTGGATCATATAGAGTTCACTCACCTGTTTTTTGGTCGCTCTTTTTGCAGAGTGAGCATCTGGGAGTGCTGGATCAGATGGCAACCTTCCAAAAGCCGTTTCTTGTACCTCGGTCTTTCTTCCGCGTTTACTTGCCTTGCCTCGTGATCTGCTCATTAAAATAATAAATAAATAAAAAGACAAATTTAGGCAATGAATACGAAAGTGTTTAACGGTTGTATCCCTCACTCCAAGGGGAGTGTGTGGCCTAGTGGTTAGGGTTCGTGACTCATGATCAGAGGGTCCGGGGTTCGAATCCAGCCGCTGGTCATATATTGTGTCCTTGGGCAAGGCACTTCACCCCCACTTGCCCCTCTCCACCCAGGAGTATAAATGGGTACCGGCATTAACTGGGGAGTAACCTGCGATGGACTAGCATCCCATCCAGGGGGAGTAGAAATATTCTCAGTCGTTTCATGCTACTGAAACCGGAGATAAACGCCGGCCTGATGAGCCACATTTGGCTCGGGACAGACTTTACTTTATCCCTCACTCCAACCGCCCCCCCCCCCCAAAAAAAAAAACCCCACATGGAATCACCTCCCTAGTACAGCAGGACAAACATGGCAATTTTTAATAGGAAGACTATTTCTTTTCCCAACAATGATAGCATTCATGACAGTTGGTTCTGCGGTATCTTTGCCTTTAAAGGTAGAGTCCATCATTTGCAGCCATCCGAAAAATAACTGGCGTAATTATTGTTGAAAAACTAACTTGGTTGAAAGATAGTAAGGAGACTAAACTCCCTGTGAAATTATTCTTTCTGGGAAGCTGTCATTTTGAAGGAATCAACGAAAGAAGGCATTTCCAACGGTGATTCTTAAGAAGCACCGTAGGAAAATTTAAATTAGAAGTTCGTTTTGTTATTCAGCGCAGCGCGCACAAGTATTCGAACGACGCACACGCGCGCGCGGTTGTTATAATTCGTCGGATCAGTGCGCGACGTCGCGTATAGTTGCAATTCAAAACAATTCAAAACATGATTCAGCAACTTTTGATTTGAAATTGAGATCTTAGAATGCTGTTTTTCTCGGAATGTACAGCTGAAGCTTAGCTGAAACTTTATCAGGTTAGTTGCTCAGTATCCTTCATTAGATTTTGAACTCTTTTGTTGCTTCAAACGAACAAAATGCACAAATTACAAATGATGGACTCTACCTTTAAAATGTTTGATACCTGATTTGTCGTGTTTGTTTTCAACAAGGAACACTAAAACATTTTCAGTCTCCTGACACGTTGAATACAGTAGGATATCACTTTGACGAAAAGTCCTGTAATGAACACCACTTTAGGCTCCCAATATTAAAGGTAGAGTAGAACATTTGTAATTTGTACTTTTCCCTTTGATGCAACAAAAGTGCTCAAAATCTGAAGACAGATGCTTAATAACTAACCTGATGAAGTCTTAGCTCTGTGAATGCTGTATACGTCGAGAAAACCGAACAAACATATACACACTATTCTGGATCTCGGTTTCAATTCCAAAGTTGCCGAGTCGTATTTTGAATTGCGCCCTCTTGTGACACAATCCCGAAGTCAACATAATCATTCTGACATGATTCTCATTCAGCCAGTCCTCATCCATTCACGGATTCACCCAATTTACAAACCAACTACAAATTACAACACATTGGGGTGGATTCACGGAAGTTTCCAAAAATGTGTCACCTGACTCACCTTTGAAAATTACCTTTTATTGTTGCTTTCTTCAAAATGACAGCATGCCAGAAGGAATAATTTCACAGGGAGTTTAGTGTCATTACTATCTTTAAACCAAGTAAGCTTTTGCACAATAATTTGGTTGGTTACTTTCTGGATAGCTGCAAATGGTCAACTGTACCTTTAAGTTTTAACTACAAAGAGTTGGCAGCCAAAAATTGCTATTATTTATCGAATGACTACTATACTGACTTATCTTTCTGTGGACCCCATTTGTTTGTTACAGTGAAATTATACTGTTCTGTATTCTAAATTTTAAATTTTCTATTATTTTTAAACTTGTGCAATGGTCACTGACTTACTTTGGCTGTCTATCAGGTGCAACATACGTCCGATCTGATTGGTCAGGTATAATGTCTGGTTCCAAGACTCGTGAGATCTCTCGCTGTGCTTCACGGTAGATTCGTTTCAACTCCTCTGCCTCACCTGAAACAACACAATCTACTCATTATAAAAAATGACTGAATTGCCTCTAATAATTCTAAAATAAAAAAGGAAGCATAATCTGTTCACGGAACTGAAATTAAAGTACCAGTCAATGCCAGTACCTGTACAACAAAACATCTACCGGGTATCTTGCTGCAATTTTTTAAAGGGAATGTACAATATTTGCTTTTACTTCAATTTTCAGAAATAAATGGATTTGGAGGATTAATATGTTATAGAAAATATTGGTAAACTGACTTGTTTCACATTTTGGGCTTGTAGATGCTGGAAAAATAAAAAAAACCTATCATGTTCTTGTAGTCTGGTTACCTGACCCCACTTAGATGAAACAGAGCAATTAATTCACTTTGGGGAATTGTAGGGTCAGAGAATCAGTCTAGCAGGCTTGTACCCCTTCAGAGGTGTGTAATCAATTGCAAAGAATAGTCAGAATAACTAAATATGAAAATTTAAGAACAATTTTTGAAAAAAGCCAGTTTTCTCCAACGCTGGTCGGCCGACCAGCGTTGGAAAAATACCAGTTTTCTTGAAAATGTCAGCACACCAGGAGCCACGATTTTAAAGGTTGCTTTAGACTGTCATTTCCTAACAATCCAGTAAGGTATTTCGTGATAATTTGATCATTTCGTTTTTTGATGTTTGCAAATGTTGTATTTTCCCTTTAAGCTCTGGCAGGAGTTTCTACATGTCACTTCGCGGTCGGTCGGTCGGTCTGTCACCGAAAAATTGACCCGAACGGAGCCTCCTATGTTTCCCCTGAACTATAACTACTAATTGTCCAAAAATTGACCAAATGCAATGCCATCGTCAGTAATATGCACTCTTGGCGAAAGTTTTCGGAACACGCCCCTTTGTCTCGATCGATGCGCATGCGCTTCTATTTTGCATATGAAGTGAGACTTTTCGGAACTGGGCCAGAGCTTATTGTGCACTCGCGCTTGTTCTTCCGCAGGCTAGTATAAAAGTCATTTATCGTTTCGGTTTGCGGTAACACCATGCGGTAATAACTACTGCTTAGAAGATATTTAGTTCTGAAAAGAATTATTTAGTTCTGAAAAGAACTAAATATAAAAGAACTAAATGTACCACATGGTATAAGATTTGAGGCTTTGCATGGTGGGGTATCGGTATCGTTTCGGTTTGCGATAACACCATGTGGTAATAACTACTGCTTAGAAGATATTAGTTCTGAAAAGAACTTGTCCTGCTTATTATCAACTTTGCTAAGTAGTTTTTTGTTCTGATAAGAACAGTCCTGCTGTAAGTTCTAAACGAACTTGTCTTTGGTCTCAACGTTTCGACTAGCCTGCTCTAGTCATCGTCAGGAGACTGTATACCACATGGTGTTACCGCAAACCGAAACGATACCGATACTCCACCATGCAAAGCCTCAAATCTTATATAAAGTCATTTATCTTAATAGGCATTAGAGGTGGGATTAAAATCTGGATTTTTGAAAATTCGATTTGAAATTCACTATTTCGTTTGGATTTTGGAAACCAGGGCCCAATGTCATAGCGTTGCTTTATGTTAGCATAAGTTGGGCTTTAACAGAAAATCCTGTTGTTTAAGCACTATTTTATTGCGTGGGGGTACTAATGGTTGAACGCGCATGGAGATTTCTATTGCCACAGATTAAGCAACTTTTCCTCTAGGTTTTTGTGTGTTATTACACTGCTTCACACCAGTACGCAATTTCAATAAATTTGTTGAACCATGGAACCGTGGTCAGAGTGTTTTTAGCGTGTGTTATTTGCTAGCATTTTACATGAAACTTTCATCAAATACATGTACGTCCAAAATACCAGCCTATAACATATCTCATATTTTCTTTAATCTGGGTCCAGATCATTCCGACTCGCCCTGTACTGTGCAATTTGAAGAGTTAAAGATATAGTCCATCATTTGTAATTTGTGCATTTTGTTCGTTTGAAGCAACAAAAGTGCTCAAAATCTAAAGAAGGGTACTGAACAACTAACCTGATGAAGTTTCAGCTCAGCTTCAGCTGTATATTCCGAGAAAAACAGCATTCAAGGATCTCAATTTCAAATAAAAAGTTGCTGAATCATATTATGAATTGCACCTGAATTCAGCGTCCGAGACACGTTCTCGCTGAGCCGATTGCAGCTACGCGATGTCGCGCACTGATCCGACGAATTATAGCAACCGCGGGTGCGTCGTGCCAATGCTTGCGCGCGCTTCGCCGAATAACAAAACAAACTACTAATTTAAATTTTCCTACGGTGCGTCTTAAGAAGCACCGTTGGAAAGGCCTTCTTTCGTTGATTACTTCAAAATGACAGCTTGCCAGACAGAATAATTTCACAGGGAGTTTAGTCCCCTTACTATCTTTCAACCAAGTATGTTTTTCAACAATAATTACGCCATTTACTTTTGGGATAGCTGCGAATGATGGACTATAGCTTTAAATGTAAGAAAGACAGAGTGATGTACAGTCTTTGTGGTGAGAGGGGAGAGTTTCAAGATGGAAGGCAGGGGTTTGTGGCAACACTCACAGGAGGGCAGAACATCTGAGGTAATTATGGCTACATGTTCAGGATCATTCCATCAAGTGGTTATAACCCAGAGTTGTAATGACTCGAGTCAATGTCTCGACTCGAGTCCGACTCGAGTCACAATTTTTGGTGACTCGACTCGACTCGAGTCCCTAAGGGTAAATGACTCGACTCGACTCGAGTCACTGCGAGTAAATGACTCGACTCGACTCGAGTCCCTCATCAGAAGACTCGACTCGACTCGAGCGAAGGCTAATAAGACTCGAGTCCCAAAAATAAATGCGCAACTTTGCGAAAAGTATTTGCAATGACTTACGGTGCAAAATGTATGCTCACTTCACTTTGCGAATAGCAGTCATGTACAAATATACAACGTGTCACAGACTCCCACCTCATGGTTCTAGAACGCACAAAATACTATCCAGGAACCCGATTGTTAAACACATTTTCTAATTCGCTGTTTCATCATTGGTTTTGGGCGATTTCTTATAAAGCTCTTGGATTCGAACGCTGGCTAAACTTATGGCCTCCTTTCATAAATTTTGGTATATATAGTGTTCAAATATTCGTGACTCGAATTGACTCGAGCTAAATATTTGACTCGACTCGACCTTTTGACCTACTGACTCGACTCGACTCGAGTCACTTCTTTAAAATGACTTGACTCGAGTTACTTCTTTAAAATGACTCGACTCGAGTCACAACTCGTTACAACTCTGTTATAACCTAGATTGACAGGGATAACAGACAGGACATTGGAGGGTTGAGGAGGGGTGCTACATCGAGTCCATTACTCACGAGATGTGGAGAGTGAGCGAGGTGAGTCTCTGCTTGATGAGCGTCCTGTTGAACGTCCTGATTTAAGGTTCCAATCATCACCACTATGACCCTGGTTGACAAATGAATATCCTTGTTAGACAAAATTGATAAATACCTCAGACAGTTTACCCATTCCTATTGGTCGAGAGCCTGTTACGTGGGTGATCTTAAACCACCGGTCAAATACAGCTGTGTTCTGCACCACATCACGTAGTACGCCCCGTGCATGCGCCAATCTCCATATTAGGAGACTTTTAGCACTACGTGCGCAAGGCACATACCATAGACACTGCCAGATGGGTGCTTCACAAAACATGAAGTAAAATCGTGGGAGAAAATCGTTGGAATTTTGTCAATTTTTGACTTATTTTGATTTTTTGACCAAAGAAGTATTCATGAATGGGAATAAACATGTGCTTGGCTGGTTTTAAACAAGTATGTCTGGTCACGGATAAAGGCCCTCGCCATCGGTTCAGCTCTGGCCATTATCCACAACCAGGCTCCTAGTTGGTTTTAAATATCCTTGTTGAAAACCAGCCAAGCACATGTTTATTCCCCTATTAAAAAGTTACTGTTTCTTTGAAAAATGTTCTGTATAGGCAATATCATACTACAGCTACATGTACGACGCATACATTTATGTATCGTCACCATTTTCACGAAGAGCCACATGTGTCGATTTTGAAGAAAGAACGTTTTGGAGAAAATCGCAAGAGAAGTTCCTCCTATTTTAAAACTGCAAAAACGACTATTTTGCAACACCTTTATGCAGTAAGAAAAGATTAACATGATTCTTTGAAAGGTAAACTTTTATGTAAACCCAGTAATTAGAATGAGCACAATAGTTAATAAACCAAACTTCATTAGTAAAGATGTGTTTCCCTCCGTGAAAATGAAAATCCATGTTTCCTACATTTAGGCTCTTTCAGTTCAACGTGTTTTTCCATAGGGAAGGAGCGTGTGTGTTATGCGCGCAACTGATAAGGTAATAAAGATGTGTGGCTCTTCGTGAAAAAAAAATTGCACTTGACCTACTATTACGCCTTTCCGTCCAATACGTTTTGTACGCGTTCAAGGGGCACCTATATTCGTGTCTCTTTGTGAAAATGCAAAATGTTCTAATTGAGATACCTGCTTCTTGCATCATTAATGTAATTAAGAAATTAATGATGTTTTGCTTACAGAAGCATGTCAAAATGGTTAAGTAGGAAGTTTAATTTAGTGCAATGCGAAATACATGTAGTGAAAAAAAAACCTCGAAATCGAACAAAATTGTCATTTTTGACATGTGTGGCTCGATCTTCGTGAAAACGGCGACGATATACTGTACATGCAGAAATGAAAAAATAACAAGGAAAATATTGAAGTTAAAACTAATGGAATTTTGGAAAAGAGGACTGCCAAAGTCTGACTCATCAAACTCAATACTTGGTGGGTAATATTATATACTACTGGTCTGAATCCATTCTTGTGTTATATCATTGTCCTCATATCGTTGTCATATCTTCTGCCATGGATAACAGGGTGATTGTAAGTCATCATCTAATGGTTCAATATCCAACATTCTTCCTTACTTTTTGTGGTCTGAGAGGTAGCAATCTTCCATTGGACAGATGACTTCTCCCGCTGGCATTCAGTTCTAGTGATGATGCGGCCTGATGGAATGCATCCTCCTCATTCACTAGTGTTGTCTTCTTAAAAGTACGCTCATTGACGGAGTTCAACTCTAGAGGGGGCACTGTGAGGTCGTTACCATGGAGACTGAGCTCAGAGGAAGAGGATGAGGAGTATGCGTCAACATCCAACCTAGAGATGAAAATCAAGCAAATAAAGTCTGTCAAGTCCAAAGAACTCAAGTATTTGATTTCTTACAGCCGACTTAAAGTCTGAGCCTGGCCAGCATGTTGTTGACAGATTGACCCGTGAAGTAGGAGTCAACTTGATTTAAAAGGGCACTGCATTCAGCGTGATGCTGAGCATGATGGAGAAGTAGGCTAATTAGACTATGGGCTCCGTGCGCCAACTAAAGAGGGCGCGTTTTTACCATTTTTGAGAGCCCCTTGGACGGAACACCGCATGTGCGTACAGTACTGGTTCGCGCGCAAAGTACACACGACTTATTTATCCTGAATGTGCACAAAGCTAAGCCATAGTGTCTTCGCCCGTGAGCATCAGGCGTCATCGGCGCGCCAATACCTTCACATTTACCTTGCGAAGGTCTCCTAGACTAATCCCCGCCCCCAATAACATTGGATCATTCGAAATATGCAGAGGATGGACTGGGAACCAGTCTAGGTCTCCCCAACTCTCCTTTTCTGGCCGTTGACGGGGTGCTTGTGCACGGAGCCCATGGACTCCATGCTCAGTTACACCTTCAACGGTTACTAAGGGAGAGTTAAGGGAGACCACTGGGGCACATGCTAACATCAGACGACGGACGCATGACCCTCACGTGAAAATGCCAGTTTTACGCACATTCAGAAATAAAAGTAGCTGTGCGCATTTCTTGCCCTACGTAGACAAACCAGTTTGCGCATGTGGTGTGTCCCGCCCACTGGGGCGCTTGACAGTGATCACAAAGCGCCCTCTACTGTCCATGCACGGAGTCTACAACACTTCATCAGAGTTGCATACCTTGCAGTATTGACGGCATTGAATTGCTTCTTGAGTATTGATCCAGTCCCACTACTCTGTAATCTGAATCCGGAACCACTGCCGCTGGGTTCCTTAGCAACGCCTCCATCTTTGGTACTGCCTGTTTCCTTGGCAACATCAAATCCCCGGGGTGTCTGATTGGGCGTCTTGTAGGGCCTGTAGGGGTACTGTTAGGAAACATAATCAAATTGACAATAGAAACTTTGTAAAAGTGCAACAATATCTTTTTTGTGTGTGGAGTGCCATGGCCTCGTGGTCTGGACCATCGAACTCAAGATCTGTGGGTAATTTAGCAGGTTGTGGGTTCGAGTCCAACCTGGGGTCATGGTGTGTGTGCCCTTGGGCAAGGCACTTTTCCACTCATTGCTTCTCCCCACCCAGGAGTAAATTGGGTACCTGTCATAGCATGGATGGTTATTGTGATTGATTTTAGCTGCTTTGAGCCCAACAGGCAGCATCGCACTGTATACTCCTCAGAGAGCTGAGATGGTCACTCAAGAGTAAGAGCTGAGAGTTAGAATTTGGCAATGGAGCTTGATCAGATGTAACTATGCTAGTGTGAGCGCAAAGCCCCAACGGCGTGGGTTCGGGGCCCGCTGAAGGGCCCCGAAAATTGTTGGATTCTACATGTACAATGTAGATGCTCTGAAATGCGACCTGAGGCAATTTGTAACCACTTTAACCAATTCAGGGGATTCACAATGCAGTGCGCCACCTAGAGTTTGCCACGGAGAGTTCATTTTTCAAGGTCACGGACGACAAAACATGGCCGGCCCATTTGAATGAGTGTCAGTAGAAAACTTGAGCTAATTTGTTATAGATTGGGGCAAAGCGTTCTGCCGCCTTACAAAAAAACTCCATATTGATAAAATGAAAAGAAAAGGGCAAACAGATACCCGAATCATACGCTTACGAGCTTTCTGGCCGGGAAAACTAACAATTTCAAATGTCCCGCGCTGCGAATTTGTCGACCATCTCCCACAATGCACTGGGAAAATTGAACTCTCCGTGGCAAACTCTTGGTGGTGCACTGCATTGTGAATCGCCCGAATTGTTTTTTAGCAAAAGATCATCATTTAAACATCATTTTCGAGTTTTATTCATAATTTTTTTACGTGAGAAATCCCATGTGCGGGTGAGAGCATGAGAACAACCTGAATGCGCGAGTCTCAAGCTCAATATGGGTGAGATTTGGTAGCCTGGGGTCACCGACTGGTTTTCATTGACCCAATCATTGCCAATGAGTGTGCATTTACGGGTAGTTCGGGAACCGGGTACCCTATTGAAGTAAAACACGGGAACCAGTAAAAGAAACCCCCAACCCCAAAATTTACATCCCGGAAGTTGCTGTTCAGATTGTTTATAAAAGTGCACACAAAAACATTACAAGTGTCGGCACGTGTGGTCTAGCGGTGGAGCACAGGATTCGTGATCGAGAGGTTGTGGGTTCGAACCCCACCGTGGCCATGCGTGTTGTGCCCTGGAGTAAGGCACTTCACCTCAATTACTCCTCTCAACCCAGGTGTTAAATGGGTACCGGCATTATTCAATGCTGGGAAGGTAACAGACTCGCTGTGGAGGAGGTGTGGCGATCCCCCCACAGCAGCATATGAGTCTGGCCCAATCGCTATGAAAGAGAGATGGGCACTCCGTTCCTGTGAATACAGGTTCGTCCCCTTTACCTTTTTTTTTTTTACAGTGCGGGTAAAAGGATTTAGTTCTGATGCACACCCCTTGATGAACGGGAAGAAAAATAATGTTCAGTACATTTTACTGCTCCCGCTAATCTAGTGCCTTGAAAACCTGTGTTTGGTTGACAGTGTGCTATATAAATCTTAAATTTTATCATTAAATTGAATAAGGTTAATTCCTACTTTATATGTCAAATCTCCCGTAATCACCCCCACATAAACTTCCTGTAGCTCCACCCACCTTCTGCTTATGTTGAAGCATCTTCAATGTATCCATATCCATGGGGCCATCGCGGGCTGATTTGGGTCGCGGACGACAACAGATACGACACAGCACGAAACAGCAGCAGCATCCCGTACACAGCAACGCAAGACCACCAAAGACACCCAAGACAATCCATAGGGGGGTCAGGTCAGGGGGCGAGGTCGTTGCTACGACGACGACCTCAAGAAACTCTGCAATTAATTATAAGACAGGTACACAATATGCCAAATCAGAAACATAACAGTATTATTTGATATTATTTTTTGCTTCTAACCAAAGACATCCAAATTTACTGTATATTAAAAACCAAAAGCTCTCTTCTGAACAAACTGCATTGGATAAAGTTGTGGTAGTAAAATGACTTGATACAAAATATAAGTCAACCCTCCTAAAACAATAATAATACCGGAGTCTTATATAGCGCACGTATCTACCAACAATGGACCGATCCAGTAAGCCCCACCCACTGCGCACGTGGGCAAATTAACACGTGCTCCTCTCCAATGCCACACTGCATTTTCCTGCCGCGCGCATCATACGCGCGTGCACGTATGTCGGACTTTTGTACACGCCTGTCGGACATAAATCACGGCTGTGATTGGTCAGAATACCATGGGGCGGTGCTTACTGGGTCGGTCCATTAGGTACTCAAAGCGCTTGAAATTATGTCTATTTTAAAGACAGGTAAATGAAGTTTATGAGAAATGTGAGACCCATTATATAGCACCTTTATAAGGACTTACAAGGTGCTGCGGCGCATATTGCAGCCACTGCCAGAAACACCGAGGCAAACCCCTTCTCTTAGCGATAAGTGTTACTGGGTTCTTTAACGTGCATTACACAACAACACACGGGACCTACGGCTTTACGTCCCATCCGAATGACGAAGCAATAATGGTAAAGTGCCTTGCTCAAGAGCACAAAGACCATGTTCCTGTCGGGATTCGAACCCATGTACCAGGGCACACGAGTCAAACACCGTAACCATTGGACCACAGCCCCCACTATGCACACATACATTCTGTACAAAGTTGTCCTTTCAGTCAAAATCAATCAAGTGACTGTTTTTAACAGTTAAGAGCTCCCAGCCTACATAAAGCAGGATTGACTGGTTGTGACTGTAACTTGATACAGATTTCTTCTGACTGTAGGCGATTGATTACCCAACTGTGCCTATACCACTTGCCTGCTTTTGTCTGTTGACTTAACTTGACTAGTCAGAGTGCTTGCTTGAAATATGATCTGACTGTTGGTGACTAGCCTGTGTAAAAGGCATGGCAGGGGAAGAGGATTGATGTTTTTGACTGTCTGTGACTGCTCAGACAGCAGGAGGGTTAATGTGACTAAGCAGGGCACTTTGCATGTGCTGTAACTATGCTGAAAATATACTTTTGAAGGGGAAAACGTCTACTTGGAAGGTGATTTAAAAGAAAAAAAATCAAAATTAACAACTATCGCGTACCAGTTGGATAAGATTTGACCACTACTTGGAGGTAAAATGTCATCTCTTGGAGGGTCAATTCACTGAATATTGCCTTGGACTCCCCTGCTGGAATACTGGTATCTCCCTCTGCTATGTAGAACACTAAAACGACGTTGGTTGGATAGTTGACATCACGTGATAGGTCAATCACCTGGGTGGGGTAGGAAAAACAGGAATAATATAATAATTCATGAGACAGCGTCTCATTCCACAAGGGTGTTTTTGGATTAAATCTTCCAAGTATGTCTTGGCTGTTGTAGTTCAGATCTTAAATTCTCTCTATGTTTTGTAATAGGGCAGTTCCACAATGTTGGACCTACATTTCGGACAATTCAGTGTGAATAATAAAAGTGACAATTATACACAAGAATTTTATTCTGATAAACTGTACGAGTTAGTTACTACAATTATTTAAAACAGAAAGTAATCGTCCAACTTTTTTTGCTGTAATAGAAATTGGCTCGAAACACCATGGAGTAGACAAACTGATGTTGTTGTGTATTTATTATTGATTTTTTCCCAGTTTTACAGTAACGGCTGAACAGTTGAACATTGTTAGAAATATTTCAATACAATACTGATAGCAGTCTTCACAGTGATATACATGTTTCATTCGTGTCATTTGAATTTTTGATTTTTTTATAATTTTGTGGAATCGCCCGATACTGACAGTCTATTGGGCTGTCTGTCTGTCTATGTGTTGGGCTGTTTGTTTGTTGGCCTATCTGTCTGTACCTATGCTGTGTTTCCATCGATAGTAACAGACCTGCACATGTTACAGCCATTGGTCTTGTCAGTGCTGTTAGTTTGTTGTCTATCTGTAAGGAAGCCTGTTGGTCAGTTTGTCTATTTGCATGTCTGTTTGTTTTACAGATACATTGGAATGCTGCTATATCGCGAGATCCACAGAAATTGTATGTACATGTAATAGTGATCGTTCGGTATACTGATTTTAAGCTGCTCAGTGCTGGTGCTCCAGTACTCACTTTTCAATAAGGGCAGGCTTCAATAATGACTGTTCGCGAAGTCAGCGAAGTTCGCGAACTAATTTTGATCCCAAGTTACGAGTAAACATCGAGCTCTGCAGGTTCATTTGCATCGCATGACAGTGCGCCTTTGTTATGCTAAAACTATGCTAATATGCTACAGCTGCTGAGTTCGCGAAGTGTGCGAACATATCGTACGTGAAGTTCGCGTAACCAGCTACCGGTCAGTGCTCCGGTAATATTCAGGCTTTGTTGCGTCGGCGGTATTAGTTATTAAACCGAGAGCAAGGCGCTGTGTTCCCGAATATTTTCCTGAGATTTGTTTTTTGATAGGTGGCAAATTTCCGACACATCGTTTGTTAAATGTTGACAAGTGGAAATCAACTTCCTGAAATCGGAATGAAAATTCCTTACCGCAAGTTTCTTGACCCTTGGGCAATATTTTAACTTCACACCCTGCGGGATTCATCTAGCACAAAGACTGCAAAAATGTATTGTCAGGAAGCATTTTCCCTCAAAATACGGTCTAAATTATTTGTACAGTACATGAACTGCACTTTTTTATACAAATTAACCACCGATTGTCGTGATACGGAAAAGTGTACTATCCATGGCTTCTGATTTCTGCATTCTATAGAACTTATTTATTGGAGATGTTGTCTGCATGTAGTCCTTTCAATTTTTTCTTTGTAATGTAGAATTAGTGAAGAAATGTACATCGGGCCTAATACGTTTATCAATAAAACAACTTCAAGTTGCTCTCGATCTCCCCGGCCATGCTCAGAGTTTCACCTCGAAAATAAATACTTCCGTCTTTTTGAAATGCATTTTTTTAAAGCAATACAAAACAAATTCACTTTAGAAGGAGGTATCAATATAAACTTTATTTTAATGCACCCAAACCAAATATTGGAGCCGAACAATTATTCACTTTTATGCGTAATGACCGCAAAAGCAATTAAAACATCAACCGTTATTTTAGAGGGATATTAAAAAGCGTCTAATTAGGATGGAATAAATAATTTCCCGTTTCTTCAAAACATACATATGAAAATTTCGTTACAGAATTGGACAGAAAATCTAATAGCAATAAACTGAAGAGTAAAATAGCACCCTTTAGGACCTCACCCTGCACGCCCTGGTAGTTACTGAAAGACGACTTTGAACACGTGCCAACTATTGACTAATGTAATTACACAATTTTGGAGCTTACTACCTACAGCAATGGGTTGCTTTCCCCTTCTAGTTCTTGGAAAAATAATAGCCACCTGTCGCTCTTCTGTTGACATCTTTCAACAACAATGTTTGCTTGCTTCCCTCCAACCTATGATCTGTCCTGTTTCAAGAGGAATGCTGATTCCTAACTTCTATTCTTTTAGCCTTGTTCAGGGCATTTTGTGACTTGCTCCAGGAAAAGGTGATATAAGTCGCAATGTGCTTTTACGTGTAATATGGCCCGCTGAACGTTGAGAGGGTGACATTTTCCGTCAAAAATCCAAATTCCTTTTTTTGGGCTTAAATGACATCTTTGAAACCTAAAGTTTGAGGATTCATTCACAGAAAAGTTGATTTCAATGAAAAATGGGGAAAAAAAATTACCTTATTTTGTGTGCATTGTTCTCTTTATTTAACATGCAAAAACTATAATTTTAATCAATGTGCAAATTAGCCACAATATATACTAATCTGGTTTCAAAAAGTCACTTTTTCCCAAAAATCATTGAAAATACTCATTATAGAATCAATATCCAAAGTTTAAAAGTGATAGTAAAACAGGAACATATTGGTTGCTAAGAGATTAAAAGTGAGTTTTTCACGCCCAAATCTACAACAGAGCCAGCTATTTCAAAGTCTGTTTTCTCAGTTGTGTAATTTGAACTCCATGGAACTAATTAATATGCAAATTCGTCGTATCTCCACAACGAGAAGGGCTATACAGCTGTGTCATATACCAAATGAAAGCTTACATTGTGGGCTTTCCAGTCGTGCATATAACTTGAATTTTATTTTTCACGACTTATATCACCTTTTACTGGAGTGGGTCACAAATATGCAACCCTCAAAAACCCCAACTTCATACCTGTGCTGTGTTGCCATCGATCGTAACGGCCCTTTTCCTTCGTACACTCAGCAGAGGATCGTTATCAGGGTTGAGTTTTTCCAGCAGATCTTGAACGGCCGTGGCACGTTCATCCTTACGGGCCTTCCCCTCAGAGTAAGCCCTGGCAATACTGGTCTCCATGGCGGTGATGAAACCTCTCTCTTTGACATCGACGTCCTCTGAAATAGTAACATCTGCAAGAACGATAATCAAATTCTACATGACGTGCACAAAAGTTGTGTTAACTCATTAACCATAACAACTTGCAAAAGGACGTTCATTTATACCTAAGACAGTTTACGCATTCCTATTGGTCGAGAGCACGTCACGTGGCCGGTCTTAAACGGATGCTAGCCAGTCTTAAACACTTTTCCAGTGTCACATGAAATTTGGACTCCCATGAAATCCGGTGCCTTTTAGCGTTTCATTGGTTGAACGTTCACATTCCTCCCACATGCATGCGCAATACTACCAGTGAATCAGTATTTCATGGTCCGAAATTCACACTACACCAGCCCCGCTGCATTTTGCGCCACAACTCGCAGTATGCGCGACGCGCACGCCAATGTCCTGGTAAGGTAACGAGTTGTGGAGGGGCATTCCATATTATAGTCAGAGGGGTGTTTCGTAAAACATGAAGTAAAATTGTTGAACAAAATGGTTGGCGACGTCTATTTTTTGACTTGTTTTGATTTTTGGACTGAAAAGATTTGTTTTTTGACCGAAAAAGGTATTTATGAATGGGAATAAATACGTGTTCGGTCGGTATTAAACACTCTGTTTATAAAGACTGGTGGGAGTCTGGATGGGTGATAATTACCTAGGCGAAGCCGAGGGTAATTATCGCCCATCCAGACTCCCTACGGTCTTAAAGAGAGTGTTATAATACCTCCCGAACACACATTTATTCCCTTAATAATGAACGCCGGATGGTTCAACTACTTCATCAACAATTTGGAACCGGACTGCAGGACATGGTTTCATCACTGGTTACCGATAACTGTGCAAATCATAATGCACAGCAGGGAGCCAGGACCCAGACGTTTTGTGATGACTTTTTTTTACCAGAGTATGACTAGAAATCTGCAGAACGCCATGGTCCAGTGGTTACAGTGTCTGACTCATAAGGTGCGTGGGTTCGAACCGTACCAGGAATATGGTGTTTGTGCCCTTGGGCAAGACACTTTACTACAATTGCCTCTGTCCACCCATGAGTATAAATGGGTACCAGTGAGGGTCGAGGACCGATTGAGCCCTGCTGCGTGGTCCCATGGCCTGATGAACGGGGGAATTATTGTAAAGCGCTTTGAGATTGATGATACGATGAAAAGCGCTATACAGGGTGGTTAAAAAAAAAGGAAACCCAACTTCAAGGAATGAGTATGGACAGACGATATGTTTACTGGCTGTAAAACTGGTATCATCTGGAAGCGTAATCTCTATGCTTTTCAATGATACCGTGTTTAGGTTTTCTGAGTCATTCATCACCGAGCATCATTGTCTTGAAAACTGGATGCAAAAATGCAGTTGGTTCACTTTCATAAACAAAATCCACTGGGCACGGTGTGCCTATTGTTACGGAAATGTCTGTGAAATGGCTTAAATGTTAATCCTTGGGAAAATTGAATTGAACATTGTTTTTGAACGTGGCTTGGTCAAAACGAGAAATTCATGACAAACAATAAAATCCAGTTTTGAAACCAACCCGACTTGATTTTTTGGTTTCTTTTTTGGCACTCATGTCTTCTTCTTGAATACATATTCTCTTATTGACATGAAAGTGAACCAACTGCAATTTCGCATCAGAATCTCATGACAGTGGCGCTCAGTGATGCATGACCCTGGAAATGTAGACAAGGTATCAGTGAAAAGAATAGAGATTACGCTTTCAGATGATACCAGTTTTATAGCCAGTAAACATTTACCGTAGTCTGTCCATACTGGTTCTTCAAAGTTGGGTTTCCTTTTTATTGAAACACCCTGTATAAGCACAATTATTATTTTATCGGTACGTTGCTTTAGTACGCAGAACCTGTGTATAATTCACCACAAATCAACCACTCTTCAACTAACCGTTCTCACCAGAACTTACTCCACGTAGCAATATATATCTGACACCAATAAGCAAAGTCATCCAATAAACAATATGAATCAGTTTCTTTTATCCGTTTTATTATAAAAAAAAAAAATTTGTTTTGATGATTTCTTCCATTTACAAACAACCAATCATGTCTTTTGGGAGAACACTTTTTGTATTCATCTTCCAAAAGGGCAATTCCACGGTTACTTACATGTACTTTTGAGTTTCCTTGGGCTGTAATTACCTTACTGAAAAGGTTTAATAACTGTTATCCCCATGGTAGATAGAGTAGACCTAGACCTACCTAAGCACCAAAGATGACATCCAGAAAAATGTATTAAGTATGATAAACAAGACGCACAAAATTGGTTACTAACATTACGAAAATGTAACGTGAGTAACTGATTTTGTGCGTTTTATTTATCATACATAGCACATTTTCCTGGATGTCATCTTTGGTGCTTAGGTAGGTCTAGGTCTACTCTATCTACCATGGGGATAACAGTTATTAAACCTTTTCAGTAAGGTAATAACAGCCCAAGGAAACTCAAAAGTACATCAAAAATGTAACGTGAGTAACCGAGGAATTGCCCAAAAGATCTTTTCTTTAAGAATAAAGGACTCACCTACTTTCAGCCAGTATAAATTTGTGGAGAATGACTGATCCAATGTTGGGTACGTTGAGCTGGTTGTCATGGCAACTGTTGCTGTTGTTACAGCTAGGAGTCTTCGACTTGACGGTTGATATGGTTCTGTTTGTGACATCAGTTGAAGTGACTTACTAGAATAACTGGCAATGGCAGTAGAAAATGCTGGCAGTGGGCTTGCATGCAATGAAGGCAAAGCAGTTAGTTGTGGAGTTTTAGTTGATGAACTAAAATCCTCAGCAGATAGTCCACTAGTCAGACTTGACATAGGTGACAGAGGGCTTGCATGCAATGAAAGCGAAGAAGTTAGTTGCGGAGTTTTAGTTGATGAACTAAAATCCTCAGCTGATACATGTAGTCCATCATTCATACTAGACATTGATGGCAGTGGGCTGGTAAGCAATGAAAGCGAAGCAGTTAGTTGTGGAGTTTTAGTTGATGAACTAAAATCCTCAGCGGATAGTCTATCACTCATACTAGACATTGATGGCAGTGGGCTGGTAAGCAATGAAAGCGAAGCAGTTAGTTGCGGAGTTTTAGTTGAACTAAAATCCTCAGCTGATGGTCTGTCATTCATACTAGACATTGATGGCAGTGGGCTGGTAAGCAATGAAAGCGAAGCAGTAAGTTGCGGAGTTTTAGTTGAACTAAAATCCTCAGCTGATGGTCTATCACTCATACTAGATATTGATGGCAGTGGTCTGGTACGCATTGAAAGCGAAGCAGTTAGTTGTGGAGTTTTCGTTGATGAACTAAAATCCTCAGCGGATGGTCTATCACTCATACTAGACATTGATGGCAGTGGGCTTGTAAGCATTGAAAGCGAAGCAGTTAGTTGTGGAGTTTTAGTTGAACTAAAATCCTCAGCTGATAGTCCACTAGTCATACTTGACATAGGTGACAGAGGGTTTGCATGAAGTGAAGCAGTTAGTTGCAGAGTTTTAGTTGATGAACTAAAATCCTCAGCTGATAGTCTATCACTCATACTAGACATTGATGGCAGTGGGCTGGTAAGCAATGAAAGCGAAGCAATTAGTTGCGGAGTTTTAGTTGAACTAAAATCCTCAGCTGATAGTCTGTCATTCATACTAGACATTGATGGCAGTGGGCTGGCAAGCAATGAAAGCGAAGCAGTTAGTTGCAGAGTTTTAGTTGATGAACTAAAATCCTCAGCTGACAGTCTATCACTCATACTAGACATTGATGGCATTGGGCTTGTAAGCATTGAAAGTGAAGCAGTCAGTTGTGGAGTTTTAGTTGAACTAAAATCCTCAGCTGATAGTCCACTAGTCACACTTGACATAGGTGACAGAGGGCTTGCATAAAGCGAAGCAGTTAGTTGCGGAGTTTTAGTTGATGAACTAAAATACTCAGCTGATTGTCTATCACTCATACTAGACATTGATGGCAGTGGGCTTGTAAGCAATGAAAGCGAAGCAGTCAGTTGTGGAGTTTTAGTTGATGAACTAAAATTCACACTATACGTGTGTACAAGCCCAGTTACAGAAGACACAGCAGGCAATGGGCTTGAAATCAATGAATACAACACAGAACTTGAAATTTGTGGACTTTTTGTGGATAAACTAAAATCCGTAGTTGACAGTCCATCAACCCAGCTGGAAAATATAGGAATGTAGCTCGGAGTCAGCCCAAGCGACGGACTACGTAGTGAAGTTTGATTCGATGATGGAAATTCAGCCAATTTACTGGAGATGGCTGGTGTTTGATTTGCAGATGATGAAAGCGAAGAAGTAGGATACAGAGCTTCCGCTGAGGGCAAGAATGTGCTGAGCATACTACCATCGAAGGTGCCAGAAGCTGGCAATAGGCTAAAGTGGGAATAAAGCGAAGAAGTTTGAGGAGACTGTTTAGCTGAAGAGAAGATCTGACTTGATGGTGAAAGTCCATCAAACATGGATGAGAGTAGCATTTGATCTCCATGCAATGAATGTGAAACAGCGGTCGGTGTAAACAGGAAAGTACTTGACAGTTGCAGTCCAGCAAAGGAACTGGGAATGAGCATTTGTTGGCTCGGAGGTGAAGACGGAGAAGGTTGTGATGCTTGCATAGCTAAAGAATAATCTTCATTCAAAGTTGAAGCTGCAGCCAATAACTGACTTGCAAGAAATTTTGAGTTTAGATCAGAATATAAGTTCAGAGAATTTGTGCATTGATTGTTGGCGGTGGGTGATTGTATTTCATGCAGAGATGTGCTGACACTGATCGAGTTGCTACCAATTACACTGATTTTGTTCAAAGTGCTCACGGTACCTGGACCAGATGTCGGATACGGCGCTACTTCAGTCATTTGTTCTGTGGCGAGACTTGTTGTCAAGGGCATTCGGTACGTTGTTACCTTGGCAACCACATCATCAGTTGGCTGGGCAGTTTCTAAAAGATTGGATGACAATTTACTTGGAAAAGTCATTGATGATGATGGTGTTACTATGGTGACAGCCTCGGTGCTCTGATGATCGGATTCAAGATGGCTGCTGTGGAATAACGGATCTCCATCAACTGATAAAGAATCCCTCAGAACTGCATGCGTTGAGGCTGACATTTCCATGGCGACGAAACCTGAATAGCTGGTGTGTAGAGGGTATTCTTCAGACAGTGCAGCAAGATTCACCGAGACGTCTATGGATACAGGGAAAGTGTTCTCCAGTTTTGATGACATTCCGTTGCCATAGATAAGACTTGGTGTCTTTTTGTACAAACTCGTCATTTCTGACATGCTCACTTGGTATGACCAACCTAAAGTGGCTGAAGAGAACGGTACTGATTCTGTATACACGTCAAAACTTGGCAGGATTTGTTCAGAGGTGTAGACACTTGATGCAGTAGGTCTGTTTGTTGCCGAATCATGAACACTAGAAAACAGCAATGGTTCACTCGGAGAAGGTATCACAGACCCAGATACAGGAACTTGTGTAGTCTTGACTTCAAGAAGAGAGTTTGGGGGACTTGTGAACATTTGAAAATGCTGTAAAACACTACTGGCTGTTTCAACAACATAACTTCCCAGATCAGCTGTGACTATATTTGATACCTGAAATAAGTCTAAACTTTGATCAGACGCTGACTGAACAAGGGAGGTACTCATGGAAATGAGCGATATTTGTTCATCTTGCTGTAAAACAACTGTTTCCATTGGTGGGGATGAAACTGATAAGAATGAAAGCTGTGTTCTTATTGGCTGGTCTGAAAGCATGGATGACACCTGTGTTTCCATTGGTGGATTTGAGAGCAATGATGATGCAAGCTGCCTTCCCATTGGCCCAGATGTTAACCCAAGTGTAAATGATGGCGTTGAGTGATTAGCAGAATGAAGTAAAGCAAATGAGGTTACAGATGGCAAGGCAGATGCGTTGCTAATGGCAACCATAGCGGATGAAGCGCTGGCTTGCGAGGGCGACAAACCTTGTGTTGATTGGATGAAGTCCGATTGGTGAGAACTCATGATGAGATCTGACTTGGATTGGGTAATCACGCTGCTAAATGCAGAAACCTCAAGTAATCCTGGAAGAAAAGAAGAACAACAAAGAGAAAACATGAATTGAAAAATGAGTAATTTATCTTGCATTTTGTAGATCTATTGGTAACAAAAATGCTGTGCCCAGAGTTAACTTTTCTTTTTTCTTGTGGCCAATATTATCTAAGTTCAAGTTCAACTTAACTGTACAACAAAACCCCTTGGTTAGGCCAAAAAAAAAAAAGAGTCGGTCTCTGGTCAGCGCGCGCGTCGATTTTAATCATGCGCGTCAATCTTTTTTTTTTTCCAAAATGTTCCGCGGTAGCTCCAACAGTGCCCTCTATTGCCGCACCTCCTCAATTTTTTTTTACCAAAGAGCACCAAGAAATGGGAAATTGCACCAAGGCAAATGATCGAGAGCACCAAGGCAAATTATGAAGGATACCAATGTACATGAGGACACCAAAAAAGCACCACAATAGTACCCCACCTTATCTGTACAATCCAAGCTTGAAAAAAAAAAAAAAGCCGCGTCGCTGCGTCAATTCCGGAACTTTGGTCTGACCAGAGACCGAATATTTTTTTTTTTTTTGCCTTACTTGGCATTCTAATCCTGGCCAGGCCCCAAATTATTTTTTTTCCCAAACAATATCTGTAGTACAGGATGTTAAGCGCCCTCTGTGATACTTTTATGATAGGTACGCAGGTATCACCATGAATTTTCAGGATGTGCTGAGCAGTTCAAAAGCTCAGTCAATAGGGTCGTGATTTTGTACTGCGAGGGATCCCCGCGATGTGGGTTCCAATCACCATTTTTACCCGAATTGTTTTTCTTTTCTAATCTGAGGCTTTGGAGGAAAATAGTCTGAATTTCATTACACGTGTTCGAATTAATTTATTTTTTATCAAATTTTATTTTGTTTCTCATGTCTGGATGAAGTTTGGGGAAAAAAAAAAATTGCAGCCAGGCCTGCCTGGCCTAGCAGGCCAGCATTGATCATCTATGCATGCTTTCTTTTGGGTTGTACATACAGGTAGTTCCTTTTCATATTCCCCATCTACAAGGGCAGAGACCATACTGTATGAAAGGGTGGTGCTAGTGGTTGGGGTGTGGTCATTTTGCTGTTCAGCGGGTCGAAGGAACATCAGAGGGGATTTTTGGTTTGTTGCGTTCCAGCTAAGTCTCTGTGATTTTTATTCTTTGATTTATCTCCCCACCTCATATTTTTTTTTGGCTTCAATTTCTTGGATTCATGCCGTTTTTGCCAGTTACTCCAGGGCCGTATCATATGTCCGGCGCCTCATACAAATGTAGGTCCGACGCCTCATAAGTCCGAAATTTCTGACTTACGAGGTGTCGGACTTATGAGGCACAAATTCCGCCTCATACATGTAGGTCCGATGCCTCATAAGTCCGACAATGGACAAATGCTGTTTCGGACTAATGAGGCGTCAGAGCTATGAGGTGTTAGACTGATGCAGCGTCGGACCTATGAGGCGGAATAAATCAATTTTATGCCTCATAAGTCCGACGCCTCATAAGTCCGAAATCTCAGGCTTATGAGGCGTCGGACCTATGAAGCGTCGGAGTTATGAGCGGACCCCGTTACTCCAGCATCCAGCCCCAGCACCTTCCTGCTGTACTGGTCTCTGCTTCAAATGTATTACACGCATGTAATTTTCATTGCTCTAAGGTATGTCTTTAACCCTAACCCTGCCAGACGCAACACAGTGCATCAGGTGGAAAAGTCTGGTGCACTTTGATGCATTCAGCTGCCAACACTAGTGCATAAACAGCTGCTTCTGAGACAATGAGAGCTAGTCCCATTGAACAATGCCACAGTTGTATCCTGCTGCATTCAGTGACCACAGACTCTGAAGCAGTTTGGCCTTGAGACTTAAATTTGGCCTGATGGATCTTGCTACACTGGGCAGGCTTGTCACTTAGACAAGTGTTGCATGTTGCTGCGTTTGGCAGGGTTTCTAGCCAAAATACCCTGGAGGGTTAGGGTCAAGGAGTTTTCTTTAAGCCCACCCCATTTTCTTTGCTTTTTTTCTTAATTTCCATTTTTAATAAAATTGTTGTTTCCTGGAGGGCCCTCCGAATTTCTGTGTCGCTGTGTGCCTTATTTTCTTTTGTGCTGTTCGGGGGAATTGTTTTTAGATGCTATCCATTTGGGTGGCACCCCACCACTTATTCAGACTACTCAGTCCGTTACATACTCATTGAATTTAACACCTTTTATTTTAGGTGTTGGATCTTATTTACAGAGTCTTTCTCTCTCTCTGTTGACTACTTTCACTGTTCAGTATTTTGGGATTCAGCATCCTAACTTTCATTTCATGTTAAGTATTTTATAAGATGGAATTTTGCGTCGGGTGATATAAATCAAATTAGGTTTTAACACTTTATACTCAGTGTGTTACCTCCCGAGTGAAAGCTGGAAAAAATGACTTGGGTGGGACACGAACCCACGACCTCCACGACCTCCTGCTTTCTAGTGCAGATGTCTTACCACTCGACCACCGAGCTAACGGCATCGGTTGGCTGGTTCGATTCTAATGTACATAGCAGCGGGTACCGCATAAACTATTATAAGATGGAATTTTGCGTCGGGTGATATAAATCAAATTAGGTTTGAATATACAGTGTTTAAACGTCAGTGAAGGGAAAAACCTAATTTGATTTATATCACCCGATGCAAAATTCCATCTTATAATAGTTTATGCGGGGTGACTGCTCTATGTTCCGACACCCCTATGTTCCGACAACCTAGATTGTGTTACTCCCGGTTAGGGTTAGGGTTAGGGTTCGGGTTAGGGTTAGGGTTAGGAATAGGAATATGTGCAGTCGGAACATAGGGGTGTCGGAACATAGTGGTGTAACCTTATGCGGTACCCACTGCTATGTACATTAGATTCGAACCAGCCAACCGATCCCGTTAGCTCGGTGGTCGAGTGGTAAGACATCTGCACTAGAAAGCAGGAGGTCGTGGGTTCGAGTCCCACCCGAGTCATTTTTTCCAGCTTTCACTCGGGAGGTAACACACTGAGTATACAGTGTTTAAACGTCAGTGAAGGGCAAAACCTAATTTGATGTTAAGACTTACCCACTGTTGAGGATGTCAGATTTGTCGATACCAACCCTACCGCCACTACAAGCCATATTGCTGGCATCATCCATGACATCACAGCTACCTGTGAAAGATGCATTCTGCTAACTCTTCATTGATGTGATGATGTCATCTCAGCAGTGCACAGTGACCGGGCTTCGCATCCCATGGCATTTGATGCACATATCAAGAACATCTTCTCGACTCTACACAAAAACCCGGGAAATTGATTACGGCCCAAGTAGAACATCATCCCAATTGCAGTTGGGAATCCAGTTAACGATATCGGTACTAAAAAAATGAACGAGTCTTCAAAATGTGGTAACTTTGATAAAAAAAGAGTTTGATTGGTCAAGCTGTTTCTGGAATAATGCATAGTAATGATGTAGCATGCACCAATGAATACATGCGTGTACACGCAAAGGGGGTGCTGATTGCAGATTGATCAAGTCCAAATTGCTAACTTTTGAACCACATGTACATGTACGCACATGCTCTGTACATGCACACATGTCGGTATAAACATGATAAAATATGAGTGTTGTACAATGTACATGTATACATGTACAGTGAGCAAGCATTGTATATGTGTACCCTAACGTGGCGCACTCCAATGCTTCCCCTGACGTTCCTCATGTAGTGTCGCCAAACTTTTTTGTTGAGAAACTTAAAATTCATTTGGTTAAAGCTATAGTCCATCATTTGTAATTTGTGCATTTTGTTCATTTGAAGCAACAAAAGGGTTCAAAATCTAATGAAGGATACTGAACAACTAACCCGATGAAGTTTCAGCTAAGCTTCAGCTGTACATTCCGAGAAAAACAGCATTCTAAGATCTCAATTTCAAATCAAAAGTCACTGAATCATGTTTTGAATTGTTTTGAATTGCAGCTATACGCGACGTAGCGCACTGATCCGACGAATTATAACAACCGCGCGAGCGTGTGCGTCGTTCCAATACTTGTGCGCGCTGCGCTGAATAACAAAACGAACTACTAATTTAAATTTTCCTACGGTGCTTCTTAAGAATCACCGTTGGAAATGCCTTCTTTCGTTGATTACTTCAAAATGACAGCTTCCCAGAAGGAATAATTTCACAGGGAGTTTAGTTCCCTTACTATCTTTCAACCAAGTATGTTTTTCAACAATAATTACGCCAGTTACTTTTCGGATGGCTGCAAATGATGGACTATAGCTTTAAATACTGGTACTATTATTACCCTAATAGGCCTAATGCTTCTAGCTGAACCTTTGTGAACAATTTTAGTGTCCTGAAATTTAGTCCGAAATTCAAAGACGGTGACTTCCGGAAATTGGGCACAAATTTGGCCGAGAGTTCCCTAACGTAGAGTACTTGAAGAAATCGCAGAAAATCCCACATTAATTTACATTTAAGAATTTCTAAAAAGTTGATCAATGATATCGGTTTTAATGAATCATTTTTATCTGCACTCATACGCAAAGTTTGTCTGCAAACTGTTATATTTTTGGGGCAAATTTTCAAAGGGTTCATCATCTTCATTGTGCACTTCTAAAAAACAAATTGGAAAATCACGCCAAAATAGAATTTCCCTTGAATTTTGTAGCGGGTACGTAAACTCAAGATTTATGAACGGGAATGTTTAGAGCTTGATGAAATGCTACTTTCTGTGAAAAAAATGAGGTAACAATTTTGCTCTAACAACTTAAAGGGAATATACATTATTTGCTTTTGCTGTAATTTTCAGAAATGGATGGAATTGGGGGGTTGGAAATATATAGCAAATATAGTTACACTGACTTTTTTGAGGTTGTGGGTTCGAAAATGCTATAAAAACCAAGAAAAACAATCGTTTTCCTGTAGTCTGGTTCCCTGACTCCATATAAGAAGAAACAGAGCAGTTTACATACATTGGGGAATTATAAGGTCAGGGAACCAGTCTAGCTGGCTTGTACCCGTTCATAGGTGTGTAACCTATGGCAAACAAGTGCGATGGTCAATTGGGGCCAGTATTTGAAAAAAAACCAGTTTTTTTCAACGCTGGTCGGCCGACCAACGTTGGAAATTGAAACAAAAATACCACTGTTTTTGAAAATGACAGTATACCAGGTGCCATGATTTTACAGGATGCTTTACATTGTCATTCACTAACAGTCCAGCAAGGTATTTCAAAATGATTTGGTAGTTTTATTTTTTGATATTTGCAAATGTTGTATTTTCCCTTTAAACAAGGCACTAGAGGCGAAAAAATAGTGTGCCACATTGGGGGCTGTGCCACATCTTCGCTCGTACCCACCGCCCTGCAAACAGGGCGCTGGGAAGGGCTGATGAGCTTCACAGAATCTTGTGAAGGATGTGACCTATGACCTATGTATAAAGCATCTGGCTGAAGCTGTTCAAGACCGCAGTTAGCCAATGCGCGCAAATGCTATCCGAAAGCTTCCAATTGAAATGAACACATTCCATACCAGATGTGTACAAATTTTGAGTGTCGCATAATGCAATCATTGACCCTTCGTGAATTCGAAACGGAGCCTGAGCAAGTGACCGAATCGCAAATTCACAACACAGATAAGTTTTACAGATTTTCAAACATTATAATGCATTTCAACGAAAACAAAAGCATTGATGAATTGGAATAAAAGAGTAATGAATCAGTCTTAACGGCCATTTGAAACATTGCAGGGTCATGGTTGTGAGGACTTGCAGGTCACAGGTCACACAAAATCTATCCAATCAGAGTTTGAATTCATCAGCCGTTCCCACTCCCAGCTAGTCTGGTTCCCAGACCAAAAGATTCTGACTATTCCTGATGAATCTTAGGTCCGGTAGCCTCCGGTAATACATTGTATTACAATTCAAGTCACGTTTTTCCGAAAATGGTAACTTGTCATGCTTAAAACATGTAAAACTAAGTGATGTCTTGACATTTTGGAAAAAAATGTTACAATCTGACGCCACCTGTTTCTTCATAATAATCATCTCATTAAAGGTCATTCATCTGTTCATTGCAAAAATGATGATTATTGATAAGACATGAATATTGGACGTGTTGGACTGAGTCTTAAGTCAAGAAACATTTCAAATTTTGTGGGGAAATACTTAGACTTAGCTTAGTCGCTGAGACGTGGGGCACTGGAGTCGCGGAGTCGCAGAGACGCGGGCCAATAGAGGGCACAATTCTCGGAGGTAGGTCGACTGCAACCTCGACCCCAGGGTGTTGAGCAGTACGCGCCCATCACTACCTGCTCTCACCCTGGTATTGGATCATTTGCATGTGCAAGTTTTTTGAACACGTATGCAAATGAGGAATAGTCTGGTGCCTGCATGTGCGTTACATTATCGTTCGTTTTTATACGCGGTGTCTGGGGTAAAAACAGAGTCAATTCGTCGCAGCGCGAGCACAGTGTGTTACGAAAACGCGATTTATTTAATTAAACTGTTACGATCTTATCGAGACAACATGCAGTATCACATTTCATATTAATATGAACAAATTGGAAAAGGAAAGAAATGTTTTTGAGAAGGCGTGGACGAATGATCGTGAAAACACGTACTGCAAAGTGTGAATGACAACACCAAGTACACGATAAAAATCCATTACTAGCCAATTGCAATATCGAATCAGGATAGAGGAAGAAAGTTTAAAAAAATACTATCCAGGGTTTACTATTGGAAACACGGTTGGAAATAAAGTAAGCACTGGGGACGAGGTTGGGTCGACTGCGGCTCCACGCCTCCACGCAGGCGCGGATGTAGAGTGAAGTGGCCCTGCATTTCTATAGTTGTACCCAGCTGACATGCTCCATATTCATTCACATGTACATGTAACATGTGAATGAATATGGTCCATATTCATTCACATGTAACATGTGAATGAATATGGAGCATGTCAGCTGGAGTTACTCAAGCTAAAGTAAACTTAGGTTAAGTAGGATTTGGAAGAAGAAGAAATGCAGTCTGTCCGTCAGTCCGTATTACCATTACTAGCAACTAGTATTAGATTTGTCTTTCCAATTCTTCTTCTTCTTCCTTACAACTTACAAGTGCAGACTTCATGGCTGAAGATAATCGCACTGCCAGAAACACCGGGGCGAACCCCTTCTCTTAGCGATAAGTGTACTGGGTTCTTTAACGTGCATTAGACATTATACAACACACGGGACCTACGGCTTCACGTCCCATCCGAAGGACGAAGCAATAATGGTTAAGTGCCTTGCTTAAGGGCACACGCCACAAGTGTCCGCGCCCGGGCTCGAACCCACGTCACTGTTGCCTCTGAAACACCAGAACTTACCGTACCTTCATACGCATCTAAGTCAAACAGTTCATTTCGCGGTAATTATGCCAGCCATGAGCATGTTCTTGACACGTCAATTACATGTATGATGATGATGTATTATTTATTTATTTAGGCATAGACTTCAAAAGCTTCATCGTATCAATTATTCATTATCATGTTCGCGCACCAAAATCGCCGGTAAGCACGCCCTCAACCGGCTGATGAGAAACATTTTGTGTCAGATAAGACATGAGAACGAAAGAGGGCGCATTAATAAACAACAGTTACGTCTGTCATTCTTTGTCATGCATGTCATGTCTGTGATTGAAACTGTATCAAGTTTAAAAGTCTACATTGTGATCCCAAAAGGTAATTATTACTATTAGTTGATGGAAAGACAGTGAAGACACGTTTACCACAGCAATGACAAGTAGATTACCAAGACTCAAGAGGGAATAAGACGGTTTCCAGGGCCGACGACAGTCCGTATCTGTGTAGGCATGGTAGGCCTAGTCGGCAAAGCGGAAACAGGTCAACTCGTACGCGAACCAACTCGTACGCGAGTCAACTCGTACGCGGATTGGTCAACTCGTACGCGAGACAACTCGTACGCGAACCAACTCGTACGCGTGCCAACTCGTACGCGAGCCAACTCGTACGCGAGCCAACTCGTACGCGAACCAACTCGTACGCGGGCCATTTTAGGAGTGGTTTCGAGGATTGGGTTGGCATGGTTGGGAAGAATTTGGGAATAGTGTGACGGTTAGTCCGTAGTTCAATGTGTGACCGTTGTGTGTGATTGGGAGTGAGAGAATAGACAATTGCACTAACTGAAAACACAATCGGTCCTTTTCAGGGCCACCACGCATTTGCAGTGATATTAAATAAAATTCATTTTTTTTTAAATAAATCAAATTCACCTCCCCATTGTTTTATTTTACAAAATATAATTTGGAGACATAATAATTAGGACTAAAAATTATCGGACCAAAGCTAAAAATTAATTTTCGGATCCAAGAAAAAAAAATATTTTTAGGGCAACCTCGAATTTCTGGTGAAATTAAATAAAATTCTAATTTTAAAAAATCAATGAAATTCACCTCCCCATTGTTTTAATTTACAAAATATAATTTGGATACATAATAATTAGGACTAAAAAATTATCGGACCCAAGCAAAAAATTAATTTTCTGACCCAAGAAAATCGCATTTGACCCAAGAAACCTCGCATTTCCGGTGAAATTATATAAAATTCTGATTTTAACAAAAAATGAAAAAATCAACTCCCCATTTTTTCTTTTTTTACAAAATATTATTTGGATATATAATAATTAGGACTAAAAAACTATCTGAACCAAGCAAAAAACTGGCGGACACTGTCCGTACAACTGTATAAGCATGCGTGATGCTATATTCCTTTTTTTTTATAGTAGCTCCTTTTTATACAATAGACCTCGCAAATATCGGTCTAACCAACCAGCAATTATACCGCGGCATACACAGGTTACAGTGATTCAATCATGCATTCTTTATACACAGTGCGCGGTGCGGCGGGAACCAATCATACTGGTTATCGCGAAGACAACTTCCCAATCAATCAAGCGAACTTGTAAAAAAACAAACAAACGCAGAATTCTTCTACTGTAAGTAGCACTGGCGGATTCAAAAATCAACTACATTTAATTTGAAAATCTCCACCTTTCAGAAAAGGTAAAATTATGCCGACCTACCGTACCGAACCTAATTTCATCTGTCCATGTGAGCTAAACCAATCGTCTAAACTCACGCGTACGAGTTGGTCCGCGTACGAGTTGGTCCGCGTACGAGTCGGTCCGCGTACGAGTCGGTCCGCGTACGAGTCGGTTCGCGTACGAATTGACCCGCGTACGAGTTGGTCGCGTACGAGTTGGTTCGCGTACGAGTTGACCTGTATTCGGCAAAGCATCCCGGCCCGGGGGAATTTTTTATGGCAGTGGATATTTTGCCGGAGACGGCAAACCTTCAGTAAACGTTAGTTTGCCGGATATGCACTGAACATGCGCAGTTACTTTTTTTTTGTACTTTAACGCGCTTACCCGGACATGTGACACACCCCGGATGCTGACACGTAAAAAGACTAGCACGAGCGGCGAAGCCGCGAGGGCCTTTACCATCTCGCGGAGAACGCTTATGACTTATGTTTTCCTTACATTTTGCCTACCGATTTGGTAGACATGCATAATGCATTACCCGTTGTGAATTGACCAATGAAAATGCAGAATTACTGACGTAAATCAGCCGTCGTCTGGCGCCAGACAGCACGCGCGCCATGGCGTGGGTGCTGTTGCTGGTAACCGCAAACCACTGTTAGATGATTGGTTTATATTGCTGGATTTACATTAAATGTAAGTGAATAAATTAATAAGTGATTAGTTCCACGAGATTAGTAAAGGCCCTTGCGGCTTTGCGCTCGTGCTAGTCTTTTTACATGCCAGCATCCGGGGTGCGTTACGTGTCCGGATGGTCCGGGTATAGGCGCGTGGGACTTGACTAAAGGCTACCACACTAGTGGAGCTAGTGCAAGAGTCTCTTTATATACGTGAAAGCGCATGGCTATCCACAGACAATTACAATATGCCTCAAGAGGACTTCCAGCATACACAGACACACATGCATGCTGAATTTCCTGAGAGTTGTGTTTCCTGAAATTGCAACTTAGCCCCTTTTCACTTGATATTCACTATGGAAGCTAGACTGTACATTGTAGGCCTACCATGGATGGGTACTGACACAACTGACCTGATTAATCAGAAACAAATATTAAATTTCATACCTGTACCTGTATCAGTGTATGTGAATGTCGTATTCCTGTAATGTATGTAAATGTGTCCAAAATTACTGCAAGATTTTTCTGAAGGTTGTGGTTATGCAGCTTCTTTACCTTTTGATTTTCCCAGGTTGATAGAAGACACACTGTGAGTCCAAGTCTACTGCATTACACAACCACCGAGAAAGGCTCCATATGCATGTCGGCAAACTGGGAACTAACAAGATATCACCATTGTCTGGCTGACCAAAATGTTACCCGAAAAACCAACAGCGTGTTATGAGCTGATGCCCTGTCTGCCTCTTCAGTTGGGATAACAAGCTGGGAGTAGAAGTCTTATTTGTATTCTTTGGGAGTAGTCTGACTTCCACTGGATGCATTTCATCCGGACATACCTGCTTTTTGAGTCCACAGTGTCAGCGTTAGCCATTTTGACCAAGAGTACAATGGATCACATCATATACAAAGAAGAACATGAGGCATCAAATGAAAATGCTGTCACTGTAAAAATGGATCCTCAAGAATACTATGATGCATCAAAGGAAAACTCCGTCACTGTAAAAATTGAGCCACAAGAACACCATGATGCATCAACTGAAAACGCCGTCACCGTAAAAATTGAGCCGCAAGAACACCATGATGCATCAACTGAAAACGCTGTCACTGTAAAAATTGAGCTTCAAGAACACCATGATGCATCAACTGAAAACGCCGTCACCGTAAACATTGAGCCACAAGAACACCATGATGCATCAACTGAAAACTCTGTCACCATAGAAATTGAGCCAGAGTCGGATGAAGCTGCAAGAAAACCGTTCTCTTGCTCCACCTGTCCAAGAACGTTTTCTAAAAGACGTCAGCTTGACAAACATCGCTGCTTCAGAAACAAGTCGCAAAGGAAGTTTACCGTTCACAAACAGGAACACGTCCAAGAGGGGCCACAGTACTCTTGTGATATTTGTGGAAAAACATTTAAAGGGAAACGTGGTCACGCTTACCATCTAAAAGTTCACACAGGAGAGAGACCACACTCCTGTGATACTTGCGGAAAAACATTTGTGGTGAGACAAACCTTAAAAAATCACCAAACAGTTCACACAGGAGAGAAGCCGTACCCTTGCTTGATTTGTGGCAAGTCCTTTAGCCGAAGCGCTAATTGTTCAAGGCACAGGCGTATACACAGAAACGAAAAACCATTCTGCTGTAAAATGTGCGGCAAAGCGTTTTCTCAGAAAACCTCACTGGTTGACCATCAACGACTTCACAGCGGCGAGAAACCATTTGTTTGTAGTATCTGCAACAAAGCCTTTACCCAGAAAAGTCATTTGAGAGTTCACACTCAGCACTTGCATGCTGATGGAGCACCACCACGTAAGAAAGAATTCTGTACCAAACAAGAACTTCCCAAATCGACCGATAATTGTTACCAGTGCAATCAAACATTTACTGACCGAAAGGCACTGGACGAGCACAAATGCATGTCCATCGATAAAAACCCTTTACTCTGTAAGGTTTGTGGAGAAGCCTTTGACCGTGCAGTTAGTTTAAGAAGTCATCAACGGATTCATGGTGAAGTAAAGTTATTTACTTGTAGCATGTGCTCCAAAACCTTCTCACATCTCAGCAAACTTGAAATACATTTCCGCAAGCACACTGACCAGCGACCATTCAACTGTGACGTTTGTGGAAAGGCTTTCAGGCAGCGAGTTCATGCCCAAGTTCACCAGGCACGTCACTTCAGGGGAGCATTTAGGATTGGACTTGTACGTAGAGCCAAAACATGTGACGCTGCTAATACAAAGAAGAAATCACATGAATGTGACGTGTGCGGTAACACATTTGCATACCGAAGTGGTCTGAGAATGCATCAGCGTAGCCACAAGATGGACAAACGATACCTGTGTGACATTTGTGGCATAGCGTTTGTTCAGCAAAGTAACTTCAAAAGACACGCGCTGATTCACACTGGAGAGGGACCATTTGTTTGCAGTGTATGCAGCAAGGCATTCATTGACCAATGCGGACTGGACATACATGCATGGGTTCATACTGGCCAGAAACCCTTCCACTGTCGTATCTGTGGCAGATCATATGCTCGGAAATATAACCTCTTGTGTCATCAAGACTCATTAGAATGTCACATGGACTTGAAAATGGCCCAGACGAAGGAGTAGTTGTAGTAACTTCTGTATTTCAATAAGTTATGTTTCAAGGGCATTCACTGTAAATCCCGGAAAGGGGGGAAATCTCCCCCCCCCCCTTTTTGAAAAGGGGGAATAGCCATTGGATCTGCCCCCCCCCCCCTCATTTTTGTAACCAAAAATTGCTGATTTGGTTTTTTTTTTTCTTTGATATTTCCAACAGTCCAAATTATTAAATAGTTATGAAAAATAGAAAACATTTGGTAGGTAAGGCCAAAAAAAAAAATTCTCGGTCTCTGGTCAGCGCGCGCGTCGATTTAAATCATGCGTGTCAACCTTTTTTTTTCTTCAAATTAACACGGAAGCTACAACAGCGCCCTCTATTGCTGCGCCTCCTCAAATTGTTGTACCAAGGAGCACCAAGGAATGGGGAAATTGCACCAAGGCAAATGATGAAGGGCACCAAGGCAAATTATGGAGGACACCAATGTATATCGAGGACACAAACAAGCAAAATAGTACCCACCTTGTCTGTACAATACAAGCTTGAAAAAAAAAGCCACCAAAACAACAACAAAAATGCGTCGCCGCATCAATTCCGGAACTTTGGTCTGACCAGAGACCGATAATTTTTTTTTTTGGCCTAAGCTTTAAATGCACCATTGTGATGTAAGGTTTAGAAACGTAAGTACATGTACGCACTGAACCAAAACTGTGCTCAAGGCGCAAATTCAAAAAGGACGTGTGGGGTGGAAGGGAGGTTTCTTCATCCTCCTCCTTGCAAGACGAAAGATATTAACATGTTTAAACACAAACAGGTAAGGTTTTAAGTACCGGTAAGTGGTAGGAATAAGAAGTAGTTCAGTGAGAGGGTGCGAGGGGGTACGTAGGAGGGGCAGAAGGGTTGGGGCAGAGTGTGGTGTTTGGAAAGCTAGGGCCTTGAGGTTGAAGAGCCACTTTAAAGGGAAAATAGTAATAATATAATAATAATAATTTATTAATTTATAGTGCGAAAATTCCGTTTAAAATATGTTCAAATGCGCATTACAGTCATAAAAAAATAAAAATAAACAGACGTATACGCAAAATTCAACAATACAATGAACACTGTTACAGGGTACAAAAAATCAATAAAAAGCTCTCATAAAAAGATGAGTTTTAAGTAATTGTTTAAAAACATTCAGGCTACTTGCTTCTCGGATATTTAATGGAAGTGCATTCCATAACTTAGGTGCAGCACACTCAAATGCACGATCACCAAGGGTGACCTTGGTTCGACTTGCTGAGTAACTGAGCTGAGGAGTGTTTTGTCATTGGAAGATCTGAGATTGTTATTGGATGAAGATCGTTTTTGGATTAGATGGCATAAATATAAGGGAGCTAGACCATAAAGAATTGTATAAGTTATGAACAGAATTTTAAACTCAATCCTGAATCTCACCGGAAGCCAATGTAAATCAAAAAACAGTGGGGTGATATGACAGTACTTGTAAGCGTTACAGACTAGTCTGGCGCAGGAATTTTGCACACGTTGAAGCTGCGATATTTGAACGTCAGGCAATCCATAGAGGAGGTTATTGCAATAATCCAACCGACTAGAAATAAAAAAGTGAATTAATGTTTCAGTACATTCCCTGGTCAGATACTTTCTGATACGTCTAATATTATGTAAATAATAAAAAGCCGTACCACACGTTTTTGTGATATGAGTAGACATTGTCAAGTTTGCATCGAACCAGGCACCCAGACTCTTCACAACGGAGACAGGGGAAAGTCTGGACTCCCCAACATTGATGCTGTCAATGTTAACCTTAGCCAATTGTTGGCGAGTACCCATGATAATAAATTCAGTTTTATCATCATTTAACATCAACCCATTACTGAGCATCCATTTACGCACAACATGTATAAATGTAGAAAGAGCAGACGCCTGGCTCGATGCATCATCAGGGCAAAAGGAAAGATAAAGTTGCGTATCGTCAGCATAACAATGCACATCTGGAAGTTGAGTCTCAATAATTTCGAACAAACTACTAGTATATAAAATAAACAACAAAGGACCTAAACAGGATCCTTGGGGTACACCCCACTCAAGGTCAAATTTCTGAGAAAGTTTAACATACAACATTTGCAAACATGAAAAAATAAAACTACCAAATCATTTTGAAATACCTTGCTGGACTGTGAGTGAATGACAGTGTAAAGCATCCTGTAAAATCATGGCACCTGGTATACTGTCATTTTCAAGAAAAGTGGTTATTTTTGTATCAATTTCCAACGCTGATCGGCCGATCAGCGTTGGAAAAACTGGCTTTTTTTTTCAAATACTGGCCCCAGTTGACCATCGCACTTGTTTGCAATTGATTACACACCTATGAACGGGTACAAGCCAGCTAGACTGGTTCCCTGACCTTACTATTCCCCAATATATGTAAACTGCTCTGTTTCTTCCTAAATGGAGTCAGGGAACCAGACTAGAGGAAAATGATTGTTTTTCTTGGTTTTTATAGCATTTTCGAACCCAAAACCTCAAAAAAAGTCAGTGTAACTATATTTGCTATATATTTCCAACCCCCCAATTCCATCCATTTCCGAAAATTACAGCAAAAGCAAATGATGTATATTCCCTTTAAGTTCTCAGGAATGAAATTATAAAGTTGCGGGTGACACCATGTGGAAAGATATCTCTTCTTGGAAGAACTTAATAATTTATCTCATCTGCCATGGAAAGCTTCAAGTCGTATATATTCTCAGGAATCATTGTCTTGTTAAACAGAAAGCATTGTTGAGAATTTCAATAAATAATTTCTGGACTTGTCAACTACATTTTCTGAGCATCTGCATGTTCTTTAGATTTATTGGTTTGTTTTTAAATCAATTTTTAATGGGTTAACTTACATGTGCATATATATTTTAATGCAGACTGTACTTGTTCAATTGTTTACTGGGGAGGGAGGGAATTCCCCCACTGTAACAGATATCGCAATGTAGCCCCCCCCCCCCCCCCCCCCCCAAAAAAAAATGAAAAAGCAGGCTTCCCCCTCCACACACACATCTCGGAATAATACTGGGAAAGAATGTTGCATCTAGACGCCACTTTTTTCCAAAGGTCAGTCTTTTGCAAAAATGTTAAAAAAAAACATGAATCCGGGGCTGAGAAACACTTCTAATTTTGTTAGAAAGTACTTTGAAAATGCACTCAACTCTCCATTGACTTTGCACACAATACAACCAAAGAAGTGGCGACATTGTTTCCTAAAACTCGATTCTATACTTTCTATAATTATTAGGCCATGCCCTAAACGGGCTTCCTGAGGCCCGTCGCACTAGTCCTGAGCATCGGGGGGGGGGGGGGGGGGGGGGGGGGGGGGGCATAGTACCAACTAGGGGGCCCACTACCATAAAAAGACCAATATACATATGTGTGGCTTTTACCGATGGAGAGGGGGGGGGGGGGGGGCAATTGCTCGCCATGGGGGCCCGGCCCTACAGGCCCCCCTCGGACGGCTACGTCTATTGGCCCGCGTATTTTCAATGGGCGCAGACCTAGACCTACATGCAGCTATACACAGCGGATTCAAATGCAGTCTTACTTTCAATGTCCTAAATCATAAAAAAGTAAAGCAAGCGAAATAAGTGTGTCCTTGTTTAAACCTAAAGAGCGTCCTCACGCGCCTCGAGTAGAAATTTGCTTTCTTGTCAGTTTTACTTTCAAGTAGTTTACAACGCGTGTAGACTCGTCACTTCACCTCTTTGATTCGCCTCTGAATTATTATTGTGCAACTTAAATTCGGGTAGGTACATGGGCGTCATTCGGTTAGGGACGGGGGACATGCTGTCTGGGTTTTGTAAACGTTTTCTAATCGAGGTCGTCCTCAATTTTGCTCCTGTCCTAGATCCTCGATTCACCGATGATGTTGCACGTGTGTGTCCTCGAGTACACCATAAAACAAACGCACTTTCATAAGCGATTGACGCCCTCGGTTTTGTCTTTGACTCGCACTGTATTCAAGGTCGGATCGGGGGGGGGGGAGGGGGCCTGCCCCCCCCCCAAAAAAACACCGAATCAATATTTTTTTTTAGATGACTTCGCAATAAAGGCAGGCAATGAGTAAACCACCATCTTTTCCTCAAATCCCCCCCCCCCCCCCACAAAACATTAAAGTGGTCAGAAATTACCTCAGATCGCACCACAGAGCATCTAGAATCCAAACATTTTTCGAGGCCCTTAAAGCGGGCCCTGAACCTCACGTCATAATTTTTTTGGACACTCTTTTTGGGGACCAAATTTTTTTGGGGCCCCCCAAAATTGTGTTCTGGATCCGCCCTTGACTGTATTCGTATTGTATGCTAACTGGTAATGATTCATTCCTTCCTTGATGAGTAATGCTATTGCTAATGTTTCCATGTACAGCATCTGACTCTGAGTCATGTAGTCTAAAGGGCTCATGACATATGTCTTCTAGCTACTTGGGAACATATTTTGTGCAACTTCCTTCTCTTAAATGGATGAAAATATTTGACATCCCTTTTTGGTTAATTTTATTAAAAAGTGCACTTTCTTTATATGAGCACAGGGGACGAGGTTGCTACATTATATAATTCACGCCACACCGGAGCGGTGCGCGACGGGCGATCAAAACCCGGCTAGTGAGCGACTTGTTTCAAGTCTAGCTCGTCCTTGGATGAACAAATTACATTCCATTGCTTGCCAGTGAACTCAATCAACATCTGCAGAAAAGATAGAGCGGCTGTGCGCCTCGTGTGTTGACCTTCACCGTCTGGTGCATGTATAGCAATCAGTGACTGTACTTGCGTGCATTATTCATGTCAGGTCAGTTTACTACGAAAGCCCATTAGCGCCACTGCAAGTATATATGTTACAGATTATGTAATTCGTTATTACGGATTATTAATTCGTTATAACGGATTATTTAATTCGTTATTACGGATTATTAATTCGTTATTACGGATTATTAATTCGTTATTACGGATTATTAATTCGTTATTACGGATTACTAATTCGTTATTACGGATTATTAATTCGTTATAATGGATTATTTAATTCGTTATTACGGATTATTAATTCGTTATTACGGATTACTAATTCGTTATTACGGATTATTAATTCGTTATTACGGATTATTTAATTCGTTATTACGGATTATTAATTCGTTATTACGGATTATTAATTCGTTATTACGAATTAGGTCTGATGTTCTCACACGTGGAGAGCACGTGACCAGGGGCCTGTGTATATAGCGCCGCTAGGCGGCGCTATCTTTGCATACAAAGTTTGCACTCCTGTGCCATACTTGCCGAGTAATGCCTCAGAAGTTCAGAACGTATGAGTAATTCGTAATAACGAATTAAATAATCCGTAATAACGAATTAATAATCCGTAATAACGAATTAAATAATTCGTAATAACGAATTAATAATCCGTAATAACGAATTAATAATCCGTAATAACGAATTAATAATCCGTAATAACGAATTAAATAATCCGTAATAACGAATTAATAATCCGTAATAACGAATTAATAATCCGTAATAACGAATTAAATAATCCGTTATAACGAATTAGTAATCCGTAATAACGAATTAATTAATCCGTAATAACGAATTAATAATCCGTAATAACGAATTAATAATCCGTAATAACGAATTAATAATCCGTAATAACGAATTAAATAATCCGTTATAACGAATTAGTAATCCGTAATAACGAATTAAATAATCCGTAATAACGAATTAATAATCCGTATTAACGAATTAGTAATCCGTAATAACGAATTAATAATCCGTAATAACGAATTAAATAATCCGCAACATATATACTTGCAGTGGCGCTAATGGGCTTTCGTAGTTTACCAGTCTCCTCCATCTCATAATCTTTCAGTCCGTACACATGCACATTCCACGTATAGCATGCTCGTGCCTGTGTCTCCGAATGTCAGAGTTTCAGTTGGCTCTTGGTCTGCCTCGTCTTTGTCTGCCCATACGGCTCAAGGTCTGCACTCCATGATGGTGTGCGCTAGAGTTCCTGGTCTGCGGGTTTACATGATCAAACCATTGAAGCTTTGTTTGAACTGATAATGTAGTAACCAACGAATAATGTATCACCAACCGATAATGTCACACAAATGAACTGATACTGTATCACTAACCGATGTAACAAAACATGACTGATAGTGTAGGAAATGTTACTACACTATCGGTCAAATTTTGTTGTTTTATCGGTTACGACCGATAATGTCTACCAAAAAAAATGTCTACCCCAAAAAAATAATTCCATAAAAAAATGGGTAGCCAACTTTAGAAGGTGACGTTACAATTTAATTTCACGAATGCAGTAAACGTATTCTAATTCGTCCAAATCTTGGGAAACTTGCCCCGTGTGCATGGGACGCAAACTCGTGCTTTTTTCTCATTTGTTTTCACGCTTTAGTCATCTGTATTCTGTACGTACATTCAGGGGCGGCGGACGCTTTTCAAACTGGGGTACTTTACTTATCCAGAAAAAGGGGCACCTTCCGTCGGTGTGAAAGTGAGAGCCTAAGTCGGCCTTCGCAATGCACGGGTGGATCCAGAAAACAATGGGTTTTTTTTGGGGGGGGGGGCAAACAAAATGTGGTCCCCCAAAAAAGTGGGTGCACAAATTCACTGCGTGGGGTTCGGGGCCCGCTGAAGGGCCCCGAAAAAGTGGATTCTAGATGCTCTGGTGTACGTAAGATGGTGGTGTACGTAGCGGCTGCCTTTTTGTGACGTCACTACAAAAAAAAAAGGGTTCGTTGAGACGCATGGCCCCGTTGTCACCACTCCCCCTTTGATTCGCCCTTGGGCCTTCGGCACACCACAAACTCTCCGCCCCGGCAGTATAACTCCCCGGGCCCGCCATGAATTTGACTATAGTATTATGTAGATAGGGGCACAGTGTTGCTTTTGATGGCCAATTTTACATCTCGAGAGGGGCACAATTTCATTGTTGCGAGAGGGATATTTGTGCTTTTGAATAGTAGTTTTATATTTCGAGAAGGTGCACAGTCTTGTTAATGCAAGAGGGCCACTTGCATAGGCGTAGCCAGCGGGGGGTAAGGGGGATAATGTGGCATCTGCCTTTTTCTTAATTTTGCACATGTAGGCCTATCGCCCTGAAAAGCACCATATAATGGCCCTTTGTGTGCATAATTGTCGGCAGATCATTCGACAGATGGTACCGTCCCCCCCCCCCCCCCTTTTTGATTTTACGGAGACCAAGTGTCTGGAGAAAAAAAACAGTCTCACGGATGTGCAAGTGCCCTTTTCAAAAATGTTTAACCCCTCCCCCCCCCCCCCCCCAATAAAAATGACCGTGCTACGCCACTGACTTTTGAGGGGCAGTTTTCCAATACAAGAGAGGAGAAAATTTTATTTGTAGCGCGATCATATGCTTTCATGTGTACGTTTGAGGGGCAGTTTTGTTTTCATCTCCAGGGGGCACATTTATATCCGCAAGAGGGGCACTTTTGTTGGCCTGGGAAAATCTGGGAGGGGGGGGGGCAAGTGCCCCCCCCCTTTCTGGTCCCGCCGCCCCTGCGTACATTCCATCACATGGCGAGGGAGGAGAGGGAAGGACGTTATGACACATTGAAGTTGTGTAATGTCCCTGCATGATTTGGATGTCCTTTGTAATGAAATGAATCAATAAAGGAAGAACATAATTTCCGCCTCGGGCCTTTATTAATGGAACTGTATCCTACCAAAATGAGTCATGCACGCAGTGGCGTAGCCAGGGGGGGCGTGCGACAGCCCCCCCCCATGAAACCTTGTCGCCCCTCCAGTGCCCCCCCCCCCCCACTGAAATTTTGAGTTTCTAAAAAAAAAATCATTGATCTACATGACGCCCCCCCCCATGAAATGTTCCAGCCCCCCCAGCGCCCCCCCCCCCCCCCCCCCACTGAAAAATTCCTGGCTACGCCACTGCATGCACGGTACGCCTGATCTCCATGGTCATAATATACATAACATAATTTAGAAATGCAACATAAGGCCAAAAAAAAAATATTCGGTCTCTGGTCAGACCAAAGTTCCGGAATTGACGCGGGGACGCGGCTTTTTTTTTTTTTTTGCTTTCTTCAAGCTTGGATTGTACAGACAAGGTGGGGTACTATTTTGCTTTTTTGGTGTCCTCATGTACATTGGTGTCCTCCACAATTTGCCTTGGTGCTCTCGATCATTTGCCTTGGTGCAATTTCCCATTCCTTGGTGCTCTTTGGTAAAAACAATTGAGGAGGTGCGGCAATAGAGGGCGCTGTTGGAGCTACCGCAGAACATTTTGGGGAAAAAAAGATTGACGCGCATGATTAAAATCGACGCGCGCGCTGACCAGAGACCGATTTATTAATTTTTTTGGCCTAAGGTACGTTACTTATTTTAACTGAATTACGAATGAAAGAGTGACAATTATTTCACAAAATGCACTTAAACATTTTATGAAATGCAAGGAGATTGGGAAAAATCTTACCGTTGCATTTCAGCTTGCCACTATAACAAAACTAAACGACCGAAGAGTTTATACGAATGATAAATGATGACTAATGAATCACTGGTTTTTTTTTCAATTCATCGCCAATTTCCATATGAGACACATTTCCCCGAACGGCTACGACGAATTAAAATGCTACATTCGTGAATTACCACAAATGAAATGTATTGGTGCAAATTTGGAATTGATCAAGCAATGGAGCTCAACGATGTATTGGATGAAATCAAAGTATTGCTGATGTAAGAATTGAGAGTCCCTTATAAGGCCCCAATCACACATCCAAGACCACAGACCAAGACCCCGCTAAGACCTTGTGATTTAAAATAAAAATTTTGAAAATCGTACAAATACGTAGGAAATGTGGCACCAAATTCAAACAATTCTTCCGAGCTCCAGTCTGCAGACCATGTGAATGTGCTGCGATGTCGTCCCGAATACTACGACTCCGAAACGACCTCGAAACGAATATTACGACTTTGCTACGACTTCGCTGCGACTTTGATCCGTCCAATTGAATTTTGTTCACCACTGAGTCCCGATCTCCATACGACATAACCGTTACGACGATTTCACGTCATAATAATGGTCGTATCAAAGTCGGCAAAAAAGTTGGGCCGACCATGTACGACCACTGCCGATCTCGTATAGACTATTGCAACTTCGTTACGACTTCGTTACGACGCAACCGTTTGAGTACAGACAGAGAACAGACTCTGACCCGATTTGGATTTTTTTGCCGACCATCGCGATTATGTTTCAACTGTTGAAACCACTGCCAACCATGCACGATAGCGACCTGTAGGATGCCGAAACGACGCTCAGGAAGTCGTTCCGATGTCATTCCGAGTTTCACGATGTCGTCGAGTCTTGCGTCTAGTCTCAGCACTGTCTTATCGTGATCGGTAGGCTACATCGTGACAGTGTGACAGGCGCTTTAAATTACTCACAATTGAGTGTCCAAGCTGAAAAGGGTTTTGTAGTCAGCTCAGTGCAGTCCGATGCAAGCAGGTGGCAGACTGGCGTTGGCACATCCCGGTGAACAGCTAGGCTGGCTTACTCCAACCTGACGAAACGAGGCGTGAATTATAACACTTATCGAACCAATCATCATGTTTAGGCCAATTCATCTCAATCCCACGCGACACCCCTATGTTCACACACGCCCATGTTCTGACAACCCGCACATGTACTCCCGGTTGCGGTTAGGGCTAGGGATAGGTTGAGGAATGGGAAAATGTGCAGTCGGAACATGGGGGTGCACAGGGGTGTCGGATTATGCATGTACCCTTTTTAAAGCCACCTTCAATGATTGTTCAAATTTCTTCCAAATGATCCCATTTCAGGCTGAATAATAATTGTACAGGGTATTTACATCCAAACGTTCACTTTGAGCCCCCCCCCGTACCATTGGTTGGTCCGTTTCAGGCAGATTACCAAAGTTAGCTACATGCCTTACACGTCCGATTTCAGACGAATGCAACTTATTCAAAGCATGTGAGCGGCTAGGAATGTTGCCTTGTTTGATGCGTCAATGAAAGAAACAAATAATTATGGCCTGAACTTCACTTACACAGGAGCGATGACTCATAAAGATATGCGACGGTACGCGGGTTGAACGAATCAAATACACATGCGTCAGCATGACCACTTATTATTGACTTTCTCATTGAAATGTCATGCAAAGAACGTCACGGGGTCCTCAATTCATTCCGATGTCGAATCCGCCATACATGTTTTATATATGGCGCAGTGTGTAATTCGTTTATATAGCATTCTGATTCGTCCAAGTTTGGTGAAATTCATCTCATTTGGAAATTGCCGTTGGATTAAAAACAAAAGTCTGTCTTTTTGTCATAACTTTAAATGCGTCGGTCATTTCATTAGTGACAAGCTGGAACGTTGCGGTCAGATGTTATGTTTCAAATCTCTTCGATTTGTTTTTTAAATGACCGATTATATGTTGTGAAATAATGTTCACTCATGGTTAGTTAGGGCGATGAGCGGAGTGTTAATCTAAGTCATTAGGAAAATCCTATACACAAGACCATGGCCCTCTTAGTCCTATGCACGAACTAAATATGAATGACCGAAGCGTGAAAATGAGAAAAAAAAATAAACCGCAATTTACTTTTTCAACTCAACGCGATTCTCAACAAGCTTGGAGCCGAATTTCCCGAAACGTGGACGAATCAAAATGCTTATTCGTGATTTACACTGAACTCAATATGGAATGTGAATGATGCAAACCTATTCAACACAATCTGACTATAATTATGGAGGTCAGTGGAAATAATTAAACAAAATCAGCATGTCAGATTTTGGGTATTTAACCCTAAAAGGGCCGGGTTATTTTGACCATCTCTCTGCCGGGGGGGGGGGGGGGGATTCCGCCCCCTAAGATCGCGGCCATTAAGTGACGAAACATTTGGAAACTCGGTTCATGCATAGAACAACTCATCATGAACATACCCAAGAAATGTCATGACTATAGGTCAAAGTGTGTTGGAATGATGGCTAATTAATTATTCATATGTACGAATGGTAATTGTGCTCTGTGTTCACGACGTATATGGGGAAATTCAGATTTCACGGCGCGTAGCGCCGGAAGTTATTTTGCTGCGCGGCAACCCGTGGTCCGATTTTTATGTTTTTGGTATCAAACGATGCGCAAGGCTCGAGGCAACAGCTTGGGTCGCGAAACAAAAAAAATGTTTTTAAAGCTGTCGCAGAAAAAATTGAGGGGGGGGGGGTTCCGCCTCGGCCCTTTTAGGGTTAAGAAATGGGAAAGCCCTCAAATCGGGAAATTGCGACTAGGCCTCTTTATCGTGTTTTATGTTTATTACAGCTGGAAATTGGTTCCCGTCCCACAGGCCGCCCGCGCCTGCGCTACAGAAATGTCTGCAAGAGAGACCTGGGGCCAATTTCACGGCGCTGCTAAGCACAAACATTTGCTTAGCACAAAAAAAGTCTGGTTTATAAAAGCAGGTTACCAGCCAAAACTCCATGTGATTTTTATACTAAGCAAACAACAGCTGAATGCTGATCACGAGCAATATACATCACGTGGAGTTTTGGCTGGTTACCTGCTTTCATAAGCCAGACTTTTTTTGTGCTAAGCAAATTTTTGTGCTAAGCAGCGCCGTGAAATTGGGCCCTGGCTGCTGCAGTGAGATAGGTGTGCAGAGATAGGTGTGCAGGTCTGGGAGGACATTGCCGAGCACCGCTCCTGCTGGAAGCAGACCGTGCAGGAGGGCATCAGGTGTGCCGAGGTGTAGCGCATGGCGCATCTCACTGACAGAAGACAGCGCAGGAAGGGGAAAGCTGCAGCCGCTATCCCACCTCCGTCCATCTACACCTGCAAAGTCTGCAGGTGGGATTGCCACTCAAGGACATCAGCAACAGTAGACGCTGCTCAAGCACTTTGGACTGATCAGTTTATGACGTACAACATTGTCTTTCGCGACAGAAGGAGGCCGATGACGTTTATTACCTCCGCCAAGGAGCTTATGTTTTCACTGGCGTTGGTTTGTGTGTTGGTTGGTTGGTTGGTGTGTTTGTCTGTGAACAGGATAACACAAAAACTTCTGGACTGATTTTCATGAAATTTATTTTTAGGGAAGGTCCTTGGTACAAGTTCAAATCGATTAGATTTTGGAAGTGATCCGGATCTGCGTCTGGGTGCAAGATTTTTTTAAAGGATTTTTCACCCATCATATGGAAAACTTTCACCAGATCGCTCTGTGTGACCAGCTTCGTGTGCGTGGCACTGACCCGGTGACCCTGTATGCCTTATCACCCACCTAATCTAACCACACAGGTCAATGGACTGGACCATTTTATAGGGGAGTGGAAAGGTAGACCAACACAGGCATATACAAGCAGAGGGGTGGTCCTTGGTACAAGTATAAATCGATTCGATTTTGTTTAGCATTGGCGGAGGTGTCGCTCTCTGAGTGCTTTCTATAAAAGAGTGCTTCCGTGACAACCTGGGTCATGCACAAATCCTGTCACTAGTGTCAAAGTCTGGCTTGCACTTTTGCAACATCTCATCTTGTCTCAATTTGAAGTCACGTTACATTGCAACTATCTTCATTCCTCTATTTACGATTGGTCAACCGTTCTCAGTTAGTTCACAGTTTACTGTTTAAATACAAATTAATGACGGAATGAAACACATTCTTGTATAATCGGTTATTTAATTATCACAGGCTATAAGGTTAACAGCTACAAAACTGGAAAAATATTAAAATTGAACAAATGCGACAATTATACCAGACAGACTCCGGTGATAAAGGCTAAGACGTATCAAGACAAATGTAGGCCTGAACATAGAGCAAGGAATTATACATGGCATAGTAATTTTTCTAGAGTGCACTGCATCATTTTATCCAAGCATTGCCCCGTTCCATATAACGCTCAACATCAACCAAACTCATCGAAGATGTGGATAATTATCATCAGTTAATCCTATCTCAATCCACACGAATAGACACAGATTAAAACGAAAGCTTAAGCCTCTTGGGTAGAAAGGTTCGCCACGCTATGGGGCGCCTATACACTGACATTATACCCCCCCCCCCCAAAAAAAAAAAAATCCCAAGAAAAGTCACACGACTCAACGAATAAAATACAGCATTCCCAATCGCAGAGTTTCCAATGTTCCCACACCGCAGAGAAAGAAATGTACTTACAGTTATGATGTGCTGGTAAAGGCTATACTTCTTTTTATGTGGTAATAGCCAGCGGGATTTCGTAAATCTTTGTCTACTCGTTTGAATACATTTATTTTGTATTCGCTCAAGAATTAACGTCATTTTGTACTACGACAAATCCATTCAGCGATTGTTGATTTTGTGTTTGTTTGTTTGTTTATTTGTCTACAGACCCCGTCCACTGATAAATTCGACTGGACAAATTGTGTATTTGGTTGACCATTGTTAGCATCCACTGAACGAATACAATGCACAGATATCAGCAGTTAAAAAAAAACTAAGAAAGTCTAATATAGAAATGCTTAAACAAATTTCTACTAATCTTGACATGAACAAAAAATGGAAGTAGGTATGAATCCTAAGATCACAATGCCTTGCCAAAAGGTCAAGGTTGACAGATGTCTGGATTACATTACGCATGCGCACCGGCTCGGAGCCCAATTTCACGAAGTCATTAAATGGAAACATTACTACTTAGCATGGTTATGTATAAGCTAAGCATCATCAGCTAAGAACCATTTCCAAAGCAATGTACAACTCGCCATGCATTTTGCACTGCAATAGCCTTTAAAAAAATTTTTTATTCTTTTTGTGGTTTGCTTTGTAAACAATTCCTGAGGTAATTGAATGATTGTGCTTAGTGACTTTTTGATATTGGCTGTGGGTCTAAACTAGTACAAGACTACACCTACAACTTGAGTTAAATACTCGAGTTAACAAATGGTAAAACGTACGGTGCGCGCGAGAGGACACTAGACAGTTTAGAACACCAATGCGCAGAGCGGCGCCAGGATAAGCGCAATACTTAATTGAATCAGCCCAGCGTTGTTGCACTTCGCCCCCTCGCAGCACGTCTGAGTTATTGTTGTTCCTGCTGTTACTTCCATGGCGTCTACGTCCACACAAGGTCCTTCCACAGCCTTGTTTTGACACCCGCGAATGTACACAGTCATTTGTGGTGTAATGCCAGTATCAGCCATTTCCATTTTTGAGATCTGAAAATAAAAAAGTAAAATAAATATACAAATAAATAACACGTTCCCATTTGTTTTAATACGGGCGATTCACTATAGTGCGCCTCCAAGAGTTTGTAATGCGTTGGCCAATCACAATGCGCGAAATCAGTCGACCTTTTCCAAACGCGCCTTGGGTCGACTGATTTCGCAAATTGTGATTGGCCAACGCGTTGCAAACTCTTGGAGGCGCACTATTGTGAATCGCCCGTATTGACCACATTGGTTTTTGTTTGTTTGTTTGGGGTGGGCTGTTGGGGTGTTTGTTTATTTGTGTTTTTTGGGGGGTGCGGGCAAGGGCGGATCCAGAACACAATTTTTGGGGGGCCAAAAAAAAATGGATTCTAGATGCTCTGTGGTGTGTTCTGAGTCAATTTCTGACCACTTTAACCATTTTTTAAAAGGAAAAGATGGTGGTGTACTCATTGCCTGCCTTTATTACAAAGTCACTAAAAAAATATTTTGATTGTTTTGTAAAATTATATTATATATATATATATATATTTTTTTGGGGGGGGGGGCATGGCCCCATTTGCCCCCCCCCCTGGATCTGCCCTTGGGTGTGGGTGTTACAGAACAGTACCATCAAATAGATTTCATCGCTGTTTCCTCGGCCGATAGACATTTTTACCTGAGAATGATAATGTATGCAAATAAGGGCCGTGAGGTGGAAGCGAAAGCGGCCCATTGAACAGGGTCCAAACATTTGGGTCATTTTCTCTCAATGTGTCCAGGATTTGTCTATTTTTTTTCCTTGAGAGAAGTCTCTAAAATCGTCATAAGTAATACTGTCCGGCATAATTTTTTGGGGGAACACAAACTACAAAATTAAAACAATACTATTTTCGTCCCGTGCGCACGACGACAAGAGAAATTAGCAGGGCTCCTTTTCCGCACGAGTGAAACAACAAAAACATGTGTGATTCAGGGTATCATCCATCAAATTTGGGCCGATTCGCATCGTCACGCGGTACGCGGAGTTTTTTTCCTAGGAGGGTTGGGGCCAAGTCAAGCATATTTCAGTTTTTCCTTTGAATCATTGCAAGACACTTATTTAGAGAAGAAAAATAGTCCCTGAAAATGAGCAGCGACGACGAGGATTCGAACAAAGGATCTTTGTATCCATAGCTCATTACGCTGTGTGGTAGCTAGACAACGGTTCTTCAAAATGCTTTAATGTAACTGGTTGACTAAATAACAGCAATGCTCTTGATATCATTGTTCTGTTCTCATGAATGAACATACTGGGCCGATCGAAAGTACTGAATTATTCATGACTTGGCCCCAACCGTTCTGGAAATAAAAATTATGCACGCGGCACACTGTTCAGCCTGCGATTCGGCCCAAAATTTGATGGTACCTCGAATCACACAGGATTGTTTTCACTCGCGCGCAAAGGAGCCCTACTATTAATTTTCCTTGACATCGTTCGCCGGCATGGGACGAAAACATTTTTTAAAGTGTGTATTTTGTGAAAAAACAACAACAATTATGCTGGATAGTATATTACTTATGAAGATTTTAGAGACTTCTCTCAAGAAAAACAGCGAGAAATGGACAAATTGAGAGAAAATGACCCGAATGTTTGGACCCTGTACATTTTCAATGGACCCGCTTACGAAGCCACTTTCCATAAATGCGGGTTGTTACAGTTCATCTCAACAAAATAGTTTGATTCGTAGATCGTCTGAATAATGTATGTACTTACTTTGCATTTGTTTTCACATGGTACAGTCTCTATTCCCGTACTGTCGAAACCGGGCTCCATGCAACCTTTTTGTCCCACCATCATTTCGCCCATTATGGTGTAGGTGCAGTTGTAACACTGAGCATCAGCGCCACAACCGACTAGAAACGTAATTAACAAAACAAATATCTCAAATTAGTATAGAATCAAGGTTTCTGCGGCCGACTTCCCACTTGATCATTTACGTGAACAGGTTGATTATGATCGAAGTGTTATTCTTTTAATCTCACAGGTTCTATCTTTAGAACAAATGATGGTAAATCAGAAATACCCAATTCGTACGTGTATCTAAAAACTGAAGTGTTGAATTCAACACTTATATGATTTCGGTCAGTGACCACACTTTGAAAGTGTTAAATCTAGCATTTTAAATGTTAAAGCCAACGCTTACAATGTTAATTCAACATCTTAAATGTTGTTAAGTCTCAATGCAACACTTTCAAAGTGCTAAAGTTGAAAAATGTTTGAACCAACACTCGAGGTAAAATGTTGACTCAACATAGTAAGTGTTGGCTTTAACATTAAAAGAGATGGATTTAACACTTTCAAAGTGTGGTCACTGTCCGAACTCATGTATGTTGAATTCAACATGTGAGTGATATCAATTATCAGGCTCAGATCCGGGGGGGGGGGGGTAGGGGTAAACCCCCCCCCAGCTCTGTCAATTTTTTTTTTCCATACAAATTCTCAAAAAAAATAAGTCGCCCCCCCCCCCCCCCCCCCGCTGTTGTGACACCCCAAAAAAGGTATACTGGTAAAATGTTTGCTTGTTAAAATTACGGTACACCATTCTGTAATCTAGTGTTAATAATCATCGAATTTGAACAGCGCCCCCCTAGTGAAATATGGTACCAGCACCCCTCATTTGACCTCAAATGTCTCACAGTAATCTGAAGTCCCCTACCCAAAGATTATTGTTACCAAGTTTGGTTGAGAGTGAAGTCTGACTTTGCATATTACACCACTATAAACAGTTAACCTAACCGAAATGAAGAATAACCGCATTTGACCCCTAGATGATCTTTGACCTCAAATGTCTCACAGTAATCTTAAGTCCCCTACCCAAAAATTATTGCCACCAAGTTTGGTTAACGGATAGAAGTCTGACTTTTCATATTACCACAGTAAACAGTTAACCTAACCAAATTGGAACAAACACGTTTGTTTATGGTGGAAATCGATGATTTTCTTTTGTTCCTCTTCCCTCTTCCCTTGTTTATACTTCTTCGCAACAGCTCTCTTTGGTATTTATACACGTTTTCTAACCGAGGAGTGCTTGATTCGTTTTCTGTCCTCGATTCACCGATGATGCTCGTGTGTGTTCTCGATTTACACCATAAACACACAGACATTTAGGTCTACATTACATACCCTATAATAGTGAACATTCCTTTGTTTTCGCACAGTTAAGGAAAACCGGAGGAAAACAAATATTTTACTCACACTACAGTCACCCATACATCACTATCGCAATAATGTACATCACTATCGAATACATCACTATCGAATACATCACTATCGCAATGATGTACATCATCGAATACATCACTATCGAATATATCACTATCGCAATAATGTACATCACTATCGAATGCATCACTATCGAATACATCACTATCGCAATAATGTACATCACTATCGAATGCATCACTATCGAATATATCACTATCGAATACATCACTATCGCAATGATGTACATTATCGAAAACATCACTATCGCAATAATGTACATCATCGAATACATCACTATCGCAATAATGTACATCATCAAATACATCACTATCGAATACATCACTATCGCAATAATGTACATCACTATCGAATACATCACTATCGAATACATCACTATCGCAATAATGTACATCACTATCGAATACATCACTATCGCAATAAAGTACATCACTATCGAATGCATCACTATGGAATACATCACTTTCGAATACACCACTATCTTATACATCACTATTGCAATATCCCCGTGTCTGGCTTACAGCCAGGGAGGTAATTACACATGAACTTTATTTTAAAAAAAATCCCGAACAAAATTAAGTGAGTAAAACAAGCACAAACCGAATAACAATGGTAGTAAAAGGTATGGCTTTAAGCATTGAGTTCATCGTGCATAAAGTCCTTTTGCCATAGACATGTAAGCATACTCATTATAATATTCACAGCCCCCGGGGTATCATTTTACTACATGTATTCACACTGCACTGGCTAACACACTGAGCGCACAAAGGCATGAGAGTTCTTTTTTCGCTGCAGTTTGTGTATTGGTCATGTGGAAGAATCCTTCAGCTTCACTGGACAGCTGCAGTAAAAGAAATCATGAATGACGCACAGCCTAGTCACACGCACGGGGGGGGGGGGGGGGGGGGGTGTTTTCACATCGGCAAAGTGTCTCATCGCTAATAATTATAATCTTTTGTAACAACACTCACATCCATTTACTAATACGCTGGCGATGAGTTTCTCGGTAACATATTCAAGCAAAATACTTCAACCATCACGGAATTAAACAAAAAAGCGGAACCCAAACCCCATCAGTTATATTTCCTATTTAAAAAATTGTGTAGCACCAAAAATAATCATAGCTTAATTGCATGAGCTACTTTTTCAGATAAAAAAATACTGAAATTACTTAATCCGTTCAAAGAATATCTGGACATTTCCAGGCAAGCAGAAAAGTTGACAATGGAACTGGTCTAATCATAGCTCTAGGACAAGACAAGGGACGCCTAAAGCTGGGTTCTATAGATAGAGTCATTGCGTGCATTAGTTTGGGCCAAAGTGGACTGAAGCAAGTCTAATAGTCACAGTGTGTAGGTGGTGAATCAGTCAAATCATGAGAAAAATACAAATTAGAGTATTGGCAGGCCCTCTGGCCTCTGGGCGTACCAGCATGATAACAGTAATATAAACACAATGTATATGCACAGATTAAAAAAAAACGAAAAAGAAGAAAACCCTTATTTTATGATTTGATACATAATTGGCCATATATATATTATTCACAGATCGATTTGTTGTGTAAACTTAGTGAATGTGGCTGAAAACACAAGTCAGATAAACCATGCGGAAAAGGTCCACCTTTTCACACTCCGAGATCATGCCGTTTGGGAGACATATCACGTTGTTTTGTATATACCGTTCAATGTATTATTAATCCATGGATAATTTAAAACCCACATAATTAATATTTAAAAGTCCCTTTGCCATTTTTTTTTACACCTTATACGGTTTACCTCAATGTCAGTGACTTCCTAGACCTTACGAATACAGACTTATTTAAGGGGGATTATTCAAACTCTTAGTCACAGCAATTTTCTATAATTTACTGGCTGTAAAAGTGTACTGCTCTGGCTCCTCTGTGCACAAAACGAATGGAAGGGCCTCTCATCAATTACTGATGGTGCACTCACTGCACCTGTCACTGGTTGGGCCAGCCAGCCTCTGGGGTACAGATGGGGGTCATAGGGGATAGGGGCTGGAGTCAGGGATTATGTTTAACAGCTGGCTTGCTACCAATTCTGTGACATGTACTAGTGTTTGCAGATTTTATGAATGGATGTCTAGCAAAAACGTACACAAACATGACCTCAGACATTTCCTCGATAGCCAGATTATAACATGATTACACACGAAAGAACACATTCAAATCAACTGATTTATAGTTAATTGATTAATAAGCTGTGTCCAAAAAATACATGGTCGTAAGGATTAAGATAATGCACACTCACCTACAGGTTAAATTAAATTAACTATAGGCTCACTCTGAATGTTGAAATTTAGTTTGTAATCTCAGAAATGTACCGACGTCATTCTCTGAGCCTTAAAACGAACCTGTCAAAACGCCGTCAAAAATATCAGAACTCATTTATTTTGGTGCGAAGCAGATTTCCCCTTTTGGGGGCGGTCGCGCTGTGAGTTCAACGCTGTAAGTAGCAAACTATGTTCCCACACTGTTGGAAAGCTAATGAAATACCCTTTTCACTGATGGTACAAGTTTCTCAATTGGCCAATTCTTCAACCCGGCCTACATAGGCCTATATTGTGATCATGAGGGCCCTATACTTTGCGTACACGAGGATTAGAGTGAATAATGAGCGATAGATGGTTTTCTTGAAGTATAGTTGTGCAATTTGAGCTAAAACACATCTTCAAATAAACCACAAACGGACCACAATTTGAGCTATAATCAGTGCACACGTACACAGTACTTGTAAGCGGGTAAACCGCTCACAGAAGGAACCCTGATTTTCTTTTTTTCAAGCATAGCCTGTAGCCCGAAGCAAGATGTTTACCTCAAAGTCGAAGCGCACAGCTAGCTCAGCGGCGGGATTTTATCGGTCTAGGTTCACAATTTCCTTAAACATTATTATTTACACCATGTAGGTAGAATTGTCTTAAAATGAGGTATTGAAAAAGGTATTAAAATGAAAACAATTCTAGCGCTTGCGAACTCTCAATTTCTTTCTAAGCCTTTTATTTGTCAATTATCTGCTTGTAACTTAAGTTATAATTAAGCCTTGTTTAGAAGACATTCAAATTGTTTAATCATAGTTTAATTTCTGCAAAGACTGTAAAAGAAAAATGAAATTTGAAAGCGATCAAAATCAAAATTAGGCAACAACAGTTTTCTTGGACTGACGTGACTGTAGTGACTGGTAATAAGCTGTATACTTACAGAATGCCACAGTAGCAATCACGATAATAACGAGGTGATTCATCTTGTGCTGTGTTTGCTGCAGAAATCAAAGAAGACAAATATTTGTTTTAGCCTCTGAAGAAGAACTTGCTAAGTTCGCAGCGTCAGGCCACATTAATGTTTAAATTTAAGACAAATATTTGTCAGAGTCCAGGGATTTTGTGAAACACGATCACTCAATCGGATCTTCTCAACGGTTTAGTACGGAGACCTGATAAACGTAACAAAGACCACATTGTAGGCCTTCAATAATGTTTTTTTTTTCACAACAGAAACACTAAACGTTAACCACTTAAACAATTTAAACCGAGCTCGCGTGAAGACTAGGGAACTCGCTATCCTTCTTGCTTCAAGTGCTGAAACTAAAGCAGGAACTCCCCAAGACAATGGCGACAAAATTATGACCTTGTCCATAATACATCCACGCGCTACAGCGCTGTTTCTCATATACATGTACAACACTACATGTATACTTGATCACTTTTTATCATGCACCACAGTCAACTTCAGACAAAACAACAAACTCGCCAAAAATACCATCAATAACTTCAGAGTTTAGAAATATAAGCTCGTCCATATACTGACCTGTCCTGCTGTTCGGTCGACGGAGAGACGATTGAAGGCTGAAATCGCCAGAAAGGGCACAAATACTAAAATGTACTCGTAAGACGTTTGCGGCAAGAATGCTTGAGAGAGGCGAGGCCCGTAGAGAAAGAATACTCAGGGTAACGCTGACCACGGCTTGCGCTAGCGCTTGCAAAACAAACTGGGTGTGGAGCTTCGACGCATGCGCACAAGAACACGCAAGATGGCATAATTATCCTCGTGGTCATGATTATATTAATGGTGAAGGTTACTTGCACAAGATGCCAACATTTAAAGGGCAAGACGTCATACAACTTTAGCAAGCAATTATAACAAAAAATGATTGAATTTTTAGACATTTGTTATAATTAAAAATGTATTCATAAAAATGACACACGTATATTTCTATTTATATATATATTATTTTTTTACCCATAGTGACAATATTAATCATATGAGGCGTGTAGCTGTTCCCTTGACTAGATTTTTTTGTTATGACAGCCAACTTTTTCGTCAAAGTCAATGTCTGCCGCGGGAACCTTTCTTGAACAAACATCGTTCGTAACTTTTGTCTGATAGATTTAGATTCAACCAACTTATGACAAGAAGTCAAACAGAATGCAAACCAAAAACACGGGACGTTCGTGTGTTCCATTAATGTGATTCCGCTGAAGCAGTGGCGTCACCAGACTTTTCAGTCTGGGGGGGGGGGGGGCACCAGCATTTGATGGGGGGGGGCACTTAGGTGGATACGGATCGCCGTCCTGGGGGAGGGGTCTAAGGGGAGGGGGTGCCCCCCTCCCCTTTGGAAAATTTTCGCATACGGAGGATGGGCTAGATGCAAAATGGTGCCACATTTGATGCCAAATTCGATCTGAAGATATCTCAAGAAATTGCCATTTTTGAGGTAATGATTTTAACAACGCGCAGAATTTTGCAGAGGATAGGGGGGCACCAGCATTTGATGGGGGGCACTCGGAGGGGCACTAGGTTTTCCAGGGGGGGGGGGGGGCACGTGCCCCCCCCCCCCCTGGCCCCCCCCCTTTTCGACGCCACTGCGCTCAAGGTCGCACAAATAAATATGATTGCTCTTTACTCCATAATGAGGAGTAGCATTGGCGTCGTGGGGGGGGGGAGGGGGGCACTTGAGGAAAACGAGAAGAAAAAAAAAAGGAAAAAGGAAAAAAAAAAGAAAAAAGAAAAAGTGGTGCTTCCCTGCTCACGCTCGGAAAAATGATATTGAGAATATCATGAAAAAGGTATGGAATTGCGGGGGAAAATTTGCTTTGCTTCCCCGCTGAAAAAAAATCCTGGCGACGCCCATGCGAGGTGGGCAGACGTTAACCTACGTGCGTGGACCGCAGCTGCGTCGGGGCTGGGCGAGTCTGGGCTAGCCACCGCAGGCGAGATCAGCAAGGCATCTTGATCCATGGGAGAGCATAATGTATGGCGTGCCTTTGTTGCGGTCCGACTAGAGTCGACCTGATGACTTGTCATAATCTATAGTGAGTGAAACATCTGAGCCTCACTTAAAAGAGCATTTTGCAGATTGTGTCTGTTTGTGTACGTTTTATAATATTTTATAATGTACGTTTTAAAATATTGTTAATGTCATCATGAAGAAGGTATTTCTCGTCCATGGTAATAAATTAAGTCATGCATGCTATGCATACACGATACTTTTCAGGGAATCATCACGTTTCTTGTAAAACTTATATATATATACGGCCAAGATTTCATACAACAAAAACAATACAGAGAATATGACAATGAACCTTTACAGAAAAAAAATCAACAAAACAAAACAACAACTACAATGAAAACAACAACAACAACATATAAAATAAAAATCTGAAAAAAGAATAAAAACTGGAGAATTTTCAACTGGCAAGAGTAAGAGCAAACAAATATCAGTAACAGTTGAACCTAAGTTATAATCAAACAAAAACGGATTAACTGGCAACAGAAACTAAAAAACCAAACAGGCAATGGGACCCATAGACCTGCAAGCTGACAATAAAAATATGAAATCACAATAATTGCAATGGAGTTAGATTAATCTTCGTATATTTTCACGCCGGGGATTCACCCCATATTTACAAGGAATACATATTACGTACAGCTATCCTAGAAGAATATCCCAATTTGAATGTTATTCTTCAGGGAATATTCAATGCAACTCTTCACACACGTATGCAACCCCCGCTGAATGTAGGGCAATTATATGCATGCCCATTGAGCTACGGCAAGTGAACGCCAGTGGTCAGCACATGGTCAGCACTCGTTTATGCTAGAAAAATGACCTCAGATTGCGCATGACGACTGGCGCGTTTGGCGGGGTGCAGACCATCCCCTAGGCCGCGCACCGTAACAGATATATCACCCACTTCCAAAAAAATAAGGATATTATGTCAATTGAAACTTGTGTTTATCTTCTGTCACTTTCTGTTCAATTTTTGTTTAGACTTAAGCTTAACCAATGACTTTTGTTTGTTTTACCCTCCAAATGTGATCACCCCTAAAATCAGTATTGAGGCCCACAGCCAGTTGACAAAGTACATGATAAATGCCCCCACTTCAGAAATAAAAATAAGGACTCACAATTATCTCCAAGGTGTCCAAGATGTACATCAAATCATCTTTCATTTTCTTTTCAATTTTTTTTTGGGTAATCTGATGACTTTTAGGAGAAATTTTCCATCCGAAGATGATCATACCTTAAAATAGTCCGCAAGCCCATCGCCATTTTGAAAAAACGGTGCCTACACTCAATTGCAAAATAGAGCGCTTAAATTAGGGCCCCTATTTCCAAATTGCACAGAAATACAAGCTCACGGTGCCGTGCACGGCTTCCACCCTTATTTTCTACAAACCCTCAAGATCATGGCCCAAAATAAGAGCGTGCAAATCGGGATTTGGCCGGCGTAGGCAATTTCGGACCGATTTACTGGCCTGCACCCTTCAGCCTCGCGGGCATCACTAGTGGTTCAATTCCTTCCCTGGGATATGGAACGCCAAACGTACCAATTTATGATGGTACCGAATAAACGTTGTTTGATGATGCTGTCAATTAATCTATTATGTGATGTTGTCAATCCATTATGTGATTTCGTCAATCTGTTATGTGATATTGTCAATTATGTGATATCATCAAATTGAATCCATTATGTGGTGTAGTCAATCTATTATGTGATATCGTCAGTCCATTATGTGGTGTAGTCAATCTATTATGTGATATCGTCAATTAATCCATTATGTGATGTTGTCAATCTATTATGTGATATCGTCAGTCCATTATGTGGTGTAGTCAATCTATCAATCCAACAAACGAGGTTGTAGTATAGCAGATAGGTGATGGGATTGTTCAGTTGATGTTAAAAGCATGGAATTCGGCACAAGTCAGAGTATGTCATGGGAAAGATATTTGGCTATAGGGCCACCACAGATTGTCCTTTGTAAACATATAAGTAGAATTACAAGCAATGGCAGTCATTTTGAAAAAAAGAAAGAAACAAAAATTGCTTGTCATCCTACCTATAATATTTTTTTTTTTCAAAGAAGAAATCTGCAATGACCCTCATAGCCAAATATCTTTCTCATGACATAATCTGACTGTGTGCCAAATGCCATGCTTTATCATCATAGTGAACAATCCAGCCAAATATATCCCTTATCTGCCCTACTATTAATTACCGTACGTCCATCGTGTCTTCAGGCTTATGGTATATCCTTCTTCTTCTTCATTCATTCATTTTCATGATGACTTGATGAGTTGGGCCCAACTGTCCCTGTCGAGCATAGTGTTGGAAAGAGATGGACCACTCAGACCAGTTTCTAGCTCGATGGATGTGTTCAGGGTCATGTTGGGACGACCTTTTCGTCGAGGGGCTTCAGGATCAGTTCCAGAGGAGAACTTGACTAGCTGGCTCATTATGTCGATAAACGTGACCGGATAGCCGAAGGCGACGCTGTCTGATGGTGGTGGAGACAGGGGGAAGGGCACCATACAGAACAGAGTTAGGGAGATGTTGTTGCCAAGAAACGTTCTGAACAGCCCTCAATATCCGTGTAAAGGTGCCATCAATGGACGCAGAGATCTGTTTGGTCAGGGTCCAGGACTCGCAACTGTAGAAGAGGATGGATTCTACTGAGGTCTTGACGATCTTAAGTTTGGTGGTCTTGGAGATCGAGGATCCCCACACTTTGGTCAGTGAGAACAGAGCAGACCAATTAAGCTTGAGCTTTTCTACACTCGATGTCATGAGCTGTGTTGGTGTAGGAGCCAAGATACTTGAAGTCATCAACTTTATCGAGCTTACTGCCATCTAGTGCAGTGACGTCATCAGGGGTAGATGGGTTGATGACCATGTACTTAGTCTTCTTTACGTTAAGAGAGAGACCAACGGACTTGCAGCAAGCTTCTACTTTATGGAGGAGAGATTCGGCATCAAGGAGGGTGTCAGCAAACAGACTAATGTCATCTGCATAATCTAGGTCGGATAGGTATTGGGCAGGGTGTCTACTACTCCTACGGCGTGAGAGGGTGAGACCATCGGTTACATTTAATGCTGTCCGCAGGGCATAATTCAGAACTATGATGAATAGGTAGGGGGCGAGATGATCACCTTGAAGAACTCCAGTGTTGACGGATAACGAATCCGATTCACCTTCGGGAGTGAGAACAACAGCACTTGTATCTTCATACATAATTTTGATGGTATTAATGGTCTCCTCCGGGATACCGTAAGCGCGCAGGATCTTACACATTGTTGGTTTGTCAACAGAGTCAAATGCTAACGGAAATCGATGAAAATGATGGCAGCTTCCTTCTGGTGAATACGAATTTCCTCAATAAGGCGCCCGAGGGCAAGGATTTGAGATGAGGTTGAACGTAGAGGCCGAAAGCCACTTTAATTGGGACGGAGCATCATCTCAACTTCCGGACGAATGCGATTCAGAATAAGTCGATTGTATACCTTGGCAGCAGTTTGAGAGAGGCTGATTCCCCGGTAGTTGTCTGGGATGGTGAGGTCCCCTTTCTCTGGAACTGGGACGATGCCGGACAAGCCCCATTCTGGAGGGCGGTTACCTTCAAGGGTTGCATGGCAGAACCTTGTGAGATATTCCTTAAGTTTAGGTAGCCTCCAAACATCAATAGGTATATTGTCCAGACCCGGAGCCTTGCCAAGCTTCATTTGTTTAATGGCTATGTTGACCTCGGCTTGGGAGAATTTGCCAGTTGGGCTAGGGTTTGGATTAAATTAGACGGGATCAATTGAGACTGGGTCATTGGAGGCATTATTCTCAAAATGGGATTCTCAAAATGGGATGGTGTTTGGACGTTTACAAGAGAGCTGTTTTACCAGTTTCCAGGCATTTTGGATGGAGTTGGTCGATTCCCACTCGTCAAAAGCACTGAGGATGTTGTTGACTCTGAGGTCTTCTTGCTCGTCATACACACCACTGAGGTTGGATTGAGCAGCAGGAAGATTGGTTGGTAAGGAGGTGAGTACCTTTGTTCGAGCTACATTGACTGGTGTCGATGATGCAATGCCAGGTGGTCGTTTGGTTTGTGATGGATGGAGAGACTTCCCAACACTCTCACACACTTTGACGAAGGAGCCATAAGATTGGTCGTCAGGGCACAATTAGGACCGCTCATGGGTGCACTGAACTAATTCAAGCGAGAATTTCTACGCCAGCTGATTAGCATAAAAAGTGCCCCCCCCCCAACAATTTCTTTTGAAACGGAGACCGTTTGGCTTTAAAAACGGTGGAATTGTTTAAATATACCCAAGGATCAACTCCCTGGTTTTGGGGCTTCTATCTGAGGGCAGGCTTGATAAAATCACGGATGAAAAATGGGTCCTATTTGCCTGTGAAAGTGGAAGGATGCCACTTGTAAAATGGCTACATGCAGGCTCGGGAACTATCACTTTTCGGGAGGTGATTTTATTTGGGTGTGAATATTTAAAAATGTAATTGGCTAATGTACCTAAAATTGAAAAGAAATGAAAAGATGAAAGACAAGACAATAATTTAATTTTTGTTTCAGAAACCCCAGTGATGTTGGCTTGCATGTTACTTGGCCCTGAACTTTGTTGATTTTACACTGTTTTCAATGGGGCTTCAATTAGTACAGTGGACCCTCATGGGTGATGCTGTTCTCAATAGAAGAAGCAAGTTCTTTATCTGGTATATCCTGCTTAGGTTTGAAACAATAGTTGAATGTTACTAGACTTCCTGTAACTGAACGGGCTAGCGTGGTCACGCGGCGTCAACTCCAAGGAAATGAGGATTGTATGTCCAGAAATCTGATCTGAACAAGTATGTCCGTCGGCAGCTTTTCCCCCTTTCTTATACTTTCCCTTGAAAAAGCAGTAAAATACTTCTTTTCGACCCTGATCAAAATCAGTTTAAATTGAGGAAAAGTGATGGGCAAATGAGCGGTTGTTATAGGTGGGCTGACCTGCTTTTTGGTCAGGGCTAGTCTATAGTCAAGTCCCACGTGCCTGTACCCGGACAATTTGGACACGCATCCCGGAGTTGTCACGAAAAAAGACTAGCACGCTTATGTTTTTCTTTACATTTGTCTACCGATTTGGTAGACATGCATAATGCATTACCCATTGTGAATTGACCAATGAAAATGCAGAATTACTAACGTAAATCAGCCGTCGTCTGGCGCCATAGCGCGCTTGCTGTTGCTGGTAACCGCAAACCACCGTTAGATGATTGGTTTATATTGTTTGATGTATATTACGTGAATAAATGCATAAGTGATTAGTTCCACGAGGTAGTAAAAGACACTCCGTATTTTCTCGTCATGTCAACACAGTTATTGTGAAATTGGGAACTCAAGATAAACACATTGTATTGCAATGAAATTTCATGTAATATTTTCTATTTGACAAGAAATTCTAGAATCTTGACAGGAACCGCCGAAGAATGAATGTAATATCATTTAAGGAAATTGCAGTATGAAGGACACTCCGTATTTTCTCGTGATGTCAATACAGTTATTGTGAAATTGGGAACTCAAAATAAACACATTGTATTGCAATGAAATTTCATGTGATATTTTGTCATGGTATTTGACACGAAATTCTAAAATCTTGACAGGAACCGCCGAAGAATGAATGTAATATAATTGAAGGAAATTGCAGTATGAAAGACACTACGTATTTTCACGTCATGTCAACACAGTTAATGTGAAATTGGGAACTCAAAATAAACACATTGTATTGCAATGAAATTTCATGTAATATTTTGTCATGGTATTTGACACGAAATTCTAGAATCTTGACAGGAACCGCCCGAAGAATGAATGTAATATAATTGAAGGAAATTGCAGAATGAAGGACACTTCATATTTTCTCGTCATGCAACAATTTCTTGCGAAAGAGGGCGCCCTACACAAACACTGCTCACCGCGCTGATCCGACGTATGTCTGGCCGTTCGAGATGTGAACTACAGTTATTGAAAATTGACAGGAACCGCCAAAGAATGAATATACTATTGTAACTGCTCGTGAGTGATTCCAAGCTTGCCACATGGTGGTGCTCTCCACACCTCTTGAGGGCGCTCTTCTTTGCTACCACAGATTCATGGTCCTTATATTGATGACACATGTCTGTGTCCTAAATTTTTGACTCGTATTTTGACTCAGTATAATTCGATCATCTTTCCACCCCAGGACCCGAGGACAGAGGTAAAGAAAGTTTGATTGTTAGAGAACTTTATATTAAATTTAGGGCTCATTTTCATTACATTATTTGCATGAGATGATTTTTGCTAAGCGCACTTTCACTATTAAGATGACCTTTGACCTTACATTTTTAGGGTTTATTGCTACTATTTGTGATGCACATTTTAGATTAATGATTTTCCTTTATTTTAAGATACCTTGAATTCTAATTAGAGTTAGTCTTGTTTTTGCTTTGTTGTAGTTTATACGTGAACTCTGCAATCGCCACAGTCATATTTGGTAATAAATAAGCCAGGAATATAATACAGTGTTGAACTTGAAACAGTGTTGTTAACTGCAACCGCCACAGTAAAAACTCTTCTTTGGATAAGATGTCAGACACGGATGATATACAGCTTGGTTATTCGGCTTCAGTTCTCAGCCATGGCAGTCGCAGTTCGAGAGCCAGCTCAAGACACTCGGACACGGAGCTGCTTCGTATAACAGAGGAGCAGAAGAGAGCAGAGTTTGCTGCCTGGTCTGCAGCTATCAATGAAGCACATGTGTTGGAAATATCAAGACGAACATTATACATGGAAAACCAACGACTCATGCAGCAGATAGAGATGTCACGACTGGAACTTCAAAGACGAGCGAATCAGCTGAGACTCCAGACAGAGATTAATGTGAACAGCGCAGGACTTGAAGTTTTGGACAAGTTTGATGGTGAGTCCCCTCAGCAGCATAAGCCAGAGTTGAATGATGTAAATGACCTCCCCCCAATAATTGATGGGCCATTTACCGAGGCAGAAGCTGAGAACGCACCAAACGATAGTCCACAACATCTTGCTCGCAAACCAGAACATGGGATCTTGAATACCTTTCGAGACACACAGAATAATGGTGACAATTTCCCTAAAACCCCATCCCCTATGTCTACTCCACCTACTGGAATGTCGGATTCATCTGACGCAGTTCTCCCCCCACAGACCAGTGATGTACCCCGCAACGACGTGGCAAGTGCCATCACAGCACTGGCAGATATGCTCACACACAGGGAGGAGAAATTGCCTAAGAAAAAAACAGAGATCTTCAAAGGCAGTGTATTCGACTTCCCCGTGTGGATGAATTCGTTTTCCGTCCTGGTAGAGCAGCGCTACACATCACCAATCGACCGCCTATACTATTTAGGCAGATACACGTCTGGTGAGGCCCGAGAGTGTATCAAAGGACTTCTCGCCTTGAACAGTGAGAACACATACCAGAAAGCGAAGAAACTCCTGACTGAGCGGTACGGTAACAAGTTGCTAGCTGCGAGCACCTATCGTGAGAAAATAAGCAAATGGCCGACCGTGAAGCAAGACGACGGAAAAGGACTGCGTAATCTCTCAGACTTCCTTTTTCAGTACGAAACAGCCATGTCAACTCAGCCAATCTTGACGACCCAGCCGAGCACAAGAAAATTATAGAAAAGCTACCGAGGCAGGTGCAGGGTCGTTGACTTCGTTTCGTCGACCAGTGCATGTATGGCCAGAAGGATGCAGAGGAAGGTGACTAACCGCCCTTTGCCGAGCTGTGCAAATTCATCGCAAAGGAGGCTCGCATTGCCTGTAGCCCCTTTCACCAAAAACCGATGGACCAGAAGAGGGAGACAAAATTTGTCAAACCTACCAAGTCGGGAACAGCCACGACATTTGCCTCAAAGGCAGATGAGCTCACAACGAAGAAGAAGACAACCCCCCTAAAGGGCAACACCCCCCTCACCCAATGCAAACAAGGCATCAACATGTCCCCTCTGCAAGAGCCAACATCAACTCGATTCCTGTAGCAGTTTTGCAGCCATGAGCCTTAGTGAAAGGCATGACCTCATCAAGAAGAGCGGCCTTTGCTTTGATGACAAAGAAGTGGTTGTTGTTCAATCTACCACACATCGAGTGCAGACACTTGACGTCGGAGAAAATTGCTCACACACTCTCATCGTTCCCGTTGTCGTTCATCACATCAAAGAACCCTCTGCGAAGGCGATAGTATACGCCCTGTTAGATGAACATTCCGATTCTTGCTTCGTCTCAGATTGGACACTACAAAGGCTCGGAATCGATGGAGAGGCAGTCCAGCTGAGTCTGTCTACGATATTAGCGCAGGGCACTATATCATCCAGAAAGGTGCATGGCCTAACTGTCAACGGATTGTCCGAGTACACCGAGATACAATTACCAGGCGCCTACTCCAGAGAATCTATTAATGCAAACCGTGAGCAGATTCCAAAGTTGGACACCGTGAACGAGTGGCCTCACTTGAAATGAGTCGCCAACCTGCTACCTCCCTACCTGAGTGAAACCGAAATCGGACTTTTGATTGGCTACAATGCAACTCGCGCAATCAAGCCGAGAGATGTCGTCCATGGAGAGGAAGATGCCCCATGTGCAGTCAGAACAGCCCTTGGATGGGGAGTGATAGGAATGATGCGTCATGACGACAGCGGCAACAATGCATCAAAAGAGCAACAAGGCCACTTCGCCTTTCGCATCCAGGTGAAAGAAGTCAGCCCCCTCCAAGCCACAAAAATGTTCGAAATGGACTTCATCGAGAAAGACACTGAAGAAATGGTTTCCGGCGATGACCGAAAGTTCATGCAGAAGATGAAGGATGGTATCCACAGACGTGATGATGGCCACTTTGAGATCCCCTCCCGCTCAAAACAGATGTCCAGCTCCCCAACAACAAGCCAGTAGCTCTGAAGCGGCTCAACAAGCAAAAAATGAAGATGTTGAGCAACCAAAAATATCGAGATGATTACAAGACCTTCATGGAAAACATCATCGAAAAGGGCTACGCAGAGAAGGTTCCGGACGAGGAACTTGACCTGGACAACAAGGCCGTGTGGTACATACCTCATCACGGGGTATACCATCCCAAGAAACTAAACATGATAAGAGTCGTCTTCGACTGCAGTGCTGAATACGAGGGTGAAGTGTTGAATCGACACCTACTGCAGGGACCCGATATGACAAACAATCTTGTTGGGGTTCTTTGCCGATTTCGGAAGGACCACGTCGCCTTCGCCTGTGACACCGAAGGCATGTTTCATCAAGTTGGCGTCAATGAGGAAGATCACAACTACCTGAGATTCTTGTGGTGGCCGGGAGGTGACATGAACCGGTCCCCAAATGAATATCGAATGACAGTTCACTTGTTTGGTGCTACCTCTTCCCCAGCTTGTCCAAATTTTGCACTGAAGTGTGCTGCTGATGCATACGAAGATAGTTGTGGGACGGCGGCAGCCGACTTCATACGGAAGGACTTCTACGTCGATGATGGACTAAAGTCAGTCAGAAGAGTCAGAAGAGTGGATTCCACCTTCATAAGTTCATACCTCTCAGTGAACGAGTCAAGGATGTTCAGAACGTTGACGTCTCAGACGGCGACGTACCCAAGCTCAGACGGTCACATCAGGAAGGTCAAGCTCCAAACTGGTGGATCCGTCTTTGAGAGGCCTATCCATAAGGTTGTACTAATGTTGGACCAGGGACGCCCCGACGAGGAGCCAAAGGCCTGAACTTGAGCCGATACATGAACTGTACTTAAAGGAGCCACGTAGTGTTCACATTCTCAGTAGTATAGTAGTTACTCTTTGCAGTTTTGCATCATTTAGTCAAGTTTAATGTTAATGTTGTTAAGTAATTTGAAAGGTCAAATTAGGGGAGCCATGTAACTGCTAGTGAGTGATTCCAAGCTTGCCACATGGTGGCGCTCTCCACACCTCTTGAGGGCGCTCTGTGTCCACATGTCTGTGTCCTAAATTTTTGACTCGTATTTTGACTCAGTATAATTCGATCATTCTTCCACCCCAGGACCCGAGGACAGAGGTAAAGAAAGTTTGATTGTTAGAGAACTTTATATTATTGCAGTTTTTGTGCTACATAAGTGCGATTTAGGTAAATTTAGGGCTAGATTTTCATTACATTATTTGCATGAGATGATTTTTGCTAAGTGCACTTTCACTGGTAAGATGACCTTTGACCTTACATTTCTAGGGTTTATTGCTACTATTTTTGATGCACATTTTAGATTAGTGATTTTCCTTTATTTTAAAATACCTTGTATTCTAATTAGAATTAGTCTTGTTTTTGCTTTGTTGCAGTTTTTACGTGAACTTTGCAATCGCTACAGTCATATTTGGTAATAAATAAGCCAGGAATATACAGTGTTGAACTTGAAACAGTGTTGTTAACTGTAACCGCCACAACTATATTGAAGCAAATTGCCGTGTAAGGGTGCACACCTGTGAATAAGCCCAAACCCATCCACCGAGCTCATGAATAAAAGTTATACCTTCACTGAAATATTCTTTATTAGGCAGTTCTGAGAGCCGTAAAATTGGGGAATTGAAAAAAAAATATGACAATGAACCACTGGCCCAGACATGGGACTTCCAAATCTGAACATTTTGCATGCAGTGGAGCTCGAAAGTGGCGCTATTTTTTCATGTTGTGGATGGATCGTTTTTTATGATGGCTACTTTTCCGCTTTTGGAAAAATCGGGGTCGTCTTCTTTGGGTGAGAATTCTTCGAAAAGTCAATGGTCAACCAAAAAAAAAAAAAAAAAAGATGACACATTGATTGACATTTCTATGTGCAGCTTAAAATGAATGGTTCTGGACAAACTTTGGAAAGCGGATGAAAAGGCCAACCCGCATGCAAATCTGCAAGGCTCTAGATTTGAAACTTTTGAGAAAATCGCAGATGGAGTAAATCCATTAGCGAGGCCTGTCAGCGCCAACTCGCATGGCTCTCATGTATCCTAGTCTAAAGATATCTTACTATAAAGTGTTCTGGACGAACCACATACTGTTGGAAAGCGGAAGAATAGGCGAACCAGCATGCAAATCAGCACGGCTCTAGACTTGAATTGTTTGGAGAAAACTGGAGATGTAGAACCTGATGCAACTAGTTTCGTTTTTGTGCAGTAAATCCTACTGTCAGCGACAACCCGCATGGCTCTCATGTATCGCAGTCTAAAGGTACCTTAACATGGATGGTTCTGGACTAGCTTTATACTGTTGGAAAGCAGATGAATAAGCCAACCAGCATGCAATTCGGCAAAGCTCTAGCCCTGAATCTTTTAGAAAAAAACCGCAGATGTAGTACCTGTTCCCACCAGTTTCGGTTTTCTGCAGTAAATCCCATAGCAAGGCCTGTCAGCGCCAACCCTCCTGGCTCTCATGTATGGCAGTTTTAAGGTACCTTAACACGAATGGTTCTGGACAAACTTTATACCGTTGGAAAGCGGATGAATAGGCCAATTAGCTGACTAAAAAGCAAGGCTCTAGACTTGAAACTTTTGGAGAAAACCCCAGATGTAGTACGTGATGTCACTAGTTTCGTTTTCGTGCAGTAAATCCCTTAGCAAGGCCTGTCAGCGCCAACCCGCATGGCTCTCATCAATCGCAATTTAAAGGTAACTTAACTTGGATGGTTCTGAACAAACTACATACTGTTAGAAAGCGGATGAATAGGCCAACCAGCTGGCAAATTGGCAAGGCTCTAGACCTGAACGTTTTGGACAAAACCATAGATGTAGTACATGATGCCCCTCGTTTCGTTTTTGTGCAGTAAATCCCATAGCAAATACTGTCAGCGCCAACCCGCATGGCTCTCATGTATCGCTGTGTAAAGGTACCTTAACATAGATCGTTCGGACAAACATTATACCGTTGGAAAGCAAATGAATAGGCCAACCAGCATGCAACTTGGCAAGGCTCTAGACTTGAAACTTTTGGACAAAATCGGAGATGTAGTCCCTTATGCTACTAGCTTCGTTTTTGTGCAGTAAACCCCATAGTAAGGCCTGTCAGCGCCAACCCGCATGGCTCTCATGTTTAGCTGTCTAAAGGTACCTTAATATGGACCGTTCTGGACAAACCTTATACTGTTGGAAAGCAGATTAATAGGCCAACAAGCAAGCAAAGCGGCAAGGCTCTAGACTTAAATATTTTGGAGAAAACCGCAGATGTAGTACCTGATGCCGCTAGTTTCGTTTTTGTGCAGTAAATCACATAGCCAGGCCTGTCGGCGCCAACCCGCATGGCTCTCATGTATCGCTGTCTAAAGGTACCTTGACATAGACCGTTCTAGACAAACTTTATACTGTTGGAAAGCGGATGAATAGGCCAACCGTCATGCATTTCAGCAAGTCTCTAGACTCTAAACTATTGGAGAAAACCGCTGATGTAGTACGTGATGCCACTAGTTTCGTTTTTTGTACAATAAATCCCATAGCAAGGCGTGTCAGCGCCAACCTGTATGGCACTAGACTAGACTTAAATCTTTTGGAGAAAACCGAAAATGTAGTACCTGATGTCGCTAGTTTCGTTTTTGTGCAGTAAATCCCATAGCAAGGCCTGTCGGCGCCAACCCGCATGGCTCTCATGTAATCGCTGTCTAAAGGTACCTTAACATAGACTGTTCTAGACAATCTTGACACCCTTGGGAAGCGGATGAATGGGCCAACCAGCATGCACAATTTCAAGGCGCCAGAATAGAAAACTTTTGAAGAAAACTGCAGATGTAGTAGCTGATGCAACTAGTTTCGTTTTTGTGCAGGAAGTCCCATAGCGAGGGCTGTCAGCGCCCGCAGACATGGCTCTCGTGTGTCGCGGTTTAAAGGTATCTTAACATGGATGGATTTTGACAAACTATAGCTTGTTGGATAGCAGATGAATAGGCCAACAAGCTGACCAATCGGCAAGGCTTTAGACTTGAAACATTTGGAGTGAGCCCCAGACGTAGGTACATGATGCCCCCAGTTTCTTTTTGGTGCAGTAAGTCCCCTAGCAAGGGCTGTCAGCGCCAGCCGACATGGCTCCCATGTGTCGCGCTCTAAAGGTATCCTAACATGGATGGATTTTGACACACTATAGCTTGTTGGATAGCGGATGAATAGGCCAGCAAGCTGACAAATCGGCAAGGCTTCAGACTTGAAACTTTTGGAGTGAGCCCCAGACGTACGTACATGATGCCCCCAGTTTCGTTTTTGTGCAGTAAGTCCCATATCAAGGGCTGTCAGCGCCAGCTGACATGGCTCTCATGTGTCGCGGTCTAAAGGTATCTTAACATAGATGGATTTTGACAAACTATAGCTTGTTGGATAGCGGATGAATTGGCCAACCAGCTGACAAATCGGCAAAGCTTCAGATTGGAAACGTTTGGAGTGAGCCCCAGACATAGGTACATGATGCCCCCAGTTATGTTTTTGTGCAGTAAGTCCCATAGCAAGGGCTGTCAGCGCCAGCCGACATGGCTCTCATGTGTCGCGGTCTAAAGGTACCTTAACATGGATGGATTTTGACAAACTATAACTTGTTGGATGGTGGATGAATAGGCGAACAAGCTGACAAATCGGTTTTGAGCAGTAAGTCCCATAGCAAGGGCTGTCAGCGCCAGCCGACATGGCTCTCATGTTTCGCGGTCTAAAGGTACCTTAACATGGACGGATTTTGACAAAATATAACTTGTTAGATGGCGGATAAATAGGCCAACAAGCTGACAAATCGGCAAGGCTTCAGAGTTGAAACTTTTGGAGTGAGCCCAAGACATAGGTACATGATGCCCCAGTTTCGTTTTTGTGCAGTAAGTCCCATAACAAGGGCTGTCAGCGCCAGCCGACATGGCTCTCATGTGTCGCGGTCTAAAGGTACCTTAAAATGGATGGCTTTTGATAAACTATAACTTGTTGGATGGCGGATGAAGAGGCCAACAAGCTGACAAATCGGCAAGGCTTCAGACTTGAAACTTTTGGAGTGAGCCCCAGACATAGGTACATGATGCCCCAGTTTCGTTTTAGTGCAGTAAGTCCCATAGCAAGGGCTGTCAGCGCCAGGCGACATGGCTCTCATGTGTCGCGTTCTAAAGGTACCTTAACATAGATGGATTTTGACAAACTATAACTTGTTGGATGGCGGATGAATAGGCCAACATGCTGACAAATCGGCAAGGCTTCAGACTTGAAACATTTGGAGTGAGCCCTAGAAATAGGTACATGATGCCGCCAGTTTCGTTTTTGTGCAGTAAGTCCCATAGCAAGGGCTTGTCAGCGCCAGCCGACATGGCTCTCATGTGTCGCGGTCTAAAGGTACCTTAACATAGATGGATTTTGACAAACTATAACTTGTTGGATGGCGGATGAATAGGCCGACAACTGACAAATCGTCAAGGCTTCAGACTTGAAACGTTTGGAGTGAGCCCTAGACATAGGTACATTCTGCCTCCAGTTTCGTTTTTGTGCAGTAAGTCCCATAGCAAGGGCTTGTCAGCGCCAGCCGACATGGCTCTCATGTGTCGCGGTCTAAAGGTACCTTAACATAGATGGATTTTGACAAACTATCATTTGTTGGATGGTGGATGAATAGGTCATCAAGCTGACAAATCGGCAAAGCTTCAGACTTGAAACTTTTGGAGTGAACCCCAGACATAGGTACATGATTCCCCCAGTTTCGTTTTTGTGCAGTAAGTCCCACAGCAAGGGCTGTCAGCGCCAGCCGACATGGCTCTAATTTGTCGCGGTCTAAAGGTAAGTTAACATGGATGGATTTTGACAAACAATAACTTGTTGGATGGCGGATGAATAGGCCAACAAGCTGACAAATCGGCAAGGCTTCAGACTTGAAACTTTTGGAGTGAGCCCCAGACATAGGTACATGATGCCCCCAGTTTCGTTTTAGTGCAGTAAGTCCCATAGCAAGGGCTGTCAGCGCCAGGCGACATGGCTCTCATGTGTCGCGTTCTAAAGGTACCTTAACATAGATGGATTTTGACAAACTATAACTTGTTGGATGGCGGATGAATAGGCCAACATGCTGACAAATCGGCAAGGCTTCAGACTTGAAACGTTTGGAGTGAGCCCTAGAAATAGGTACATGATGCCGCCAGTTTCGTTTTTGTGCAGTAAGTCCCATAGCAAGGGCTGTCAGCGCCAGCCGACATGGCTCTCATGTGTCGCGGTCTAAAGGTACCTTAACATAGATGGATTTTGACAAACTATAACTTGTTGGATGGCGGATGAATAGGCCGACAACCTGACAAATCGTCAAGGCTTCAGACTTGAAACGTTTGGAGTGAGCCCTAGACATAGGTACATGCTGCCTCCAGTTTCGTTTTTGTGCAGTAAGTCCCATAGCAAGGGCTTGTCAGCGCCAGCCGACATGGCTCTCATGTGTCGCGGTCTAAAGGTACCTTAACATAGATGGATTTTGACAAACTATCATTTGTTGGATGGTGGATGAATAGGTCATCAAGCTGACAAATCGGCAAAGCTTCAGACTTGAAACTTTTGGAGTGAACCCCAGACATAGGTACATGATTCCCCAAGTTTCGTTCTTGTGTAGTAAGTCCCACAGCAAGGGCTGTCAGCGCCAGCCGACATGGCTCTCATGTGTCGCGGTCTAAAGGTAAGTTAACATGGATGGATTTTGACAAACAATAACTTGTTGGATGGCGGATGAATAGGCCAACAAGCTGACAAGTCGGCAAGGCTTCAGACTTGAAACTTTTGGAGTGAACCCCAGACATAGGTACATGATGCCGCCGGTTTCGTTTTTTTGCAGTAAGTCCCATAGCAAGGGCTGTCAGCGCCAGCCGACATGGCTCTCATGTGTCGCGGTCTAAAGGTACCTTAACATGAATGGATTTTGAGAAACTATAACTTGTTGGATGGCGGATGAATAGGCCAACTAGCTGACAAATCGGCAAGGCTTCAGACTTCTAACTTATGGAGTGAGCCCCAGACATAGGTACATGATGCCCCCAGTTTCGTTTTTGTGCAGTAAGTCCCATAGCAAGGGCTGTCAGCGCCAGCCGACATGGCTCTCATGTGTCGCGGTCTAAAGGTACCTTTACATGGATGGATTTTGACAAACTATAACTTGTTGGATGGCGGATGAATATGCCAACTAGCTGACAAATCGACACTTCAGACTTGAAACTTTTGGAGTGAGCCCCAGACATAGGTACATGATGCCCCCAGTTTCGTTTTTGTGCAGTAAGTCCCATAGCAAGGGCTGTCAGCGCCAGCCGACATGGCTCTCATGTGTCGCGGTCTAAAGGTACCTTAACATGGATGGATTTTGACAAACTATAACTTGTTGGATGGCGGATGAATAGGCCAACAAGCTGACAAATCGGCAAGGCTTCAGACTTGAAACTTTTGGAGTGAGCCCCAGACATAGGTACATGATGCCCCCAGTTTCGTTTTTGTGCAGTAAGTCCCATAGCAAGGGCTGTCAGCGCCAGCCGACATGGCTCTCATGTGTCGCGGTCTAAAGGTACCTTAACATGGATGGATTTTGACAAACTATAACTTGTTGGATGGCGGATGAATATGCCAACTAGCTGACAAATCGGCAAGGCTTCAGACTTGAAACTTTTGGAGTGAGACCCAGACATAGGTACATGATGCCCCCAGTTTCGTTTTTGTGCAGGAAGTCCCATAGCAAGGGCTGTCAGCGCCAGCCGACATGGCTCTCATGTGTCGCGGTCTAAAGGTACCTTAACATGGATGGATTTTGACAAACTATAACTTGTTGGATGGCGGATGAGTAGGCCAACAAGCTGACAAATCGACAAGGCTTCAGACTTGAAACTTTTGGAGTGAGCCCCAGACATAGGTACATGATGCCCCCAGTTTCGTTTTTGTGCAGTAAGTCCCATAGCAAGGTCTGTCAGCGCCAGCCGACATGGCTCTCATGTGTCGCGGTCTAAAGGTACCTTAACATGGATGGATTTTGACAAACTATAACTTGTTGGATGGCGGATGAATAGGCCAACAAGCTGACAAATCGGCAAGGCTTCAGACTTGAAACTTTTGGAGTGAGCCCCAGACATAGGTACATGATGCCCCCAGTTTCGTTTTTTTGCAGTAAGTCCCATAGCAAGGGCTGTCAGCGCCAGCCGACATGGCTCTCATGTGTCGCGGTCTAAAGGTACCTTAACATGGATGGATTTTACAAACTATAACTTGTTGGATAGCCGATGAATAGGCCAACAAGCTGACAAATCGGCAAGGCTTCAGACTTGAAACTTTTGGAGTGAGCCCCAGACATAGGTACGAGATGCCCCCAGTTTCGTTTTTGTGCAGTAAGTCCCATAGCAAGGGCTGTCAGCGCCAGCCGACATGGCTCTCATGTGTCGCGGTCTAAAGGTACCTTACATGGATGGATTTTGACAAACTATAACTTGTTGGATGGCGGATGAATAGGCCATCTAGCTGACAAATCGGCAAGGCTTCAGACTTGAAACTTTTGGAGTGAGCCCCAGACATAGGTACATGATTCCCCCAGTTTCGTTTTTGTGCAGTAAGTCCCATAGCAAGGGCTGTCAGCGCCAGCCGACATGGCTCTCATGTGTCGCGGTCTAAAGGTACCTTAACATGGATGGATTTTGACAAACTATAACTTGTTGGATGGCGGATGAATAGGCGAACAAGCTGACAAATCGGCAAGGCTTCAGACTTGAAACTATTGGAGTGAGCCCCAGACATAGGTACATGATGCCCCCAGTTTCGTTTTTGTGCAGTAAGTCCCATAGCAAGGGCTGTCAGCGCCAGCCGACATGGCTCTCATGTGTCGCGGTCTAAAGGTACCTTAACATGGATGGATTTTGACAAACTATAACTTGTTGGATGGCGGATGAAAAGGCCAACTAGCTGACAAATCGGCAAGGCTTCAGACTTCAAACTTTTGGAGTGAGCTCCTGACATAGGTACATGATGCCCCCACTTTCGATTTTGTGCAGTAAGTCCCATAGTAAGGGCTGTCAGCGCCAGCCGACATGGCTCTCATGTGTCGCGGTCTAAAGGTACCTTAACATAGATGGATTTTGACAAACTATAACTTGTTGGATGGCGGATGAATAGGCCAACAAGCTGACAAATCGGCAAGGCTTAGACTTGAAACTTTTGGAGTGAGCCCCAGACATAGGTACATTATGCCCCCAGTTTCGTTTTTGTGCAGTAAGTCCCATAGCAAGGGCTGTCAGCGCCAGCTGACATGGCTCTCATGTGTCGCGGTCTAAAGGTACCTTAACATTGATGGATTTTGACAAACTATAACTTGTTGGATGGCGGATGAATAGGCCAACAAGCTGACAAATCGGCAAGGCTTCAGACTTGAAACTTTTGGAGTGAGCCCAGACATAGGTACATGATGCCCCCAGTTTCGTTTTTGTGCAGTAAGTCCAATAGCAAGGGCTGTCAGCGCCAGCCGACATGGCTCTCATGTGTCGCGGTCTAAAGGTACCTTAACATGGATGGATTTTGACAAACTATAACTTGTTGGATGGCGGATGAATAGGCCAACAAGCTGACAAATCGGCAAGGCTTCAGACTTGAAACTTTTGGAGTGAGCCCCAGACATAGGTACATGATGCCCCCAGTTTCGTTTTTGTGCAGTAAGTCCATAGCAAGGGCTGTCAGCGCCAGCCGACATGGCTCTCATGTGTCGCGGTCTAAAGGTACCTTAACATAGATGGATTTTGACAAACTATAACTTGTTGGATGGCGGATGAATAGGCCAACAAGCTGACAAATCGGCAAGGCTTCAGACTTGAAACTTTTGGAGTGAGCCCCCGACATAGGTACATGATGCCCCCAGTTTCGTTTTTGTGCAGTAGGTCCCATAGCAAGGGCTGTCAGCGCCAGCTGACATGGCTCTCATGTGTCGCGGTCTAAAGGTACCTTAACATTGATGGATTTTGACACACTATAACTTGTTGGATGGCGGATGAATAGGCCAACAAGCTGACAAATCGGCAAGGCTATAGACTTGAAACTTTTGGAGTGAGCCCCAGACATAGGTACATTATGCCCCCAGTTTCGTTTTTGTGCAGTAGGTCCCATAGCAAGGGCTGTCAGCGCCAGCCGACAAGGCTCTCATGTGTCGCGGTCTAAAGGTACCTTAACATTGATGGATTTTGACAAACTATAACTTGTTGGATGGCGGATGAATAGGCCAACAAGCTGACAAATCGGCAAGGCTTCAGACTTGAAACTTTTGGAGTGAGCCCCAGACATAGGTACATGATGCCCCCAGTTTCGTTTTTGTGCAGTAAGTCCATAGCAAGGGCTGTCAGCGCCAGCCGACATGGCTCTCATGTGTCGCGGTCTTAAGGTACCTTAACATTGATGGATTTTGACAAACTATAACTTGTTGGATGGCGGATGAATAGGCCAACAAGCTGACAAATCGGCAAGGCTTCAGACTTGAAACTTTTGGAGTGAGCCCCAGACATAGGTACATGATGCCCCCGGTTTCGTTTTTGTGCAGTAAGTCCAATGGCAAGGGCTGTCAGCGCCAGCCGACATGGCTCTCATGTGTCGCGGTCTAAAGGTACCTTAACATGGATGGATTTTGACAAACTATAACTTGTTGGATGGCGGATGAATAGGCCAACAAGCTGACAAATCGGCAAGGCTTCAGACTTGAAACTTTTGGAGTGAGCCCCCGACATAGGTACATGATGCCCCCAGTTTCGTTTTTGTGCAGTAAGTCCCATAGCAAGGGCTGTCAGCGCCAGCCGACATGGCTCTCATGTGTCGCGGTCTAAAGGTACCTTAACATTGATGGATTTTGACAAACTATAACTTGTTGGATGGCGGATGAATAGGCCAACAAGCTGACAAATCGGCAAGGCTTCAGACTTGAAACTTTTGGAGTGAGCCCCAGACATAGGTACATGATGCCCCCAGTTTCGTTTTTGTGCAGTAAGTCCAATAGCAAGGGCTGTCAGCGCCAGCCGACATGGCTCTCATGTGTCGCGGTCTTAAGGTACCTTAACATGGATGGATTTTGACAAACTATAACTTGTTGGATGGCGGATGAATAGGCCAACAAGCTGACAAATCGGCAAGGCTTCAGACTTGAAACTTTTGGAGTGAGCCCCAGACATAGGTACATGATGCCGCCAGATTCGTTTTTGTGCAGTAAGTCCCATAGCAAGGGCTGTCAGCGCCACCCGACATGGCTCTCATGTGTCGCGGTCTAAAGGTACCTTAACATGGATGGATTTTGACAAACTATAACTTGTTGGATGGCGGATGAAAAGGTCAACAAGCTGACAAATCAGCAAGGCTTCAGACTTGAAACTTTTGGAGTGAGCTCCAGACATAGGTACATGATGCCCCCAGTTTCGTTTTTGTGCAGTAAGTCCCATAGCAAGGGCTGTCAGCGCCAGCCGACATGGCTCTCATGTGTCGCGGTCTAAAGGTACCTTAACATGGATGGATTTTGACAAACTATAACTTGTTGGATGGCGGATGAATAGGCCAATAAGCTGACAAATCGGCAAGGCTTCAGACTTGAAACTTTTGGAGTGAGCCCAGACATAGGTACATGATGCCCCCAGTTTCGTTTTTGTGCAGTAAGTCCCATAGCAAGGGCTGTCAGCGCCAGCCGACATGGCTCTCATGTGTCGCGGTCTAAAGGTACCTTAACATGGATGGATTTTGACAAACTATAACTTGTTGGATGGCGGATAAATAGGCCAACCAGCTGACAAATCGGAAGGCTTCAGACTTGAAACTTTTGGAGTGAGCCCCAGACATAAGTACATGATGCCCCCAGTTTCGTTTTGGTGCAGTAAGTCCCATAGCAAGGGCTGTCAGCGCCAGCCGACATGGCTCTCATGTGTCGCGGTCTAAAGGTACCTTAACATGAATGGATTTTGACAAACTATAACTTGTTGGATGGCGGATGAATAGGCCAACAAGCTGACAAATCGGCAAGGCTTCAGACTTGAAACTTTTGGAGTGAGCCCCAGACATAGGTACATGATGCCCCCAGTTTCGTTTTTGTGCAGTAAGTCCCATAGCAAGGGCTGTCAGCGCCAGCCGACATGGCTCTCATGTGTCGCGGTCTAAAGGTACCTTAACATAGATGGATTTTGACAAACTATAACTTGTTGGATGGCGGATGAATAGGCCAACAAGCTGACAAATCGGCAAGGCTTCAGACTTGAAACTTTTGGAGTGAGCCCCGACATAGGTACATGATGCCCCAGTTTCGTTTTTGTGCAGTAAGTCCCATAGCAAGGGCTGTCAGCGCCAGCCGACATGGCTCTCATGTGTCGCGGTCTAAAGGTACCTTAACATGGATGGATTTTGACAAACTATAACTTGTTGGATGGCGGATGAATAGGCCAACAAGCTGACAAATCGGCAAGGCTTCAGACTTGAAACTTTTGGAGTGAGCCCCAGACATAGGTACATGATGCCCCCAGTTTCGTTTTTGTGCAGTAAGTCCATAGCAAGGGCTGTCAGCGCCAGCCGACATGGCTCTCATGTGTCGCGGTCTAAAGGTACCTTAACATGGATGGATTTTGACAAACTATAACTTGTTGGATGGCGGATGAATAGGCCAACAAGCTGACAAATCGGCAAGGCTTCAGACTTGAAACTTTTGGAGTGAGCCCCAGACATAGGTACATGATGCCCCCAGATTCGTTTTTGTGCAGTAAGTCCCATAGCAAGGGCTGTCAGCGCCAGCCGACATGGCTCTCATGTGTCGCGGTCTAAAGGTACCTTAACATGGATGGATTTTGACAAACTATAACTTGTTGGATGGCGGATGAATAGGCCAACCAGCTGACAAATCCGAAGGCTTCAGACTTGAAACTTTTGAGTGAGCCCCAGACATAGGTACATGATGCCCCCAGTTTCGTTTTGGTGCAGTAAGTCCCATAGCAAGGGCTGTCAGCGCCAGCCGACATGGCTCTCATGTGTCGCGGTCTAAAGGTACCTTAACATGAATGGATTTTGACAAACTATAACTTGTTGGATGGCGGATGAATAGGCCAACAAGCTGACAAATCGGCAAGGCTTCAGACTTGAAACTTTTGGAGTGAGCCCCAGACATAGGTACATGATGCCCCCAGTTTCGTTTTTGTGCAGTAAGTCCCATAGCAAGGGCTGTCAGCGCCAGCCGACATGGCTCTCATGTGTCGCGGTCTAAAGGTACCTTAACATAGATGGATTTTGACAAACTATAACTTGTTGGATGGCGGATGAATAGGCCAACAAGCTGACAAATCGGCAAGGCTTCAGACTTGAAACTTTTGGAGTGAGCCCCAGACATAGGTACATGATGCCCCCAGTTTCGTTTTTGTGCAGTAAGTCCCATAGCAAGGGCTGTCAGCGCCAGCCGACATGGCTCTCATGTGTCGCGGTCTAAAGGTACCTTAACATAGATGGATTTTGACAAACTATAACTTGTTGGATGGCGGATGAATAGGCCAACAAGCTGACAAATCGGCAAGGCTTTAGACTTGAAACTTTTGGAGTGAGCCCCAGACATAGGTACATGATGCCCCAGTTTCGTTTTTGTGCAGTAAGTCCCATAGCAAGGGCTGTCAGCGCCAGCCGACATGGCTCTCATGTGTCGCGGTCTAAAGGTACCTTAACATGATGGATTTTGACAAACTATAACTTGTTGGATGGCGGATGAATAGGCCAACAAGCTGACAAATCGGCAAGGCTTCAGACTTGAAACTTTTGGAGTGAGCCCCAGACATAGGTACATGATGCCCCAGTTTCGTTTTTGTGCAGTAAGTCCCATAGCAAGGGCTGTCAGCGCCAGCCGACATGGCTCTCATGTGTCGCGGTCTAAAGGTACCTTAACATGGATGGATTTTGACAAACTATAACTTGTTGGATGGCGGATGAATAGGCCAACAAGCTGACAAATCGGCAAGGCTTCAGACTTGAAACTTTTGGAGTGAGCCCCAGACATAGGTACATGATGCCCCCCCAGTTTCGTTTTTTGCAGTAAGTCCCATAGCAAGGGCTGTCAGCGCCAGCCGACATGGCTCTCATGTGTCGCGGTCTAAAGGTACCTTAACATGGATGGATTTTGACAAACTATAACTTGTTGGATGGCGGATGAATAGGCCAACTAGCTGACAAATTGGCAAGGCTTCAGACTTCTAACTTTTGGAGTGAGCCCCAGACATAGGTACATGATGCCCCCAGTTTCGTTTTTGTGCAGTAAGTCCCATAGCAAGGGCTGTCAGCGCCAGCCGACATGGCTCTCATGTGTCGCGGTCTAAAGGTACCTTTACATGGATGGATTTTGACAAACTATAACTTGTTGGATGGCGGATGAATATGCCAACTAGCTGACAAATCGGCAAGGCTTCAGACTTGAAACTTTTGGAGTGAGCCCCAGACATAGGTACATGATTCCCCCAGTTTCGTTTTTGTGCAGTAAGTCCCATAGCAAGGGCTGTCAGCGCCAGCCGACATGGCTCTCATGTGTCGCGGTCTAAAGGTACCTTAACATGGATGGATTTTGACAAACTATAACTTGTTGGATGGCGGATGAATAGGCCAACAAGCTGACAAATCGGCAAGGCTTCAGACTTGAAACTTTTGGAGTGAGCCCCAGACATAGGTACATGATGCCCCCAGTTTCGTTTTTGTGCAGTAAGTCCCAAAGCAAGGGCTGTCAGCGCCAGCCGACATGGCTCTCATGTGTCGCGGTCTAAAGGTACCTTAACATGGATGGATTTTGACAAACTATAACTTGTTGGATGGCGGATGAATAGGCCAACAAGCTGACAAATCGGCAAGGCTTCAGACTTGAAACTTTTGGAGTGAGCCCCAGACGTAGGTACATGATGCCCCCAGTTTCGTTTTTGTGCAGTAAGTCCCATAGCAAGGGCTGTCAGCGCCAGCCGACATGGCTCTCATGTGTCGCGGTCTAAAGGTACCTTAACATGGATGGATTTTGACAAACTATAACTTGTTGGATGGCGGATGAATAGGCCAACTAGCTGACAAATCGGCAAGGCTTCAAACTTCTAACTTTTGGAGTGAGCCCCAGACATAGGTACATGATGCCCCCAGTTTCGTTTTTGTGCAGGAAGTCCCATAGCAAGGGCTGTCAGCGCCAGCCGACATGGCTCTCATGTGTCGCGGTCTAAAGGTACCTTTACATGGATGGATTTTGACAAACTATAACTTGTTGGATGGCGGATGAATATGCCAACTAGCTGACAAATCGGCAAGGCTTCAGTCTTGAAACTTTTGGAGTGAGCCCCAGACATAGGTACATGATTCCCCCAGTTTCGTTTTTGTGCAGTAAGTCCCATAGCAAGGGCTGTCAGCGCCAGCCGACATGGCTCTAATGTGTCGCGGTCTAAAGGTACCTTAACATGGATGGATTTTGACAAACTATAACTTGTTGGATGGCGGATGAATAGGCCAACAAGCTGACAAATCGGCAAGGCTTCAGACTTGAAACTTTTGGAGTGAGCCCCAGACATAGGTACATGATGCCCCCAGTTTCGTTTTTGTGCAGTAAGTCCCAAAGCAAGGGCTGTCAGCGCCAGCCGACATGGCTCTCATGTGTCGCGGTCTAAAGGTACCTTAACATGGATGGATTTTGACAAACTATAACTTGTTGGATGGCGGATGAATAGGCCAACTAGCTGACAAATCGGCAAGGCTTCAGACTTCAAACTTTTGGAGTGAGCTCCAGACGTAGGTACATGATGCCCCCACTTTCGATTTTGTGCAGTAAGTCCAATGGCAAGGGCTGTCAGCGCCAGCCGACATGGCTCTCATGTGTCGCGGTCTAAAGGTACCTTAACATAGATGGATTTTGACAAACTATAACTTGTTGGATGGCGGATGAATAGGCCAACAAGCTGACAAATCGGCAAGGCTTTAGACTTGAAACTTTTGGAGTGAGCCCCAGACATAGGTACATTATGCCCCCAGTTTCGTTTTTGTGCAGTAAGTCCCATAGCAAGGGCTGTCAGCGCCAGCTGACATGGCTCTCATGTGTCGCGGTCTAAAGGTACCTTAACATTGATGGATTTTAACAAACTATAACTTGTTGGATGGCGGATGAATAGGCCAACAAGCTGACAAATCGGCAAGGCTTCAGACATGAAACTTTTGGAGTGAGCCCCAGACATAGGTACATGATGCCCCCAGTTTCGTTTTTGTGCAGTAAGTCCCATAGCAAGGGCTGTCAGCGCCAGCCGACATGGCTCTCATGTGTCGCGGTCTAAAGGTACCTTAACATGGATGGATTTTGACAAACTATAACTTGTTGGATGGCGGATGAATAGGCCAACAAGCTGACAAATTTGCAAGGCTTCAGACTTCTAACTTTTGGAGTGAGCCCCAGACATAGGTACATGATGCCCCCAGTTTCGTTTTTGTGCAGTAAGACCCATAGCAAGGGCTGTCAGCGCCAGCCGACATGGCTCTCATGTGTCGCGGTCTAAAGGTACCCTTAACATGGATGGATTTTGACAAACTATAACTTGTTGGATGGCGGATGAATAGGCCAACTAGCTGACAAATCGGCAAGGCTTCAGACTTGAAACTTTTGGAGTGAGCCCCAGACATAGGTACATGATGCCCCCAGTTTCGTTTTTGTGCAGTAAGTCCCATAGCAAGGGCTGTCAGCGCCAGCCGACATGGCTCTCATGTGTCGCGGTCTAAAGGTACCTTAACATGGATGGATTTTGACAAACTATAACTTGTTGGATGGCGGATGAATAGGCCAACAAGCTGACAAATCGGCAAGGCTTCAGACTTGAAACTTTTGGAGTGAGCCCCAGACATAGGTACATGATGCCCCCAGTTTCGTTTTTGTGCAGTAAGTCCCATAGCAAGGGCTGTCAGCGCCAGCCGACATGGCTCTCATGTGTCGCGGTCTAAAGGTACCTTAACATGGATGGATTTTGACAAACTATAACTTGTTGGATGGCGGATAAATAGGCCAACAAGCTGACAAATCGGCAAGGCTTCAGACTTGAAACTTTTGGAGTGAACCCCAGACATAGGTACATGATGCCCCCAGTTTCGTTTTTGCGCAGTAAGTCCCATAGCAAGGGCTGTCAGCGCCACCCTACATGGCTCTCATGTGTCGCGGTCTAAAGGTACCTTAACATGGATGGATTTTGACAAACTATAACTGTGTGGATGGCGGATGAATAGGCCAATATGCTGACAAATGGGCAAGCTTCAGACTTGAAACTTTTGGAGTGAGCCCCAGACATAGGTACATGATGCCCCCAGTTTCGTTTTTGTGCAGTAAGTCCCATAGCAAGGGCTGTCAGCGCCAGCGACATGGCTCTCATGTGTCGCGGTCTAAAGGTACCTTAACATGGATGGATTTTGACAAACTATAACTTGTTGGATGGCGGATGAATAGGCCAACAAGCTGACAAATCGGCAAGGCTTCAGACTTGAAACTTTTGGAGTGAGCCCCAGACATAGGTACATGATGCCCCCGGTTTCGTTTTTGTGCAGTAAGTCCCATAGCAAGGGCTGTCAGCGCCAGCCGACATGGCTCTCATGTGTCGCGGTCTAAAGGTACCTTAACATGGATGGATTTTGACAAATTATAACTTGTTTGGATGGCGGATGAATAGGCAAACAAGCTGACAAATCGGCAAGGCTTCAGACTTGAAACTTTTGGAGTGAGCCCCAGACATAGGTACATGATGCCCTCAGTTTTGTTTTTGTGCAGTAAGTCCTATAGCATGGGCTGTCAGCGACAGCCGACATGGCTCTCATGTGTCGCGGTCTAAAGGTGCCTAAACATAGATGGATTTTGACAAACTATAACTTGGTGGATGGGGGATGAATAGGCCAACAAGCTGACAAATCGGCAAGGCTTAGACCTTGAAACCTTTGGAGTGAGCCCCAGACATAGGTACATGATGCCCCCAGTTTCGTTTTTGTGCAGTAAGTCCCATAGCAAGGGCTGCAGCGCCAGCCGACATGGCTCTCATGTGTCGCGTTCTAAAGGTACCTTAACAAGGATGGATTTTGACAAACTCTAACTTGTTGGATGGCGGATGAATAGGCCAACAAGCTGACAAATCGGCAAGGCTTCAGACTTGAAACTTTTGTAGTGAGCCCCAGACATAGGTACATGATGCCCCCAGTTCGATTTTGTGCAATAAGTCCAATAGCAAGGGCTGTCAGCGCCACCCGACATGGCTCTCATGTGGGTCGCGGTCTAAAGGTACCCTTACATGGATGGATTTTGACAAACTATAACTTGTTGGATGGCGCGGATGAATATGCCAACTAGCTGACAAATCGCAAGGCTTAGACTTGAAACTTTTGGAGTGAGCCCCAGACATAGGTACATGATTCCCCCAGTTTCGCTTTTGTGGCAGTAAGTCCCATAGCAAGGACTGTCAGCGCCAGCCGACAATGGCTCTCATGTGTCGCGGTCTAAAGGTACCTTAACATGGATGGATTTTGACAAACTATAACTTGTTGGATGGCGGATGAATAGGCCAACAAGCTGACAAATCGGCAAGGCTTCAGACTTGAAACTTTTGGAGTGAGCCCCAAGACATAGGTACATGATGCCCCCAGTCTCGTTTTTGTGCAGTAAGTCCCAAAGCAAGGCTGTCAGCGCCAGCGACATGGCTATCATGTGTCGCGGTCTAAAAGGTACCT